>NC_092045.1:19984250-20302463 GCF_003086295.3 Arachis hypogaea
CCTCAACCTATTCTCCATTACTGCAAACAAGTAATCATTTCATGTTCTTTTGTTCTTTTTCACAATCAATCCTGATAATTTCTGATATCCTGACTAAGATTTACAAGATAACCATAGCTTGCTTCAAGTCGACAATCTCCGTGGGATCAACCCTTGCTCACGCAAGGTATTACTTGGACGACCCAGTGCACTTGCTGGTTAGTTGTGCGGAGTTGCAAAAGTGTGATTGCAATTTCGTGCACCAAGTTTTTGGCGCCGTTGCCGGGGATTGTTCGAGTTTGGACAACTGACGGTTTATCTTGTTGCTTAGATTAGGACTGTTTTGTTTTTGTTGGTTTAGAGTCTTTTATTTGAGTTTAGTTTTATATTTTAAGTTTGGTGTCTTCTTTGTGTTTTCCTTTAAGTTTTCGAAAAAATTTGTGTTTGATTTTCTAAAAATTTCAAGTTTGGTGTCTTTTGTGCTTTTATTCACTTAAAAATTTTTTCAAAAATTTGTTCTTGGTGTTCATCTTGATCTTCAAAGTGTTCTTGGTGTTCATCTTGACATTCAAAGTTTTCTTGTTTGTTCTCTTTGTTTTGATCTAAAATTTCTAAGTTTAGTGTCGTTCTGTTGTTTTTCTCTTTCCTCATTAAAATTTTAAAAAAATATCCTTTCCTTGTTTTACTCATAATTTTCAAAATTTTGCATTAAATTAGTCAAAGATTTTCAAAATCATATCTTTTCAGTCATTTTTATTTGCAATCATATCTTCTCAATCATATCTTTTTCAAAATAATTTTCAATCATATCTTTTTAATTAACTAACTGATCCAGTTTTCAATTTGCTTTGATCTTATTTTCTTTTAATTTTCGAAATTTATTTATTTTCCTTTATTCTATTTATTTTTTTCGATTAATTCAAAAAAAATATAAAAAAAATAATATACATTTTACTTGTGAATTCATATCATATTCCCTTTATCCATTATGGACTCAAGTGGAATTGATCAGTCCAGAAGGACTCTGGGTCATATGCTAACCCCATTACAGCTGCATATAGGAGTAGCATCTGTACACCTCCCATCAAAGCAAGCAGCTTGAGCTAAATCCTCAACTCATTATCATAGTGCAGCAAAATTGCCAGTATTCCGGTCTTCCACAGGAAGAGCCTACTGAGTTTCTGGCACAGTTCTTACAAATTGCTGACACAGTACATGATAAAGAGGTAGATCAGGATGTCTACAGACTATTACTGTTTCCATTTGCTGTGAAAGATCAAGCTAAGAGGTGGTTGAATAACCAACCTACAGCAAGCATAAAGACATGGAAACAGTTATCAGACAAATTCCTGAATCACTTTTACCCTCCAAAGAGGATGACACAGCTAAGGCTGGACATCCAAGGCTTTAAACAAGAGGATAATGAATCCCTTTATAATGCCTGGGAGAGGTATAGAGGTATGCTAAAAAAATGCCCCTCTGAAATGTTTTCAGAGTGGGTACAGTTAGACATCTTCTACTATGGGCTTACAGAAAAAGCTCAGATGTCTTTAGACCACTCAGCTGGTGGATCTATACACATGAGGAAGACAATTGAAGAGGCTCAAGAGCTTATAGACACTGTTGCTAGAAATCAATATTTGTACTCTAGCAACGAGTTCTCCCCAAAAGAGGAAGCCATGGCAGTAGCCACTGATCCTAATCCTCAAGAACAGATGATTGAGATTAATCAACAATTGCTCCTTATGACAAAACAATTAGCAGAATTTAAAGAGATGCTCCAAGACACTAAAGATGCTAACAAGAATATGGAAGCACAATTGAATCAAACAAGACAGCAACTATCTAAACAGATAACAGAAGAATGTCAAGCAGTTCAACTGAGGAGTGGGAAGACATTGAATAACACTGCTCAAAGTGGCAAAAAGCCAAATAAGGAATAATTGACAGAGGATAACCAAACCACTGTCCAAAATCCCTCTGAGGACAGTAAGAGCCCAGAGAGGAATACTTTTGGCGTTCAAACGCCAGAAAAGGGAGGAAAACTGGCGTTAAACGCCCATTCCTTGCCCAGTTCTGGCGTTCAAACGCCAGAAAAGGGGAAAAAGTTGGCGTTAAGCGCCCATTTTCCACCCAACCCTGGCGTTCAAACGCCAATGAGGAATCAGACACCTGTGAGTGCTGATAGTAACCCCTCTAAAAAGGCTTCTCCAACCACTTCTGTAAGGAATAAACCTGCAGCATCTAAGGTTGAAGAATATAGAGCCAAGATGCCTTATCCTCAAAAACTCCGCCAAGCGGAACAGGATAAGCAATTTGCCCGCTTTGCAGACTATCTGAGGACTCTTGAAATAAAGATTCTGTTTGCAGAGGCACTTGAGCAAATACCTTCTTATGCTAAGTTCATGAAAGAGATCTTAAGTCATAAGAAGGATTGGAGAGAAACTGAAAAAGTTTTTCTCACTGAAGAATGCAGTGCAGTCATATTAAAGAGCTTACCAGAGAAGCTTAAAGACCCTGGAAGCTTTATGATACCATGCACATTAGAGGGTACTTGTACCAAGAAAGCTCTATGTGATCTTGGGGCAAGTATCAACCTAATACCTGCATCCACTGTCAGAAAGCTTGGCTTGACTGGAGAAGTCAAGCCAACCAGGATATGTCTCCAACTTGCTGATGGCTCCATTAAATACCCATCAGGCATAATTGAGGATATGATTGTCAAGGTTGGGCCATTTGCCTTTCCCACTGACTTTATAGTGCTGGAAATGGAGGAGCATAAGAGTGCAACTCTCATTCTAGGAAGACCTTTCCTAGCAACTGGACGGACCCTCATTGACGTCCAAAAAGAGGAATTAACCCTGAGAGTCAATGAGGATGAGTTCAAGTTGAATGTTGTCAAAGCTATGCAGCATCCAGACACAACAAATGACTGCATGAGCACTGATATTATTGACTCTTTGGTGGAGGAGGTCAATATGACTGAAAGTCTTGAATCAGAGCTAGATGACATCTTTAAAGATGTTCAGCCTGATCTGGAGGAACTAAAGGAAATAAAAGAAATTCTGAAAATTCCTCAAGAAGAAGATAAACCTCCTAAACCAGAGCTCAAGCCACTACCACCATCCCTGAAATATGCATTTCTGGGAGAAGGTGACACTTTTCCAGTGATCATAAGCTCTGCTTTAAATCCACAGGAAGAGGAAGCACTAATTCAAGTGCTAAGGACACACAAGACAGCTCTTGGGTGGTCCATAAGTGATCTTAAGGGCATTAACCCAGCAAGATGCATGCACAAGATCCTATTGGAGGATGATGCTAAGCCAGTGGTTCAACCACAAAGGCGGCTAAATCCAGCCATGAGGGAGGTGGTGCAGAAAGAGGTCACTAAGTTACTAGAGGCTGGGATTATTTATCCTATTTCTGACAGCCCCTGGGTGAGCCCTGTCCATGTTGTCCCCAAGAAGGGAGGCATAACAGTGGTTTATAATGAAAAGAATGAACTGGTTCCTACAAGAACAGTTACAGGGTGGCGTATGTGTATTGACTACAGAAGGCTCAATACAGTCACCAGAAAGGATCATTTTCCTTTACCATTCATAGACCAGATGCTAGAGAGACTAGCAGGTCATGAATACTACTGCTTTTTGGACGGCTACTCAGGTTACAACCAAATTGCAGTAGATCCTCAGGACCAAGAGAAAACAGCATTTACATGTCCTTCTGGAATATTTGCCTACAGAAGGATGCCTTTTGGTCTGTGCAATGCACCTGCAACCTTTCAGAGGTGCATGCTCTCTATCTTCTCAGATATGATAGAGAAATTTTTGGAAGTCTTTATGGATGACTTTTCAGTATTTGGAGACTCATTCAGCTCCTGCCTTAACCATCTAGCACATGTTCTGAAAAGATGCCAAGAGACTAACCTGGTCTTAAACTGGGAAAAATGTCACTTTATGGTGACTGAAGGAATTGTCCTTGGGCATAAAATTTCAAACAAGGGAATAGAGGTGGATCAAGCTAAAGTTGAAGTAATTGAAAAATTACCACCACCTACCAATGTTAAGGCAATCAGAAGCTTTCTGGGGCATGCAGGATTCTACAGAAGGTTTATAAAGGATTTTTCAAAAATTGCCAAACCTCTGAGTAATCTGCTAGCTGCTGACACTCCATTTATCTTTGATAAAGAGTGTCTGCAGGCGTTTGAGACCCTGAAAGCTAAGCTGGTCACAGCACCAGTCATCTCTGCACCAGACTGGACATTACCATTTGAACTAATGTGTGATGCCAGTGACCATGCCATTGGTGCAGTATTGGGACAAAGGCATGGTAAGCTTCTGCATGTCATTCATTATGGCAGCCGTATTCTAAATGATGCACAGAAGAACTACACAACCACAGAAAAAGAGTTACTTGCAGTGGTTTATGCCATTGACAAGTTCAGATCTTATTTAGTAGGATCAAAAGTGATTGTGTACACTAACCATGCTGCTCTTAAATATCTACTCACAAAGCAGGATTCAAAACCCAGGCTCATAAGATGGGTGTTGCTTCTGCAAGAGTTTGATATAGAAATAAGAGACAGAAAAGGTACAGAGAATCAAGTAGTTGATCACCTGTCAAGGATAGAACCAGTAGCAGGAGCATCCCTCCTTCCTACTGAGATCTCTGAAACCTTTCCGGATGAGCAATTATTTGCTATTCAGGAAGCTCCGTGGCTTGCAGACAGTGCAAACTATAAGACTCAAGGTTCTCCTTCTGTAACCATGGAGAGGAAGCATGCAGAGCTTCTCTCAAAACAGAGTCAAACAGAGCCCCCACAGTCAAACTCTAAGTTTGGTGTTGGGAGGCCACCACCAACTTCTAAGTTTGGTGTTGAACCCCCACATTCAAACTCTAAGTTTGGTGTTGGGAGGTTCCAACTTTACTCTGAGCCTCTGTGAGGCTCCATGAGGGCCCACTGTCAAGCTACTGACACTAAAGAAGCGCTTATTGGGAGGCAACCCAATGTTATATTTTATCTAATTTCCTTTGTTATTTTATGTTTTCTATAGGTTGATGATCATGAGAAGTCACAAAAGCAAAAACAAAAAGAAAAATAGAAAGAAAAACAGCACACCCTGGAGGAGAACTTGCTGGCGTTTAAACGCCAGTGAGGCTAGCAGATGGGCGTTTAACGTCCAGTCTGGCACCATTCTGGGCGTTTAACGCCAGAAAGGGGCACCAGACTGGCGTTAAACGCCAGGAATGGGCACCAAGCTGGCGTTAAACGCCAGAAATGGGCACCAGCCCGGCGTTTAACGCCAGAATAGGCATAAGGAGCATTTTTGCTCGCCACTTGGTGCAGGGATGACTTTTCCTTGACACCTCAGGATCTGTGGACCCCACAGGATCCCCACCTACCCCACCACTCTCTCTTCTTTCTTCTTTTGCTCGAGGACGAGCAAACTTTCTAAGTTTGGTGTGGTAAAAGCGTTGCTTTTTGTTTATCTATAATCATTTATGGCACCTGAGGCCGGAAAAACCTCTAGAAAGAGGAAAGGGAAGGCAAAAGCTTCCACCTCCGAGCCATGGGAGATGGAGATATTCATCTCAAGGGATGCACTTTCCTCCACAAAACTATTGGGAGCAAATCAATACCTCCCTAGGAGAATTGAGTTCCAACATGGGACAACTAAGGGTGAAGCACCAAGAACATTCCATCCTCCTCCATGAAAATAAAGAAGATCATAGAATCATGAGAGAGAAGCAACAAAGGCAAGGAAGAGACATTGAGGAGCTCAAGCACTCCATAAGATCTTCAAGAGGAAGAACAAGCCGCCATCACTAAGGTGGACCCGTTCTTTAATTTCCTTGTTCTTTATTTTCTATTTTTCGAATTTTTATGCTTATGTTTATCTATGTTTGTGTCTTATTACATGATCATTAGTATCTTAGTGTCTATGCCTTAAAGCTATGAATGTCCTATGAATCCATCACCTCTCTTAAATGAAAAATGCTTTAATCACAAAAGAACAAGAAGTACAGGATTTCAAAATTTATCCTTGAAACTAGTTGAATTAGTTTGATGTGGTGACAATACTTTTTGTTTTCTGAATGAATGCTTGAACAGTGCATATGTCTTTTGAATTTGTTGTTTTGAGAATGTTAAAATTGTTGGCTCTTGAAAGAATGAGGAAAAAGAGAACTGTTATTGAGGATCTAAAAAAATCATTAGATTGATTCTTGAAGCAAGAAAAAGCAGTGAAAAAAAATTCGAAAAAAAAAGAGAGAGAAAAGGAAAAGAAAAAGAAAGAAATAAAGTTGTGATCCAAGGCAACAAGAGTGTGCTTAAGAACCCTGGACACCTCTAGTTGGGGACTCTAGCAAAGCTGGGTCACAATCTGAAAAGGTTCACCCAATTATATGTCTGTGGCATGTATGTATCCGGTGGTAATACTGGAAGACAGAGTGCTTTGGGCCACAGCCAAGACTCATACAATAGCTATGTTCAAGAATCATTATGCTTAACTAGGAGATTCAATAACACTATCTGAGTTCTGAGTTCTTATAGATGCCAATCATTCTGAACTTCAAAGGATAGAGTGAGATGCCAAAACTGTTCGGAGGCAAAAAGCTACTAGTCCCGCTCATCTAATTGGAGCTAAGTTTCCTTGATATTTTGGAGTCTTTAGTATATTCTCTTCTTTTTATCCTATTTTGATTTTCAGTTGCTTGGGGACAAGCAACAATTTAAGTTTGGTGTTGTGATGAGCGGATAATTTATACGCTTTTTGGCATTGTTTTTAGTATGTTTTTAGTATGATTTAGTTAGTTTTTAGTATATTTTTATTAGTTTTTAGCTAAAATTCACTTTTCTGGACTTTACTATGAGTTTGTGTGTTTTTTTGTGATTTCAGGTATTTTCTGGCTGAAATTGAGGGTCCTGAGCAAAAATCTGATTCCGAGACCAAAAAGGACTGCAGATGCTGTTGGATTCTGACCTCCCTGCACTCGAAGTAAATTTTCTGAAGCTACAGAAGCCCAATTGGCGCGCTCTCAACGGCGTTGGAAAGTAGACATCCTGGGCTTTCCAGCAATATATGATAGTCCATACTTTGTCCAAGATTTGATGGCCCAAACCGGCGTGGCAAATCAGCCTCAGAAATTCCAGCGTTTAACGCTGGAACTGGCATAAAACTTGGAGTTAAACGCCCAAACTGGCATGAAAGCTGGCGTTTAACTCCAGAAAAGGTCTCTACACGAAAATGCTTCAATGCTCAGCCCAAGCACACACCAAGTGGACCCAGAAGTGGATTTTTACGTCATTTACTCATTTCTGTATACCCTAGGTTACTAGTTTACTATTAATAGGATCTTTTGACATGGTATCTGTACCTCATGACACTTTACACGTTTTCTTTGTGTACTTTCCACGGCATGAGTCTCTAAACCCCATGGTTGGGGGTGAGGAGCTCTGCTGTGTCTTGATGGATTAATGCAATTACTACTGTTTCTTATTCAATCATGCTTGCTTCCATTCTAAGATAATACTTGTTCTTAACCCGGATGAATGTGATGATCCGTGACAATCATCATCATTCTCAACTATGAACGTGTGCCTGACAACCACCTCCGTTCTACCTTAGATTAAGTAGTTATCTCTTGGATTCTTTAACCGGAATCTTCGTGGTATAAGCTAGAACTGATGGCGGCATTCAAGAGAATCCGGAAGGTCTAAACCTTGTCTGTGGTATTCTGAGTAGGATTCAATGATTGGATGACTGTGACGTGCTTCAAACTCCTAGCAGGCGGGGCGTTAGTGACAGACGCAAAAGAATCACTGGATTCTATTCCGGCCTGACCGAGAACCGACAGATGATTAGCCATGCTGTGACAGAGCATAGGAACATTTTCACTGAGAGGATGGGAGGTAGCCATTGACAACGGTGAAACCCTACATACAGCTTGCCATGGAAGGAACCTTGCGTGTTTGATGAAGAAGACAGTGGGAAAGCAGAGATTCAGAGGACAGAGCATCTCCAAAACCTCAACCTATTCTCCATTACTGCAAAATAAGTAATCATTTCATGTTCTTTTGTTCTTTTTCACAATCAATCCTGATAATTTCTGATATCCTGACTAAGATTTACAAGATAACCATAGCTTGCTTCAAGCCGACAATCTCCGTGGGATCGACCCTTGCTCACACAAGGTATTACTTGGACGACCCAGTGCACTTGCTGGTTAGTTGTGCGGAGTTGCAAAAGTGTGATTGCAATTTCGTGCACCACATACCTCTATACCTCTCCCAAGCATTATAAAGGGATTCATTATCCTCTTGTTTAAAGCCTTGGATGTCCATCCTTAGCTGTGTCATCCTTTTTGGAGGGTAAAATTGATTCAGGAATTTGTCTGATAACTGTCTCCATGTTTTTATGCTTGCTCTGGGTTGGTTATTCAACCACCTCTTAGCTTGATCTTTTACAGCAAATGGAAACAGTAATAATCTGTAGACATCTTGATCTACCTCTTTATCACGTACTGTGTCAGCAATTTGTAAGAATTGTGCCAGAAACTCAGTAGGTTCTTCCTGTGGAAGACCGGAATACTGGCAATTTTGCTGCACCATGATAATGAGTTGAGGATTTAGCTCAAAGCTGCTTGCTTTAATGGGAGGTATACAGATGCTGCTCCCATATGCAGCTGTAATGGGGTTAGCATATGACCCCAGAGTCCTTCTGGACTGCTCAATTCCACTTAGGTCCATGATGGAGAAAGGGAATATGATATGGATTCACAAGTAAAGTAATTTTTTTTATTAAAGGTGACCAAAGAATTTAAAATAAAATAAAATAAAATTTCGAAAACTAAAAAAAATGAGATCAAAACAAATTGAAAACTAAATCAATTAGTTAATTAAAAAAAGATTTTGGAATTAGCAATTGAAAAGATATGATTGAAAATTATTTTGAAAAAGATTTAATTTTTTTGAAATGAGGAAAGAGAAAAACAACAAAATGACACCAAACTTAAAATTTTTAGAAAATCAGACACAATTTTTCGAAAACTTAAAGGAAAACACAAAGAAGACACCAAACTTAGAATTTTTAAGGATCAAGAAAGGACTAAGGACATGCAAATTCGAAAAATAAAAGAAAACAAAAGCATGCAATTGACACCAAACTTAAAATATGAAACTAAACTCAAATAAAAGACTCTAAACCAACAAAAATAAAACAGTCCTAATCTAAGCAACAAGATAAACCGTCAGTTGTCCAAACTTGAACAATCCTCGGCAACAGCGCCAAAAAATTGGTGCACGAAATCACAATCACACTTTTGCAATTCCGCACAACTAACCAGCAAGTGCACTGGGTCGTCCAAGTAATACCTTACGTGAGTAAGGGTCGATCCCACGGAGATTGTCGGCTTGAAGTAAGCTATGGTTATCTTGTAACTCTTAGTCAGGATATCAATAATTCTCAGATTTAAGTGTAAAAAGTAAAAGAACATGAAATAAATACTTGTTTTGCAGTAATGGAGAATAGGTTGAAGTTTTGGAGATGCTATATCTTCTGAATCTCTACTTTCCTACTGTCTTCTTCTTCATGCACGCAATACTCCTTCCATGGCAAGCTGTATGTAGGGTTTCACCGTTGTCAATGGCTACCTCCCATCCTCTCAGTGAAAATGTTCAACGCGCTCTGTCACAGCACGGCTAATCATCTGTCGGTTCTCAATCAGGTTGGAATAGAATCCAGTGATTCTTTTGCGTCTGTCACTAACGCCCAGCCTTCAGGAGTTTGAAGCTCATCACAGTCATTCAATCCTTGAATCCTACTCAGAATACCACAGACAAGGTTTAGACCTTCTTGATTCTCTTGAATGCCGCCATCAGTTCTAGCTTATACCACGAAGATTCTGATTAAAGAATCCAAGAGATATCTACTCAATCTAAGGTAGAACGGAGGTGGTTGTCAGGCATACGTTCATAGGTGAGAATGATGATGAGTGTCACGGATCATCATATTCATCAAGTTTAGGAACAAGTGATATCTTAGAATATAAGCAAGCGTGATTGAATGAAAAACAGTAGTAATTGCATTAATCCATCAAGACACAGCAGAGCTCCTCACCCTCAACCATGGGGTTTAGAGACTCATGCTGTAGAAGATACAATGAGAAATGTGTAAAGTGTCATCAGGTACAGATACAATATCAAAAGGTCCTATTAATAGTGAACTAGTGACCTAGGGTATACAGAAATGAGTAAATGACGTAAAAATCCACTTCCGGGGTCCACTTGGCGTGTGCTTGGGCTGAGCATTGAAGCTTTCATGTGTAGAGATTTTTTTTGGAGTTAAACGCCAGCTTTTATGCCAGTTTGGGCGTTTAACTCCAATTTTTGTGCCAGTTCCGGCGTTAAACGCCGGGAATTCTGAAGCTGATTTGCAACGCCGGTTTGGGCCATCAAATCTCGAGCAAAGTATGGACTATTATACATTGCTGGAAAGCCCAGGATGTCTACTTTCCAACGCAATTGAGATCGCGCCAATTGGGCCTTTGTAGCTCCAGAAAATCCACTTCGAGTGCAGGGAGGTCAGAATCCAACAGCATCTGGAGTCCTTTTCAGCCTCTGAATCAGATTTTTGCTCAGGTCCCTCAATTTCAGCCAGAAAATACCTGAAATCACAGAAAAACACACAAACTCATAGTAAAACCCAGAAAAGTGAATTTTAACTAAAAACTAATAAAAATATAACAAAAACTAACTAAAATATAGTAAAAACATACTAAAAACAATGCCAAAAAGCGTATAAATTATCCGCTCATCAATAGGGATAGTGATTTGAGATGAAGAGAGGTGAAGAAAAGTGTTAGTAAATAAATAAATAAATAGAAGAAGGGGAGAGGAAAGAAATTTTGAAAATAAATTTGAAAAGAAGTTAAATGATTTTCGAAAATAAAAGATAAGATAGAATTAAAATTAAAACAATTAATTAATTAAAAAGAATTTTTGAAAAAGGGATGAGATATTTTCGAAAATTAGAGAGGGAAAAGTAGTTACGTGGTTTTGAAAAAGATAAGAAACAAACAAAAAGTCAAATAGTTAGTTGAAAAAGATATTAAAATCAAATTTGAAAAGATAAGAAGATAAGAAGTTAGATAAGATATTTTGAAATTAAATTTTTGAAAAGGATAAAATTTTGAAAAAGATATGATATAAAAGATAAGATAAGAGAGATTTAATTTTTAAAATTAAAATTAATTACTTAGCTAACAAGAAATTAAAAGATAAGATTCTAGAATTTAAAGATTGAACCTTTCTTAACAAGAAAGTAACAAACTTCAAGTTTTTGAATCAATCATATTAATTGTTAGCATAATTTCAAAATTTTGAAATAAAATTAAGAAAAATATTTTTGAAAAATAATTTTCAAAATTTTCAAAAAAATAGAAAAAATGAAAAAAATATGATTTTTGAAAAAGATTTTGAAAAGATAAGATTTTTAAAATTGAAAATTTGACTTGACTTACAAGAAATAACTAATTTTAAAATTTTTTGACTAAGTCAACTCAAATTTTCGAAAATTTGGAGAGAAATAAGGAAAAGATATTTTTTTTATTTTTGAATTTTTGATGAGGAGAGAGAAAAACACAAAAATGACTCACAACATGAAAATTATAAATCAAAACTCATGATGCATGCAAGAACACTATGAATGTCAAGATGAACACCAAGAACACCTTGAAGATCATGATGAACATCAAGAACATAATTTTGAAAAATTTTTGATGCAAAGAAAACATGCAAGATACCAAACTTAGAAATCTTTAATGCTTAGAAAATATGAATGCAAAGATGCACATGAAAAAACAACAAAAGACACAAAACAAGAAATCATCAAGATCAAACAAGAAGACTTACCAAGAACAACTTGAAGATCATGAAGAACACCATGACTGCATGAATTTTTCGAAAAAATGCAAGAACAATATGAATATGCAATTGACACCAAACTTAAAAATTGACTCAAGACTCAAACAAAAAACACAAAATATTTTTTATTTTTATGATTTTATGATTTTTTTTGTATTTTTATTATATTTTTCGAAAATTATTTTTTTGGAAAAACGAAAAATAGAGAAAAAAATTTGAAAAAAAAATTTTAAAAACTTTTTTGAAAAGAAAAGTACCTAATCTGAGCAACAAGATGAACCGTCAGATGTCCATACTTGAACAATCCCCGGCAACGGCGCCAAAAACTTGGTGGACAAAATTGTGATCATCAATAATGGCTCCAAAGACTTGGTCCTCTCAAACGTGAATCACACTTTATCACAACTCCGCACAACTAACCAGCAAGTGTACTGGGTCGTCTAAGTAATACCTTACATGAGTAAAGGTCGATCCCACAGAGATTATTGGTATGAAGCAAGCTATGGTCATCTTGTAAATCTCAGTCAGGCGGATAACAATTGATTATGGGAAATATAAAGAGATACTTGCATGAATAATAAATGATAGAAATACTTATGTAAATTAATGGTGGGAATTTCAGATAAGCGTATGGAGATGCTTGTCCCTGTTGAATCTCTGCTTTCCTACTGCTTTTATCCAATTTTATCACTCCCTTCTATGACAAGCTGTATGTAGGGCATCACCGTTGTCAATGGCTACATCCCATCCTCTCAGTGAAAATGGTCCAAATGCTCTGTCACAGCACGGCTAATCATCTGTCGGTTCTCAATCAGGTTGGAGTAGAATCCAGTGATTCTTTTGCGTCTGTCAGTAACGTCCAGCCTTCAGGAGTTTGAAGCTCGTCACAGTCATTCAATCCCGGAATCCTACTCGGAATACCACAGACAAGGTTAGACTTTCTGGATTCCCATGAATGCTTCCATCAATTCTAGCTTATACCATGAAGATTCTGATTAAGGAATCCAAGAGATATGTGCCCGGTCTAAAGTAGAACGGAAGTGGTTGTCAGTCACGCGTGTTCATAGGTGAGAATGATGATGAGTGTCATGGATCATCACATTCATCAAGTTGAAGTGCAACGAATATCTTAGAACAGGAATAAATCGAATTGGATAGAAAATAATAGTAATTGCATTGAAACTTGAGGTACAGCAGAGCTCCACACCCTTAATCTATGGTGTGTAGAAACTCCACCGTTGAAAATACATAAGTGAAAGGTTCAGGCATGGCCGAATGGCCAGCCCCCATGATCTGAGAACTAAACATCCCAAGACTGAATAATACAATCCCCAGATGTCTAATAAAATAGTAAACTATCCTATTTGTACTAAACTAGCTACTAGGGTTTACAAGAGTAAGTAATTGATGCATAAATCCACTTCCAGTGCCCATTTGGTGTATGTTTGGGCTGAGCTTGATCTATCCACGAGCTGAGGCTTCTTTTGGAGTTGAACGCCAAGTTGTAACGTGTTTTGGGCGTTCAACTCCGGTTCGTGATGTGTTTCTGGCGTTTGACTCCAGACAGCAACATGAAACTGGCATTGAGAGCCAGTTTACGTCATCGAATCACGAATAAAGTATGGACTATTATATATTGGTGGAAAGCTCTAAATGTCTTCTTTCCAACGCCGTTGAGAGCGCATCATTTGGAGGTCTGTAGCTCTAGAAAATCTATTTCGAGTGCAGGGAGGTCAGATTCCAACAGCATCAGCAGTCCTTTGTCAGCCTCCTTATCAGAGTTTTGCTCAGGTCCCTCAATTTCAGCCAGAAATTACCTGAAATCACAGAAAAACACGAAAACTCATAGTAAAGTCCAGAAATGTGAATTTAGCATAAAAACTAATGAAAACATTCCTAAAAGTAACTAGATTATACTAAAAACTACTTAAAAACAATGCCAAAAAGCGTATAAATTATCCGCTCATCAGGCGCCATTGTTGATGATCACAATTTTGTGCACCAACTGTATTAAGGAATTATAACATAAACAATGTCTAATTACCTTAACTTTATCTTCCTTTGCCCATGGAACATTGGCATAACCTCTAGAGACCTGAAAGCGTATCATGAGATAGGAACAAATTATTAAAAATAAAACAAATACTTAAAAAACGAGACCAACCAAAGCCATTCCTGAAACATGAAGAGGTGAAATGAACAAATATGTAGCAGTACAAAACCTATCATAAACAACATAATACAAATTTTTTACTCATCAAGATTTTCAGCACAATTTTAACAAAACATCAATGCATTATAACTAGCAGTAAGAATGTATTTTGTATGAGATAGAGGAATTTCACATTGTATGTGTACAACAACTAGGGATGAATCCCTCCCACCCACACACACATTCAAAAACAGAGACACAAATTTTAACCGATATTCATCTAAACCATGGTCTTATTCACCACTCTTTAGTTGACTATGTCAATAATACTAAGTAATTTCTTATCATGAATTGCCAAGTTTCTAAACTGGCATACATTTAGAATAATCTCCTTAATTGGTTCTAAACCCAGTACCACAAATTTCCCAAAAACATTTACATTGAATCAAGATGAGAAAATTTGTTACCTAAATCCCAAACTTAAAATTTAATGTTGACGGTTTCAACATTAATCCCGATTGCTACATAACCCTAAATTTGATGGAGAGAGGACTGTCATGATAGATGACGGAGTGTAACACCCTAATTACCCTAAGCTTTATCTCATGCCGTAAAGTTAAGGATAACTAAAGGTCACGACAATCCTAAGGCTTATACAATAATATATATAGAAATAGTAAATCTAGAAGTCGATGAAGAAATAAGCTCAAAACAGAGTTTCAAAAGCGCAAAACGTTCACACGGAGCTAAAAGCATAAAGGTACAAGGTATAGATACAAAATAACAAGGTATATGTAGATATAAGAGTATAATATTCATAAGATACTAGCCTTAGCCTGCGGAGTTTAGACTGACTAGTTATATACAGACATACAAAGTTTTGAAAGTTAAAACAGTATACAACATATCTCTCAAAGTAAGCCTCTAAGGTAAAAAAAATACAAAAGTGAGAGTACTAAACAAAAGTAATCAAAAGACTCCAAAAGATAATTAAGATCCTCCACTCTATCACCGTCTCATAACTCACCGAGGTGGGTCACGACCTACATCTGAAAAAAATAACAACAAAATATAGTATGAGAACCGGAAGTTCTCAGTATGGTAAAAGTGCCCAGTAATGTAAGATATAAGACTCCGTGACGCCAGAGACAATCCTAGAACTTCATATCAATCATGAGATTCAAACGTAAGCATAATAAAATTCATAACCATAATGAAACGGGGTAATCTAATTTAAGAAATTTCTAAACTAACATTTACACCACTATCCCAGAGCCTTTGCCAATGTAACCGCCATACGATCCCATCGCCACCGCCTATCAAGCCTCCTCAATCCCAATAGGAAACACAAGTAATAGCAATACAAGTAAAACGTAGTATAATCATGTATATCAAGTAATTCAAGAAACAATTAAGCATGTTATACAATTAGGCAAACAATGCAAGTTGGCAAAGCAAGCAAACATATAGAATATGCACATGATGAATGCCTGTCCTATTTGGCTGTGATATCACACCGTCTGTTCAACTGTCAATCCGACACATTCCCATGGAAATGTTGCCTTTCGGTCACGAATAAATGGGAACCCCCTGAGATATCGTGCCCGGCACACAGTCCATGATATAGTGCCTGCACACTCTTGTGATTCCGAAAGGATATGAGCGGAATACTCTAGAGAGTAATTAAACTTAATTAATAATTAGTTCATATGTTTTAAATTCAATTATATCCCTTCTCTTTTCTTTCTTTGCATGTATCATTCCAATTCAATCTGTATCTTGTATTTGACCATCATGTTATCTTATATAGAATATATTGTTATAATTATCCTATAATATCATCACTATTATATAATAAATTTATATTATTTATTTTACCCATTTTTTTATACATTATTCATATCCCAATTTAATATTTTTTAGTTATATGTTTCTTGTTTCTTCTCTAATAATCATTTTATTCTATATTATAAAAAGTATTTCAAGTGTTGTAGTAATTTTAATTAATAATCTTAATTATAATATATATATATATAATTAAAATTAATAATTAAAATTACTAAAATATCTAAAACATCAGAATACTCAAAATATTTTTTATATGATAATGAGTACATATGTAATATTCATTACCATATAATATACCAATATATATATATATATATATATATATATATATATATATATATATATATATGTTACTTCATATAGTTTTAGACTTAGTTTTTTTTCCGATGCATGATCTATTTTAATTCTATTTTTTTATTTTGTTTTTTTATTTTTTAATTCATGTCATGTATACTACTAACTATAATAATCAAAATTGGGGTTGAATAATGGTGTTAGGTGACAAAAATGGATAAAAAATTGGTTAGAGTGATTCAAGGCTCAATAAAAGTGGTAACAATTTATAACCACCTTCCAAAGAAATTAGCCAAGGTTGTTTATGTTTTAGGCTTAAAGGTTTCACCAAATTATAAAAGAAGAGAAATTGGATCAAGTCTAGTGATGAAGCTAGAAGAATGGTTCAATTCCAATAATGTTGACTATGCATACATGGCCACAGAAAAAGACAATGCCTCAAAAAAGATCTTTATAAAAAAATCTACTTACACCAAGCTTAAAACACCATCAATATTAGTGTTAATTAGTAACTATATAGCCACATGTAAACCTCTATAGAAGTACTATAATGTGCCATTTATAAAGAAATTGTTGTAGGAATGTCGTGGTTTTTTTATTGTTCAGTTTGTTTAGAAACCACTATACTCTATAACAATTTATGTTCAATCTGAAATTCAGCATATCCTTTCGCAATTTTTATAGAAATATAAAAATTACATTTTTGTCTACAATGTTTACCAATTGAATTCTGATAATATTGATTTCCAAACATTTGGATTAGATAACTTATTATTATTATTATTATTATTATTATTATTATTATTATTATTAATCACGCTGTTAATATTCGTAGTACTAATTATTATTATTATTATTATTATTATTATTAGGTATAGTTAATAATAATTATTATTATTAATATTATTATTATTATTATTATTATTATTATTAATTTTCTTCTGTAGACTATCGAGAATTTATTGTCTAGAAAACTTGATCTGCTAAAAAATTATAACGAGATAATTGCAGTCGTCCTAGTATCAACTGGATTCCATCATGTTTCATGAATAGGTGAATCGAGGGAACATTCTGCATTGTTGATTGCTTTGGTGGAGCGATAGAGTCCTAAAACCCAAACGCTTCACCTTCTAGTCGGCGAAGTGACTATCACTCTAAATGGCGTCACACATATGCTTAGCCTGCCGATTAATGGAAACCCCGTGACTGGCAGAATGGATAGCAGTCATGAGTTCTTGGTGGATAACTAGTTAGCAATTTTTGGTAGGCAGCCCGGTCCCAACGATCACACGTTGGGAAAAGTAAACCTAACATGGGTTCAGCAATGCAGAGACACTGAATCATTAGACACCCAAGAGTTGATCGAGCAGTATGTCTGAGCTCACATATTTCTCTTGCTTGGAACTATTGTGTTTCCAAACAAGTCGACTACTTTTGCCAACTCAAAGTGGTTACCTCTTCTTTGAGATTTTCATCAAATTCAACTTTACAGTTAGTGGACAGCTAGTCTGGCACATTTATACAGGTCGTTGTGTTGTGCATTGCAATACAACTGTAAAGAGATGGACTAACCACTTATTCTACTTTTTGTTTGGGCATGGGAGCGTATGTCGTGGATGGCAACCATTCCTTGCAGTGAGCTTCTAGTAGGTGGCGTTCCAATTGAGCAACAGTAATGGTTATCGTCGTTATTATTATTATTATTATTATTATTATTATTATTATTATTATTATTATTATTATTATTATTATTATTATTATTATTATTATCATGATCATCAATGTAAACCAATTTAGGTGAAGTCATTGGCGCCGACAAAAAAGGTTATAGTCAAATGTCTATGGGGCAATTTAGGCAACAACTAGATGACATGGGTGTGAATGATGTATGTTTTAATTATTGATGTGCAGTTTGTGTGGAAGCCATATATGGGAGTTATGGTTCCTGAGGGTCATCGTATTATTATTATCCTTGCATCTGTTAGTGTGCTCCATAAGGTCTCCGTTGGTGTCATTCGAGCGTATAGAATGGCACCCAGCAAATTGAATAAGACGCCAATCGGTCTTGCACAACTTCCAACAAAAGAAGAATTCCAAATTAGACAAGATCATTGTAAGCGTTAACTGGAACACAGTGCCATGACTGGAGGGAAAGGAATAGAGTTTGGGTCGATATGTGGAATTTTGGTCACTATAATGTCATCCAAATAGGAGACACAATTGTCGACTTTCACCCTCTCCCGATGTACTATAAGTGGTACATAACAGTATGGCAATCACCTAAGGATGTCAGATAGCATTGTGCCTGCAGACCTTGAGGTGAATCAACCACAGCCATACCCCGCGCCACCACCTGGACCTCAGCACCCATTTTCAGGTTATGAGCAACAACACCCCTTTCTGAGTTATGAGCAATGACACCTATTTTCTCCTTATGAGCAACAATATCAGATACTGGTTTATGGGAAATAGTATCAAATACCAGCTTATATGCAACAGTATGCGGTACCAGCTTATGTGCAATAGGAACTAATTCCAGGTTATGAGCAACAGTATCAGGAACCTGTTTCAGAACCACAACCACAACCACAACCATGACTACAACCATAACCACAACCGCCAGCAGAGCCATATATACCACAAATGGTAATTCCAACAGAAGGCCAATTTAGTCTGTTGAACCCATTTGGTAACATTAGTTTGTCTCGAGTATTGAGAGGGACCAATGTATTCTTTCATTTATCTAGACAAAGGCATGCTGCTTCTGAATCATCTGTTGGTTGTAGCTCCATCTCAGCTCATGCTAGTGACCACCGCGTATCTTTGAACCTAGGGCTGCACATAAATTGGATAATATCCACATACCCACGGTAATTATCCGCATCTGATCCGAATTTCGCGGATATTATCCGATCCGCACTATGGTAGGATCGGATCGCGGATTTGACAGTGATACCTACGGATCCGATCTGCAGATCCGCACATCATATGAATAGCTAATGTAATGTGACCTAACCCTAAATCCCTAATGTTACGTTACGGTGCTCCTCTTTCACTCTCTGGACTCTCCTCTCTCACTCTTTGGACTCTCATCTCAGTCTCAGACTCTCAAACTCTGGCTCTCTCTCTCTTCTCTGACCGGCTCTACCTCGCTCTATCACCAGCGTTCGCTGTCTATCACCGTCTCCTAAGGTCATCATTTCTTCCAGGCTTCACCTGCATGGTTGTCGCCTCCTCCATCGACGCGGTGGACGGCGGTCGCGTTCTCCATATGCATTCTCCATAGGTCGCGTTCTTCACTGGTGCAACGCTCACGGTCGGTGGTCTCCTCTAGTGGTGCAGTCACCTCCTCTAGTGGTGAGGTCGTCTCCTCTAGCGGCTTCGTCTTCTCTTTCATCGGCGGTGGTTGTCTCCCCAAGCAGCTTCGTGAATCTGTCAAAGTCAGACCAGCCCTCCTTCGTCTCCATCATTTTCGCTCTTCAACTCATCAGGTATTATAGGTAATTTAATTTTTTTAAATTAAAAATTATTTGTACACAAATGCTTATAGATTAAAGTACTTGAATTATTGTGTTATACTGTTATTGTGTAATAAACTCTGTAAATTTGAATGGTTTATTCAACTGTGAACAGATATGGCACTGAGGGTTTATATGGTTTAATTGTTTGAAAATTAAGATGGTTTATTTAATTGTAGTCATATGGCACTAATGGTCTGTTGTCTGTAAACTGATATAATGATATGGTTTACTTAATTGTAGGATTGTGTTGGAAAATTAGAATGGCTGATAAACAAGCGCTTACTAACAATGCAAGTGGGTCTGAAGTTGGGAGCATTCCTACTCTATCAAGTGTTGTTGGATCTACACCAGAAGAATCAACAAGAGGAGGAGATACAAATACCAATCCAGCTTCAAGTGATGTTCCTTCTTTGGCGACAGCAGCACAATCTAGCCAGTCAGGTAAAAAAAAGTCTAATAAACCCCCTTCTATTGTTTGGGATCACTTCAAAAAAAATGATGAGGAAACTAAGGCTCAATATAAACATTGTTTGAAATGGTTACAATGTCATAGTCGTAGGGATGGGACCTCTAACCTAAAAAAACATATTGGAACTTGTGCGAAGAACCCAGAAAATCATGTTGATAAAAATAGAAAACTCTTGTGTTCACAAATTCTAATTTAGAAGAACCACCAATATTAAAGGCAGTAGACTTTAATCAAGATCGGTGAAGGCTTGCACTTTGTAAGATGGTGATAATTGATGAGCTTCCATTTAGGTTTGTGAAAAATACTGCTTTTAGGGGCTTTTGTGGTGAAATGCAACCTCAATTTAAGATTCCAAGTCGTATGATAGTTGCTAGGGATTGTATGCAGTTGTATGTAGAGGAAAAAACCAAACTTAAGTCTCTTTTGGAGCTAAATCATCAGATGGTTTCTTTAAATACTGATACTTGGATGTCTGTTCAAAACATGAACTATATGTGTGTAACAGCTCATTATATTGATGATGAGTGGGCATTGAATAAGAAGATCTTGTCTTTTAATTTGATTGTTGATTATACTGGTGTCACCATAGGAAAAGCTTTAGAGAAATGTTTAAAAGATTGGGGTATTCGAAAACTTTGTACTGTAACTGTGGATAATGCTAGTGCAAACTTTGTTGCTGTGAATACTTCGGTTAAAATCATGCGAGAATGGAATAGTTGTACTATGTTGGGTGGGGAATTCGTTCATTTAAGATGTGCTGCTCATATTTTAAATTTGACTGTTTGTGATGGTTTAAAAGATCTACAGTCATCTATTGCTAGGATTAGAACTTCTTGTAAGTTTGTGAAGTCATCTCCGTCTAGGTTAGCAACCTTTAGGAGGTGTGCACATGAGGCAAACATTACGAGTCGACAAATGATTATTCTTGATGTGCCAACGAGGTGGAATTCTACTTATATGATGTTGGAAGTGGCCAAAAAATTTGAAAAGGCATTTGCTCGTCTTGCTAGGGAAGATGCTCATTTTGAAAGATACCTTGAAGATGATGAGGGGGCCTCTAGTGATGAAGATTGGAGTAGAGCTTGTATCTTTATACATTTTTTACAACTTTTCTATCATGCAATGATTTCATTCTCTAGTTCTTTGAATGTCACTTCAAATGATTTTTTCCATGTATTGCGTAAGATTTTATGCACTTTGAACAAATGGATTATGAGTGATGATTTAGTGTTGAATGGAATGGCATCAACGATGAAGGCTAAATTTGATAAGTATTGGGATGATTCTGATCATTCTTATACTTCTACTCCTTTGACTTCAGTGAACAAGCTATCTCTGAACTATCTATTACTTGTTGTTGTTTATGTTGATCTGCGGTATAAATTGGAATATATTCAGTTTACTTTGTCTGAGATGTATGGTCAAGGTGAGAAATCTTCAAGGATCTTTAGAAAATTAAAGGATATCATTGCTGAATTGTTTGAGCAATATAGCATATGGAATCTGTGACCCCTTGAAGACACTCAAGATGCTAGTATTTCTTCGGATACTACACCAAATCCTAGTGTAGAGATGAGTGAGAATGATAGTATTACGATTGAAGATCCTATGAGCAAGTGGAAGCAAACTCAAAGGATAAAACTAAGTGAGTTAAAGAAAAATGAAATGGATAGGTATTTAGAAGATGAAGTGGCCGAAGATTTTAGTGGATTTGATATATTGAGATGGTAAAGAGGAAAGACTTTGAGGCATCGTGTTCTCTCTTGCATGGCTAGAGATATATTAGCTATTCCTGTTTCTACTATGGCATCTGAGTCAGTTTTTAGCATGGGAGGTCATGTCCTTGACTCTTATCGCAGTTATTTAGTCCCACCACTATAGAGGCGTTAATTTGCACTCAAAATTGGTTGAATTCTGCTAAGATATTCGTTGAGCTTGATGAAGGAGATGCCGCTGTTGATTCAGGTATATAATGAATTGGTTCATTTATATTTTATTAATTATTATTCATCTTTTGTCTTTCATTTTAGAGCATTGACATACCATGACATATTTTGTTATTGTTGAATTGAATAAAATTTTTTGGTGTTACTAGTGTCGGAGATCCTGAAGTTCAAAGTGGAATGCAATTTCATCAACCATCTTAGGTATTTAATAGTGCTTGTATTGAAATATAATAATTTATTATTCTAACATGTTTTACTAATTTTTCTCACTTGTTATTTCTTAATAGGAATGAATGCTTGCTGATATAGTGTCAATTGAAAGACTAGAAGAGACATGTCAATTGGAACTTGCTGAGTTGCTGTTTTAGTATGCTGAGATTGCTGTTTTAGTATGATTTAGTGTATTGAATTGCTGAGTTGCTGTTTTAGTATGTTTTAGTATGTTAAATTACAGATTTAGTGTGTTGTTTCACTAAGTGTTGTCATGAATTTTATGATATTTTATTTTTAATTTTTAATTTTTAATTTTATGATATTTATGGACATTTTTTGCAAAAACAACCAAAAATAGGGTCTTAAAACAAATTTTTTATTATACGAATATATCCGATATCCGATCTGATGGGAGCAATGCAGATCGGATAGAATGTTAGCCTATATCCGATCTGATCCGATCCGTGTGCAGCCCTATTTGAACCACCACGTGCTTCTGAACCTCCACGTGCTTCCAAACCACCGCGTGCTTCTCAACCACCGCATACAAAATTCTTTGATTTAAACGAATATGCGCAGGAGGAAGAGGGGTTCGGAGATGATGATATGTTGCATGAGTATTATTGTGGTGGAGAGAATACTCAGAACATGAGTGCTTCCGGTATTTATGACACCGGTAGAGACAGCGGGCCGGATGCTGGTGCTTTTGAGGCTTGTGGGGAGTGGTGGACTTAGTGGTCAGGATACGGGTGCTTCTGAGGGTCATCCATATAATCTATGGACAGCATTCGCTCCCCCAAAGAAATACACCCCCATCATATTATTTAAAAAAAGCGAAGAAGTTGATTTAGAAGAAATAGCCTATTGCACGTTTCTTTGTATTATTGTCTTTATTATTGTACATTTCTTTCTATTGTTGTCTTTATTATTGTATATTTGATTTTATCTTTGGACGTTTCCTTTTATTCTTGTCTTTATTGTTGTACGTTTGATTTTATATTTAGACATTTCTGTTTGTTCTTATCTTTATTATTGTAAGTTTGATTTTGTTTTATTTTAACGCATACATAAAAAAGTGCACATGCTTAAATGTGTAAAAAAATTACATAAAAGAGTTAACATGTATAAATACATAAAAAATTTGACATGCATAAATACATATACTTGTCAATCAAGATGCTGGTTGGTACAACATGCAAGAACGTGGCGACATGGAAGCTGCTTGACCTGAAAATGACGGTATCGCAATATCGTTGCGCAAGATTAACAGTGTATATAGAACCGTCTCGCATTTCATGAATCTCAAACATCCCATTGTGCCTGTTGAACCGGTTCACAACTATGTTTCCTGCATGTCAAAAACTTTCTTCAACTCATTGGGTGGCAAATTTCAAATACATGAATCCGTTACGAATGCGCTCATGAGCCTCGACACTCTTCTGAGTAAACAATTCGTTTAGCCAATAGAAAGTAGATCAAATAATGGCAATCATAGGAAGGTTGCGGGTACCCTTAAGATAAAATTTATATACTCTACCAAATTCGTCACCATATGACCCTAACAATGACCCCCATCAAATGCCAACACCCATTTTTCAACAGCGATCTCATCGCACCGTTGAGTATATGCCTCATCGCACTCTTTAAGCCTTTAGTAGTTTTTATTGTACTCCTACTCCGTCCTAGATTAGGCTATAAAGCAAACCATGTTATCATAAATAGACACCAAAAATCACTAAGAATAGAACTATAATAGCAAATTCAAATACCTATGTTAACCACGAGTTTATACAAGTGTGGAGCCTTAAACCTCCTTAAAAAACTGGATCCAATGTGCCTGATGTAGAACATGTGCCATGCTTTTGGCGGTGCGCCATTACTATGAGCTACTACTGCATCGATGGAGTTATGGCGATCAGATAATGCCCACGCCATCTTAAGTAACAACATATTTTTGCAAATTAATAAGGAGAAACTCCTACACATTTGCTGTCTCACCTTCCACGATGGCAAAAGCAATCGGCACAATATTTTGTTTGCCATCTTGTGCAACTGTAACTAAAAGTGCACCTTTATATTTTCCATAAAGGTGTGTGCCATCAACCTGCACCAATGACTTGCAGTGTCTAAATACTGTAATACATGGATAGAAGCTCCAAAACACTCGATGGAAAACTTTGACACCATTCACTTCCTCACTCTCATGTCAAACAAGTAGAGTTTTTATTTGAACACGAGATCTTGGCATCTTGGCGCATATTATTTTTAACCACACTAGTAGAGTCTGGTAAGAAACTACTTAATCACCAAAAACTTTTGAAATGGACTTTCACTTTGTCAACCAAGCCTTGCGGTAACTTACAATATAGTTAAACCTAGATTGAACTTCTGCAATAATAGATTTTACCTTTATCAATGGGTCTACCTCAATCAATGGCTTGATAGCATCTGCAATTGTGTTTGAGTCCAATTTATCATGATCTTGTGAAATCGTCCCACGGTGCATGCGTGTTTGTCATTGAGTCTCCTAATCTCCCAACAACTTTTCTTCTGGATCAAGCTAGCTCGGATAAGCCAATCGCATCCTATACCATACCTCTTGTATTTTGCATAGAATTTCTACAGCTCTAACTCATACAATATGTAATCAACTCCTCTAGAGATAGTGTAACTTTTGATTGCAGAGATTATCGACTTTGTAGAACCAAATTCCATTTCGATACTAAACTCACCATCTTCCACCACAACATTGCCTTCACCTATTAAATGTGAACCACTATTAGTCGGTCAAGGCTAAATAAAGAAATGGTAATGGTAACCTTAATTAATAAGCATAACATACCCAAATTTGCATACTCAGGAAATTTTGGAGCATGTATGGTTGCGAGATCCAGGGTTCGCATAAAAGACGAAACACCAAAGAGGTGCTGCTTGACAACTGCATCTACTTCATTTTGCACCGCCAGCTTACCTGCCTCGTCTTTGTCATCGACTTCGTAGTTGGCTTTGAATTTTACTTCACTGTCATTGTTATCTTCTTCCCAATCTATATCTCCGAGTTCATCCATATTCACCTCCTCGCCAATCGCGTCCAGCCCCAAATGTTGTTCAAACCCAATGTTCAATTCCATCATTGGCACATGAAATCGGGTTTGTTGATGAATATAGAACAATTTTTGTATACATGCGGCATCAGTGATGGACATTATTTGAAATTGTATTAGCCCACCAAATACTTGTACAAGAATCCTGTATAAAATGTTGTTTACTCTCTTTGAAATATGACTTTGTATATTCTCACAAAGACCATTTCACAATTCTACAAAACTCATGGTGCATGGAATAGCAAATAAAAAAGAACATTCACAAATAAAAGTCACTCTCTTGTATGTGTTTGGTAAGATCTCACCATTATAATATATTCGCAAATTTGTAATACTTCCATAGCCTCAATCTCACCTCATCCAATTTTTGACACTATTAATTGTGTCGAAAAAAAATCACAAGTACAAAAGAGAGATAAATGGTAATGATATTTATAGGAAAGACTCTCAAGATAAAATATTTTATTTAATCAAAATGCAACCTGCGTTTACAAAGCGCAACCTGTGTTTTGCAGGTTTTATAATAAAAAAGATTAATATTACAAAACGCAGGTATGTTTTGTGAAGTTCAAAATGAAAAAAAAAAATGAAAAGGGTAAATCGCGACCTGCATTTTCTAGGTTGCATGTTAAAATAATATTAAAACGCTAATTGCAACATGCGTTTTGCAAGATTAAAATTTAAAAAAAATATGAAATTAAATCGCATACTACGTCTTGTAATGATATCATAATAACAGTGTAAATAATTTATATACATCTATTTTATTGTGTAGTACCAATATTTTTTGGAGAGTGTTACCATAAATATACAAATGATATAAATTTATGAATATTTTAATTTGTGGTTCTTTGGAGCACTACGTGAAAACTAATGTGGGGGTCTCTATTAACAAGTTACTAAATTTTTTATATTAGACCGTGACTTTATAACTGTCATTAGTAGGGTGTAAGTTATCGAATCGAACCGAAATTTACCGCGAAATCGAACCGAAATTTACAACAATCGAATGAAAAGTCGAAAAAACTAATTTTTTTGGTCTTTTTCAAATTAAACCGATCAGTTCGGCTCTGTTTTTGGTTGGTTTAGAGAAAACCAAACCAAATCAAGAAATAGGTTCAGAAATGCTTGTTTTTACAAATTTTCCCTTTAACCTGATAACCAAACCTCCAAATCCCTAACTTAGCACTCAGCGCAGCCACAACCCCACAACACAATCCATCAGTAAACTCATTTCCATCTTTCTCCTCCATGCCTGAGACTCTGAGAGAATGAGAGCCAGAGAGCTGAGAGCGTCGTCATCTAGTCACCGTGAAGGACGTCGTCAATTTCTATCACAGGCGTTGTAGAGAGATGAGAGCGTCGTCGTTTATCCATAGTCTTCACGCCATCGTCTAGCTTTCGTCGATCTCCGTCTAAGCCGTTCTTCTCCGTCGCCGAGCAAACCCTTAGTCTGAGCCTTCTTCTGCAACTCACAATGTCGTCTTCTGAGGTTAGTAACTTGGTTTTTTCACAATTTGTTGTAAGTTATTAGATGTTCTTATTGCTGGTCTATTTGAATTTTGAAATATGTTACTGTTGTTGTTTGTATGACCGATATGATCCACACAATCATAACCATACGATACTGTATGTGTTTTAGATTTAAAGTTTTCAACTACCATTCTTATTTATCCTTATTTTCATTAAAAGCTCTGATAATGAGAAGAGGAATCAACGAAGTAACAACAACGAATTGAAGAAGCTTGCTACCAATATATATCATCGTTGACTTGACTTGACTTCACTTGCCTCTTTGTATATATATACTTCTCATCACAATTTTAATTATAAATCCACTTGATTTAATTTGTTAAATTTTTACTTCTTTATATTATATCAACAAAGATTCCAATTCTGAATATTAACTCATACAACCAAAATAAAAAAATTTGGCGGTTACAGAGGTTTTTTTTCCTACTTAGTTGCTGCCCGGCCACTTGAATCCTAATTACATTTTCTTTTCGATTAAATTTCAAGACTGGTTTTGTCTCCCTGATCTTTGGTTTTTTCACAATTTGTTGCATATTATTAGATGTTCTTGTTGCTGAATTAATTTGTTGGATTAATTTGTTGTTGTTTCATAAACTTATAGTATGCTTCACAATTTGTTACTTTGCATAAATGCTGAAAATAATATTTTTAAATAAAAGCGAACCAAACCGAATTGATTACATTCCTAGTCATTAGTCTTCTTGAAACATGGTCTATTTTTGAAACTAATAATTTTATTTATTTTACATTTAAATTAGTACTAATCAAATTTTTTTATTAAAGTGCTGATTTTTCATTCACCCTAAAGATGTTGAAAAAATAAATGGAAGTAACTTAAGAAAAAAATAAAAAAAGAATATTATTCTTATAGCAAATACTTTTGATATTTATGTTAAAATAAGATTATTATTAACTAATTATGTTTTAGCAAAATAAAAAGAGTTCATGTAATGATTATCACAAAATACTAATATCAAAATAATGTATATTATAAAAAATGTATACACGTTAATATTTAGAATGTTTTATATAAATAAAATAAATATTTATTTATCAAAATATATAATTTTCAAATACATCGATTATATATAATAAATGCACAAATTTCAGACAATGTGCATGTGAGATAAGTAAGATTTGAAATTGACCAAATTTCGATTTCACCTGTAATGTATAATTAGGACTATGAAGATACGGAGATATCAATTGACTGAACGAGATGTGACACATCATTGAGGCATTGAATTTTTTGAATTGGTGCTATATTTTTTGAGTTTATTTTAAAAGAAATATTTTTTATTGTTTAGTTATATTACAATAATTTTAAGTTAAATAGATCAGAATAAAAACAAAATAATTTTAGGACATTTTAGGTTAGTTAGTGTTCCGAAGTATTACCTAAAAATGAAATTAATTTGGACCTAGACGTGAGGTCCAAATGCTTTGGGGTGAGAGTTTCGACTTGTTCACTAGAAAGACGGTTTATCCAACGTCCTCGCCTAGACGATAGTGAAGAATGCCTGTAAGAGATTTTGATGCCTAAGTCAACAAAAGTTTATGTAGATTTTAAGGACTGCAGGTTGTGGCAGACTCGTATCTTAGTCTGTCCAACCATGTGGATGAGGTCAAACAAATTAGACTCGTTTCTGTTGGATCGAGTTGCTAGTTGGTGGCCCAATTTATGAACTTGGCTCTGTAGTGTCAAATCTGGGCCACGAACTAGCAACTAGGTCCAACAGAAACGAGTCTAATTCGTTTCACCTCATCCACATGGTTAGACCGACTAAGATACGAGTCTGCCACAACCTACACTCCTTTAAAACATGCGTAAACTTTTGTTGACTTAGGCATCAAAATTTCTTGCAGGCATTTTTCACTACTGTTCAGGCGAGGACGTCGAATAAACCACCTTTCTAGTGAACAAGTCGAAACTCTCACCCCAAAGCATTTGGACCTCACGTCCAGGTCTAAATTAACTTTGTTTTTAAGTAACACCTTGAAGCACTAACTAACCTGAAATGCCCTAAAATTATTTTGTTTTTATTCTGATCTATTTAAATTAAAATTATTGTAATATAACTAAATAATCTAAACAATAAATGTAATAACCAGAAAAATATGCAAATAAATAAATAAGTAAGATAGTGGAGACCACTCCTAGATATTTTTCTTCTTCCTCTAGCCTTAGCCACACACTAACATTTCTCACTCACCTTACCCCTCACTATCTTTCAACCCCACACAACAAGAGAAGAAACAGCATGGAGAAGAGAGAGAGAGATCAAGCGGAAGAGAGAAAGAGAGACGCGGAGGAGAAGGAAGCGCGCAACAGAGACGAGGGGGAAGGCTTCGTCCTCACTATTGTCGTTCACCATCGTCGCTCGTGGAGTCAAGCGGAGTTGTCGTCGTCATCGCGGTTGCAGATTTGGGGCTTCGAAGAGAGAGGAGTTCGTGGAGAGAGAGAAATGTGAAGGAGGAGGAACCATCCGCTGTTACCGTCGCCGTCGCCGCCGTTGAGGCTCGCTATCGCCGTTTGGGTGAACCTGAACCAAGCCATCGTCCTTGCTGCCAGAGCTGTTGGTACCGCTGGAGCTGAACCGTTTCTGTCACTATTCCGGTCCAAATTTTTTCCTGATTCTGCTATAGCATTCATATCCTATTTTATCACCATTTAATCTACCTTGTCTTTCTTTTAATTCGATTTTAGTTCTGCTCTGTTTTGGATTCCCAGAATTATCGCCAGCTCCACCTTGTCGTTGCCATCGGTCCAAATTCTGCGCTCATTCGTTCCATTCTTTTTCAATCCTCCTCACCTTGAATTTGTCGCTCCGAGTTCAGTATCTTCAGTCCCTTTGGGACTAAGTTGTGAGTAAGCTTTACGTTTATAATTGTTTTGTTTTGCGTTTATAATTATTTTAATATACAGTACTTTGAACTTATGGTTATACTTACAAAGATTATTATCAAAATTACTATCAAAGGATTTTAATTTGACTTGAATAATCGATTTATTAAAACTAAATATTTATTCTTTTTAATCTCATTTTAATATGCACATAAGACTATATGTTTTATGAGAGTATCTATGTTTGATGAAGTTTTATATTATATTCAAATATTTGATTTTACTCAAATATATACTTTTTGAAGCATTGAAGTATTTGTTGGTCCTCACTTATTTTAAAATTGTGAAAAATATTTGAAATGCCTTAAGATTGAGAAAATATGATTGAAAAAAATTTGGATGAAAAAATATTATTTGATTTGATTTGATACCTCATATATTTGAAAGACTGAAGAATTTGTTATATTTGAAATTATATGTTTTGAATTGGTTTGGGAGGCTCGTATTAGAAAACCGTAGTTAACGGCAGTTATGACGTTAACTTAGATGCATCTAACTCAGACCTCAGCTAGCAGGGGCGTCGCTAGCCTAACATGTAGACCACACATTAATTTGGATTTGTTATTCTACTGTTAAGACACACAAGAGGAATGGGCTACTCATAGAGATGGAGCCATCTAAGTGTGAACTTTTGATTTGATTTCTGTATGAGAACTTCCTTATTGATTCATTTATTCATATAAATTATTATTTTTTAACTAAAATTATTTTTATAATAATATTTATATAATCTCATGTGAATTATAGATATATTGTTTAGTCATTGGGTTGCAAAACTTACTTTGTTTTTTTTTAAAATATTTTTCAGAAATAAATACTTGATTATGTGAGTCTTTCTATTCAAGAGTAATGATATGCAATGGATACATATTCTTTGTGAAGTTCTTAGACGTTATCTGCTTCATATGTCACTGGCAGGATCCATCCATATTTATTTATTTTATCTTTTGTTTAAAAACATGTAATTATTTATTCTAGAAACGGTAAATTTATTAAAAATATTTGTAACCTTCTTATTTATCTTATATTCGAATCTGTTAGGTTTGTTAGGATACTATTTTTTCTGAACGCGAGTCATAACTTATTTTAAGCTGTGACAATAAAAAACATTTTTTTCTAAAATAAGCTAAAAAAATATAACACCAATCCCAAAAATTCAGTGCCTCGATGATGTGTCACATCTCGTTCAATCGGTTGATATCTTTGTATTTTGCATAGTCTAAATTACACATTAAAAGTGCAATCGAAATCTGTTCAATTCCAAATCTTACTTATTTCAGACACATCATTTAAAATTTATATATTTATTATGCATAATCGATGTATTCATCTATTTGAGAATTATATATATTAATAAATAAATATTTATTTTATTTATATAAAGCATTCTAAAATTTAACGTGTATATATTTTTTATAATACACATTATTTTAATATTAGTATTTTGTGCACTTTTTAATTTCTATATGGATCAAACGGGTGTGCTTTACTGGATTATGGGAACCGGGAGGGGTTAACAAGGATGTGGTGTCAGGCCTTTCAGAAATCGGACCGTGCGACAATGGTTTCGCAAAATGGAGGGTCCGATTTGGCGCCTAGAAAACGGATGGTCCGTTTTGTTGCATGGTGGCCACGCGTCGAGCAGTTGTTGCTCCCCAGAGAGGTTGCCCCACAGACGAAAGTGATGGATGCATTAAGGAGTCTCACCCACCATCCGAGTTATTTCATTCAGCTATCATTTTGAACCTTAAAACTCCATAGTTGTGCTTTCTTCCTCTGCTGCTGGTGGGTTTGCATGGTGAAGAAGAAAACAAAATGCCAAAAAAAATAAATCTAAACATGTTGATCGCTCTGAACTTCATATAATGCACTATCTTAGTCATTCTGAATATGTAAGTTTATTTTAATTTTTTTATTTAAATTTTATTATTATAAATATTATTGTTAAAATTTAATTATTGTTATTATTGTTAAGATCTGAACTTAGAATTAAACATAGAATGGTTAGGACTATTTCTAATAATTTTCTTTAAATTTTTCATGATTTTCGGATATAAAAAAATTATTGTTAGTATGTTCATTATTATTATTGTTAGTGTGTTGACGGTATGAACATTGTAGGACGGGGTTATGTTGCAGTTTCAAAAAAAAAAAACGCAATAGTTTATTTTTATTTTTTTAAAATTTTTTATTATAATTATTATTATAATTCTGAAAGAAGGAAAAATATGAAAATATGTAGAAAATAAAGTAGAAAATGTTAACGGAATTGTTATTAATTTTTGTATAAAAAAACTTTTTTTTTGAAAAATTTGATAAATATTTAATTATTTATAATTATTAGAACATTAAATATTATTGTGGCCTTGCAAATGTTAACGGAATTGTTATTAATTTTTGTATAAATAAATTTTTTTTTGAAAAATTTGATAAATATTTAATTATTTATAATTATTAGAACATTAAATATTATTGTTGTGGCCTTGCAAACTGGAATAAATAAAAAGAAAACCGAATGGTTATTATTAATTTTTAAAAGTGTGCTACTTTATTCGTAGTTAATTGTAATTATCGTTCTTAGGTAGTTAATTATTATTGTTATTAGAATATATTTTAAGAAGGAAATGACAGAATTTATTAATATTTTTGGAAATTTAGTTATAGTTATAGTTATAGTTATAGTTAATAAATAATTGATATTACAAATGATAATAATGTTAAGATTTGATTAGGAAATTCTTTTCCATATCGCAAATAGATAAACAAATACAACATCTCAAGTTTACTAATTTTGTTAAGATTTCATTAGGAATGTATATATATGTATTATGAATCTATTTTTATCTACTCATTAGTTAATGTTATTAATAATTAATTGACTGAAGCACCAATTATTTGTTTTAGTCGAATTATGTTAAAAAATCTATGACACTGGTTTTGAAGTAATATTTGTTATTGAGTTAGATGGGCAGATTTTGTTAATGAGTGGCCGTAGCTTAAAAAATGTTGTCCTCTTGTAGTAAGTAATATAATAATAGTAGTTAATGAGATGACTAATAATTTATTATGTTTCTTGTAGAAATTAAGAATGTTGACCTGTGATCATCCAGTTCCGCCAGATTGGTACAACGATCGAGTGGAGGAGTATTTACGAGTTACTGGATTTTATCATGCATCTCAAATTGGTGTCGTACAGAATCAGAAAGCACTCGTCATATGACCCCATCGATAACCACCGTCAAAAGCCAACGCATACTGTTCTCGGGGGATTCTGTTTAACCAGTCAGTGTATGCCTCGCCTCGTTCTCGTAAACGCTGGTAACGCACCTCGTACTCCCGTACCGTCCTCGAATATCCTGAAGGATAAAAAAAAATTGAAACAAAAGAGGTAAACACACTTATTGAAGATAACTCTGTTACAAAATTAATTAGCTATAGTGAGAGGTACCTATGTTGATGACCAGTTTCTGCAAGTACGGCGCCTTGAATTTTCTCAGAAAGTTCGACTCTATATGCCTGATACAAAACATATGAAAAGCTCTAGGAGGTGACCAAGCCCCGTTACTCCTTTCCACAGTTGCATTTATGGATTCGTGACGGTCAGATATCAGTTCCACACCATCCCGAGTGACAACATGCTGACGAAGGTTACTTAGAAAAAAGTGCCACGCATCTGAAGTCTCTCCCTCCACAATCGCAAACGCAATTGGGACGATATTGTTGTTGCCATCCTGTGACACTGCCACTAGTAGACAACCCTTGTACTTTCCGTACAAGTGAGTCCCATCTACCTGGACAACTGGCTTACAATGTCTAAATGCTCTAATGCAGGGGTAATAACTCCAAAAGACACGATGCAACACCCGAATATCAGTCACCAACTCATCGCCTTGATATGCAGGCATAGTCTCAAAATGAACAACAGCTGACGGCTCCTTGTGACACATGGCCTCAAACCAAATAGGCAACGCTTCGTACGATGCTTCCCAGCCTCCAAATATTTTTTCCACTGCCTTTTGCTTAGCCAACCATGCTTTCCGATAACTAACAGTGTAGTTGAACTTCGATTGTACCTCTGCTATAATCGACTTTACCTTTAAGGCGGGGTCAGCCTCAACCAACGGCTTAATTGCTTCTGCAATTGTGCTCGAATCCAGCTTCGAATGATCCTGAGAAATTGTGGCTCTGGTACATGTGTGACTGCCATTATACCTCCTTATAACCCAACAGTACTTCCGGCTGATCATGCTAACCCGGATAACCCAATCACACCCTGACCCATACTGTGTACACTTCGCATAAAATGTCAATGGCTCAGATTCATACACCCGGTAGTCTACGCATCTTCGAATAGTATACTCTTTTATCGCTTTAATAACAGCTTCCCTGGAACTGAATTCCATCCCAACGGCAAATTCACCATCTGCGACAAGAGGAATTCCTGCCACCACGACAACCATAAAACCAATTTTAGAAACACAAATATTTAAACATTCAAAAATTAAGCTAAAACATTTTTCACTGCATCAATTATGATCAAAACCTCCAAAATAATTGTATTTAACTAATTTACTAAATAAATACTAATTTATATTCAACAAACCGGCAAACACATACTAAATTTAATTTAACTAATATGCTACTTTACCATTATATACTATTAAATACTAATTTATATTAACATAATTGACAAATTCACTAATAAATATTAGTAAATACGAATTTATATTTACTTAATTAACAAAATTACCTCATAAGTACTAACAGATATTTAATAAATTAACTTCATAACGAATAAATTTTAATTTATACTCAACTAATACAATAACTCCCAACTAAATTTCCTATCTTAAAGTTAAATACACAAACTGGTGAACAAAATTAAATACTTGGTCCAACTAACTATCAATATATATTAATAAATAATTTCAATCCTTCTTATGAGTTTGGAGAATTAAGTACCTGAACTGATATAATCTGGGAACTCCGGAACATGCATGGCTTCCAAATCCAAAACTCGCATGAATGATGGCTCCTCAAACGGCACATTGTTTGCCAGTGCAGTTGCCACGTCAGACACATCCGGAGCTATAGCTCCCTCACCTGCAACCCCATCTCCATCTGGACCAACAAATTCATAGTTGCTTTCGAACTCCTTTTCACTGTCACTATTGTAATCTTCCCGTAAAATATTCTGGTCGGCCTCAGATTGCTCAAACTCAACATACAGCTCGATGAACAAGAGTTGACTCCGATTTTCAATATACATGGAAAACATTTCTTGCATGCTCGCTTCGTCCGTTACATATTTCGTTTGAAACTGGACGAATCCACCAAACACTTGTATAGGATATCTATACAGAATACAAGATATTCTTCTTGCCCTCTGAGAATTAATCTGTTCACAGATCACACCTTTGAGCTCTTCAAATGAGATTGTGAAAGAATCACAACATCTAATGGATTTTCACAAACAAATCTGACTCCTTCAGATGTTTGTAACAAAATCTGACCAAAATAATACACCTTTAATAATACTCTGTCACTCATTTCTCTCAATCACATTAACAAACTCATAAACTTTGGTTTTGGCTTTTTAACTATCATGCGAAACTAGTAAAGGATACAGGAACTAAGAACCAGACTAAAGAGACGTTGAAGAAGAAGAAGAAGAGGATGCGAGTTGTTCTTAGGGTCAGATCCGGTTTCACCAACTTTTATTTACAGCCCGAACGAAATCGGACCATGCGATTACGTGTTTTGCATTCAAAAAATTAATAAAAAAAACATATCGGACCCTCCGATTTCTTAAGCCAACAAAAAAAATTTTTCCCCTCCATCAACTCGGACCCTACAATTTACATCATCTGGATTCACAGCATCTCTTTCCTTCACAAATCGGACCTACCGATTTGCTGTGCCAAAATTGAAATTCAAACAACTCGGACGGTCCGAGTTGTTGGGCCCAAAAGTAATGAAAAAGCTGCCCCACATCCTTGTATTGCACCTCAATGCCTCCATATCCGGAGAAAGCACACACAAAACCACCGTATCAAAAAAATTGAGCCTATTTTGTGATAATCATTACGTAAACTCTTTTTATTTTACTAAAATATAATTAGTTAATAATAATAATCTTATTTTAACATAAATATCAAAAGTATTTGCTATAAGAATAATATTATTATTTTGTTTTTATTTTTTTCTTAAGTTACTTCTATTTATATTTTCAGTCTTTTTAGGGCGAAATAAAAAATTAGCACTTTTAATAAAAAAATTGATTAATATTAATTTAAATATAAAATAAATAAAAATATTAGTTCTTAAACTAACGACAATTATAGTTACGGTCTAATAAAAAATATTTAGTAACTTCCTAATAGAGATTTGCACACTAATTTCTACGAGGTATTCCCAAGAATCACAAATTAAAATATTCGTAAATCTGTATTATTTTGTATCATTTGCATCTTTACCCTAACACTCCCCATACTTTTTGATACGTAAAAAAATTAACCACATTGTGTAAAAAATTAAATTTCTTATGCGTTAGGCATTCCGAAAAATAAAATATTTAATAATTTAAATGAAAAAAAAGTCCTATACTCTTGACTATTGAAACCCGAAGAAAGAAAACTCGAGATATTTCAGTTTCAGCGAATAAGCTGGAGAATCTCCCGGAAGACCACGAGGTCACCACGCGCCAACGCCAATCATCGAATCGTAACCGTCCAAGTGTCATAAAATCCAATGGCTGAGCCTTCTCGATCCCCTCCATTTCAGTCCCTTTCTCCACATCTCGATCACTCACACCTTCACCACACAAACACGCACAACACACACTCTCTCCCTCCATTAATATCTCTTTCCATTTCTCCATTCTTCATTTCTCTGTTCCCCTTTCTTTCAATCAAGATTCAAGAAACAAAAAAGAAACCGTAACGAAAATGCTTCTGAGAGCTGCACCTTCTTCTTGTTTCCCTTCCTTTTCTCCCCTCAACGGTGGCGGTGACCAGCTGGTCCCTCTCTTTTCTTCTGTTTCGACGTTGACTTCTTCTTCTTCGGGGAAGAGTGGTTTGGTTGTTATGTGTGCTGCGACGAAGGGAGGCTCTAACAGCAAGCCGTTAAGCGGCGTCGTTTTCGAGCCGTTTGAAGAGGTGAAGAAGGAGCTCGACCTTGTCCCTACCTTACCTCAAGTTTCCCTCGCCAGACAGAAGTTCGTCGATCAGTGTGAAGCCGCCATTAATGAACAGATCAAGTGCGTTCTCCTACCTCTTCTCCTTTATCTTTTCTCCTTATTTTAGATAAATTTGTTTTAAATATTTAATTAGTTGCTATTAATTCCAAATATAAATTTAGAAAAAAGTGTAAAAATAAATTATTACTGTTATGTTTGGTAGGCTTTTATTTTATTTTATTTTATTTTTATTCTGATTTTTTGGTTGCTGTTGTTGTTATTATTAGGTATTTATTTATTTGTTTGTTTATTTCTGTTTATGCAGTGTGGAGTACAATGTGTCATACGTTTACCATGCGATGTTTGCTTACTTCGATAGGGATAACGTGGCGCTGAGGGGTCTTGCCAAGTAATGATTGTGATTTCGATTTTGAATGAATAGTGGAGTCTGTTTATTTTGTTATAGAAGATTTGATGATTGTGGTGCTGATTGCAGGTTTTTCAAGGAATCAAGTGCAGAGGAAAGGGAGCACGCTGAGAAATTGATGGAGTACCAGGTATAAATTACCTTCGATTGAATTCAAGAATGCAAGTTTTTTGGTTCTGTATTTGGAAAAGTGATGTTGAGTTCTTGTTATTTATATCTGTTGTTATCGTGATCTTTTCAGAATAAAAGGGGTGGAAGAGTGACGTTGCAATCTATAGTGATGCCACTCTCTGAGTTTGATCATGTGGAAAAGGGGGATGCACTTTATGGTTAGTGTTTCTAGTCACTTTTTACATTCTTTTCCTTCAATTTTTACGTGCTCTGTAATTGATAATAAATGAAGCTGTTCCCTATGTTGGATATGGATGATTTTAGTGGATTGAGCTTTGAATTTTACTATTGGACAACATTCCAAGATTCTGTATAACAGATTCATAATGAAATGCGGAAGATTTGTGGCAACTCCTCAATTTCGTGATTTCCATTTTGTTGTTCTTCATGTCTAGTTTCGAGCATGATCATCTACGTGAAGTATTTTATGATTAAAGTGAATTCTGATTGCATATTGCATTTATCTTATATGGATATGTTTAAGGAAAAATTACACTAACCTTCTCTAAGGTCGGGTCAAATTTACCATGATTCTCCTCTAGTTGTCTATGCTACACTAACCTTCACTAAATCCCTTTTCGAGAAAGGTTAATGTTATGCTTATGGAGGTAGTTAATATGACATTTCACCAAATACAAGGTCATTGTAATATTATCTAAACGTTAGCTGATGCCTGATGTCAATGTTTGCTTTTATAAATTGAGGGGAATCACGATGAATTTACATAACTGTTTTGTAATATGTTTAATTACTTCTGTTTAGAAGTACATTATTTCTTACCAACACATGATGGAAGCATTATTCAAAGTTTCTACTTTTTCCAGTGAACATCTCTTGTGAGTTCTCCATGTGTTTGTCACTAAATATATTTTTTGCTTGCTTGTTTTTGTTGCAGCAATGGAACTTGCTCTGTCATTGGAGAAGCTAACAAACGAGAAGCTCCTTAATTTGCACAGTGTATGATAAATGATCTTATTTTTGGATTTGTGGCATTTATCCTCTTCCATTAATCTCATTTATGTTTAATTCTAATGTTATAAAATAGGAAATTCCTTTCTTTCCTAACGTTATGCTTTTGTGCTTCTTGCTTCACAGGTTGCCTCTAAGAACAATGACGTGCAGTTGGCAGATTTCATTGAAAGCGAGTTCTTGGGTGAACAGGTATATTATACTCCCTTCGTTTTCTTTGATTTATTACGTCACTTTGTGTACATTCTCAGATCAGTGTATCTAGATAGTGGATACAATTTTGTATTGGTATTGGAAGCAGAAGGGTTTCACATAATTACATCTTATGCGTTGCAATTAAGCCACTGTCAATACAAACTATGCGTTTCTTATTTGTGTTTTCTTTTGTGTTTTTGGCAGGTGGAAGCCATTAAGAAAATATCAGAGTATGTTGCTCAGCTCAGAAGAGTTGGCAAAGGACATGGTGTGTGGCACTTTGATCAGATGCTGCTCCATGGAGATGGAGTTGCTGCTTGAAGATATTACACTGTTATGATATCTAGTTCGTTGAGGCACTTTCAAGTCTTTTAGCTATCTAGAGTTGAAAAGAAAAGTTGCATTATATCTGGTCATGGTTTTCTTGTGGTTTAAATAGTGCTTTGTAGTGGACCCATGATATGATATTTTTGTCTGTCAATTTGAGTTGTGGCTATGGATGGAGCCAAAGGGGTTATTGACCAAATGCTAGATAAAATTGCTTCGACTTTGACATTATGATGCTAGCGGACCCAACATTAATATAGTAATCGATTACTTCTCTTTAAGCTGACATTTAGAAATTTAATGTGTCTGGATCTATTTGGATACTGTTCTATTTTAGGAGCACTCGTTGGGATATAATTCTTTGAACTTTTAAGATATTTTCAGGAACATTTGTTAATGTTACTGTTAATAAAAAGAATGAAATATTTTATTTTTATAAATAAGAGGTTTTGTTAGCAACATCTTTGTATTAAGTATGTAAGGATAAGAAATGTAGTGATTACTAATTAGAACATTCAGCTAACGGAGAATTAGTAGAGAATTCAAATGAAATCTATTAGCGATGTATTATATATCATTAAAATCGATTTTTTTTATTAATAGCTAACATGACATGTTCTAAAAAGTATTTTTTAATTTATTTTATTTGATTCATTTAAATGCGGTAACTAATTAATTATTTATTTAATTTAATTGAATAAATATTTAATTATTTAATATTGTATTTGACCATATTAGTTATAACTAATTAATTACATTAATTATTTGAACTAGAATAAATAAATTAATTTTGTATTAATTTGTATTAATTTTTTTGTTTTATATATTGTACTTAATGGTTTTAAAGAAGTGCTACACGTACAAGTCGTTTTAATTTACAAGTCATACAAATTGGGCCAAATTCAACAAAAATAACACTCACCCATATGAGCGTGTTAACACGCGCTACTCAACCGTTTTCATAAGCTCACTCACTATTATGAAAGATGCTTTTCCTTTCTTGATCAAAGCCACAACTGTCATTTTTTCTTCGCGTTCCTTCTCCTCCTCCTTCTTCTTTGTGTTTATTCTCCTTTTTCTTCATGTGTTTCATCTTCATCGTAGTTCTTTTATTACTGTTATTGTTGCTGCATTTTTTCCCTCCTCTTTCTATTGATTTTGCAACATTATGTATTTTTTTGTTTGATTTTTTTCTCCCAAGAAAAATTATGAGAATATGAAATAAGAAAATAAAGAAGAAGAAGCAGCAGAAGATGAGGGAGAGGAAGAGGAAGAATTTTGAATTATGCAGAACTTATCAGCACACATACACCGAAAATTCTTAAACAATATACCTAAATATCTTCGTGTTACACCTAAATTTGCTGCAAATACAGAAAAATATTTTCTCTAATGCTGCATTTTTCCTTCTTTTATTCCTTATATCTTTCTTTCTTTTAGTTGAATAAATGTAAGTTCATCCTCTTCCAAGTAATTTTGTATCATTATGTGTTTCATCTTCTTCTTTGTTTGATTTTTTTTTGTTTTTATTATTGTTAAAAGAGTAAAATAAGAAGAAACTTGAGAAGATAAAATAAGAAAAAAAGATGAATAAGAAAAAAAAGATGATGATGATGATGATGATGAAAAAGAAGAAGAAGCAGCAGTAGAAGATGAAGAAGAGGGAGAAGAAGAATTTTGAATTATGTAGAATTTATCAGCACATATACACCCAAATTCTTAAAGAATACACTCAAATGACTTCATGTTACACCCAAATATCTTCGTATTACACCCAAATTTGCTGTAAATACAGAAAAATATTTTCTTTAATGCAGAATTTTTTACATTACATTCAATTCAAACTATCAACGATGAAACATTATTCACCTACAGTCATAAACTTCTAACAAAAAATTAACTTGAATGAACCACACGCCAGCTACTTGATTGGATTCAAAACAATAATCAATTTCGTTTTGGTTTAATTGACAATCTGAACTTAAATTATTCATTATCTAATGAAAAAAGAAGAAGAAAGAGGAGGAAGAGGAGGAGGTGTTGGTGACAACGATAACGAGAGGGAAAAATAACAAAGAAGAAGAAGATGTGCAACAAAAAGAAGAAGAAGAAGAAGAACGTGTAGTAACGACACGAAGAAAAATGTATGCGCATGAATATAAATGACTTGTATGACTTGTATGAGAAAAACGCTTGTACATGGAGAATAATTCATAGTTTTAAGAGTGTCATAATTAATTATTTATTTTATTTGATTGAGATAAATATTAAATTATCTAATATTTTTTAACCAAATTAATTATAACTAATCAATTATATTAATTATTTGATTTGATTGGAATAAATGAATTATTTTTTTAATTTGTATTATTTTTTTCTACTGTATTTTGATTAATGATTTTTAAAAGTATTTATAAGATATTTTTATTTATTTAACTTACTTTATTGAATCAAATAATTATAATCAATTTATTATATTAATTATTTAATTTGAATATATGTTATTTGATTTAATTTATTGTCATATTAATGTTTGAGTTGTTATTTACTATTTTTTATTTTCTTTCTTGATCTTAAATATTTTGATTTTAAATTTCAGATTTTTATTTATTGTTTATATTTTTTATTTTAGTATCAAATCTAATATTTTTATCAATATTTTTTTGTAATTTATTGTCTAATAGTTATATTCCCACCATCAATTATATGATCGTGAATATTTTTTTAATTTAAAAAAAAACATAATTTCATTCCTTCCTTTTTTGTTTTATATATTCTTGTATTTCATAACTTGTTCACGATAAAAATTATATATGCTAGAAGAGAATCTCATTTTTTTATTAATTACTCTTTCATTCGAGAATAATTTTTTTCTTCTATGATGCATTATTTCTATTTTTTTAATAAGTTATAAAATATTATTATTCGTTATTATACTTTATCTCTTTTATTTCAATTAATTTAGCACAACTCTTTACATGTCGAGTCTTCTCAATGTTAAAATTATATTTTTTAGGTGCTTAATTTTATTTTTACTTTGAGAGATTGAATGATGAAATAACATCCATGAAGGATGTTGTGTGTCTTCTTTTTCGTTTTTTTGACTTACCTCCCGTTTTGTAGGGATTATGAGTAACTATATACAATGGTACATTGGTGTTTATGCATGAAAGAGAAGTATAAATTACATCTTATCTTCTCTTAATAAAATTTTTATTATCCATTTTAAAAAAAATATTGTAATTACTTTGGACTAATACATCTATCATTGTTGTGAACAACTGTAAAATTTTAAAAAATTTATAATTATTTGATGGTTATTTTATTTAGTCTAATCTATTAGTTCTTTTAATCGAATATTACTTTAAATTTATGTTGGACTCAAACATTATACCAAAAGACATTTAAAAGGGTGTAATTCTTCTTAATTAAAGAATAGATAAATTTATATGCTTTTTATACAATGGCTAACACCTTGGATTAAGATAAAGAAATAGATTGAAGAATTAAATAAAAAAATTATCATTTTAAAAGAGTTTGAAGATAATGCACTTGAATATTGGATAACTTTTTATTGTATTTGTTTTTATTATTTTATATTTCACTATTTTTTGTTTGAAATTTTTTAATATTATTTCTTTGTATCTTAGTATTTAAAAATAATTGGTCTAAAATATATTTTTTCGGTCTAATAATAATTTTTTATAAAAAATAATACTAAATTAAACATAAGTTAATCCCAATTAAAAAGTTGTGTTAATTAGTATAAGTATTATCATATTAAATTTAATTTATTTATATATTAATATAATTAATTGAAAATAAATGTTAAATAAAACTAAAAAATAGAATATTCATAATTATTTTAAAATAAATAATGAAGTAAGTTATAAGATATTATTTTATTTGAATTTTTTAATAATTCTAAAAATAAAATGTTAGTAATTATATTAAAATAGGCACTGGAATAAATTTTATGGTACTTATTCATACCTGAGCTTACTAAATATAAGCCTAGTTAACACACCCTTTAATGGACAAGCTACTTTTAAAGCTGGGCCACACGAAGTTGGTCCAAAAGTGAGAAAACCAACCCGTGTAGCCTTATTCATATGGGCTGAACTTCACTTAGATGCAGGTTTCTATACCCACATCTGACCCAACTTGGAGAGCAAGTCAGACGCTGTCCCACTACTTCGGTTATTACCACGAAGAAGATAACCAACTCAAATTTGGGGGTAATTTGCCACACTATAAAGGAATAACTGCTCTTGATCTTTAGAGATCACGTCCAAGAAATGACTAAGTCTTGCTTTGCTATCCTATAAATACACCAACACTCAGGTATTTTTTCATTCAATCTCATTTAAAACCTGCTTAAAATCTTGATGACTTTGGTATTGGAGTCCCTTCCAAGTACACCCCATTACCGTCCAGGCAAGGACGTTAGATAAACCACCATCCCGACAAGCAAGTCAGACCTTTAACCCAATGGTGTTTGGAACTCACGTCCAGGCCCAAATCCACCTGGGTTTCAGGCAACACCATGGAACATTGGCATCATTGTCAGAAAACTTGGAAAGTCACCTCTAAAATTGAAAAAACAAGGTAAAAGAGATGGCGAAACGACATTAGATTCTGTTCTCACACTAGAAGTTGCAGCTAGAATTGTCGTACGCCATTCGTAGCACCCCTTCCATCTCCACACCCTCATAACCAGCTTCGCTAACCTTCACCTCAACCTCAAAACTCCCACAGTCTGAACTCCACTATCCACATACCTTATGCTAAAGGAGAAGGACGTAGCACCGACAAAATTCAGGGCTGGTGCACAACCACTTTGGCCAACTCGAACAGTTGAAATATGCGTTGGCCTAAGAGAAGGAACTAAGAATTAAATCAAGAAGGAGATGAAATGAAAGAGGGAGGCTGATGAGAAGATCAAGAAACTAGAGACAGAACTGAAACAGGAAGAAAATCCCCAATTGCTAGTACGACGACACCGACTAGTACCATGGTGGAGACGGCACCTTCTCGGAGGCCATTATATGGGCAGAAATCCCCAAAAGCTTCAAAAGCCCAAAGATAACCCTATACCATGGAATTACTGATGAATCCATATTTGATGATAATTTTTTGTTAGAAATGAATGGATTTCATCGTAGGAACTCACACTTATTCCCTTGAATAGTATGCTTTTGAACTTTCCTCCCAAATTGTGTTTGATTATAAAAATATGCTCTTTTGCAATTTCACTTTCTTGTTGATGAGTTTAATGTTTGGTGTTTGTTCTATGCTTTCTTATGCTATTCTTGTTGATTGAGATCAATTGTTGCTTTTAATTTCAAGTCTTTTCTTATTTTTCTCATGTTTAAACTTTTTGCCTACTAGGTGTTTGACAAAATGTCAAACATGGTTTTAGGCTAAATTTTTGTCTCTTGGCTTGGGTAAAGTGAGCAATTGGGTTCCTAGAGTTGGAATGTCCAACATTTAATGTCAATTCTTGGATTGTTAATTGTTCTTGTTCCCACTAACGCTAATTTGTTGCTAAGGCAATTAGCAAGCAATTTAGGATTTGTGAGTTAAGAACACTTATGCTCATTTAACTTACCTTCCGATGTGAGGGTTGATCAAGTGAGATTAATCCAACATAATTTTCATAGTTGTGGTTCCAACAAAGAAAGGACCCTTAACTCACTCCAAGCCAAGACCCCTTTTTATGCTTTCAATTTTCCATACATTGCTATGTTAATCTCTTTTATGCTTTACTTTTTTATATTACATAGTTGGTTCTTTAATTTCTTTGTTAGTTCAATCATTACAATTTTTCATGTTCTTTTATTGCTTTATATGTTCATTTCTTCATTGACAACCCCTTGATCACTATAACTGGAATTTGCACACTCATTGCCCCTTAAGTGATTCCTTGGGAGATGACCCGGGAGTCAATTACTCTCGGTTTTTAATTAGTTTTGAGTTGTGACACATCTTGTGAATTTCCAAATTGGTGGGTGACTGATTTTTGGGTTTGGGTATATACTTGCAACGTTAATCCTATTTTGAGAAATCCCAACTTGTACAATTGGGCGCCGTCAAATTTTTGGCGCCGTTGTCGGGGATATTCACTTTAAGTGCAATGAGTGCCATAATTTTGGTTGTGTAAATATGTGAATAGTGTGAATAGTTGATTTTTGGTTTGCTACTTAGTATTAATTGTGGATACTACTTTCCCTCTTTAGTTAGTCTTGGTAGTTATAGATTGTTAAGTTAGTCCTTGTTTACTTGCCTATTTTTTTTGTTTTGGTTTGCCTTTCATAATTGCATGCTTTCATTGCGTCCTCAGTTGAATGACACGGTCGCTTCCAGACCCGAGCTTGGCTACTTTTGACCCAGAAATCGAAAGAACTTTAACTCGTATAAGGCAAGCTCAGCGCCGGCTAGCTTTCGTGAATAGTGAAGCGAGCTCCCTTGAGGACCATTCCCATTCACTATCACCACCTATCCGTAACTATCATTCTCCAATCAACGAGGAGACTCTATATTCATTTGTGGGGAGTACTAAATTGTCTTTGAGTGACTCAAGTGACACCGTCATGGCGGACCCACCTCGAAAGATTACCTTGAAGGAGGCCGGAGCTCCTGATCTTGCCTTGCAACCACTTCAGATTCTATATCCGGCCTTGGATCCAAATTTTGAGCTTAAGTCTGCCACAATCAACTTGCTCTCCAAGTACAATGGATTTCCTGGGGAAGATCCTCTGAAGCACCTTAAGGATTTCCAAGTTGCATGTACAACTGCGAAAAGACATGGAGCGGATGAAGTCGCGGTGTTGGTCTTCGCTTTCCCTTTCTCCTTGGAAGGAAAAGCGAAGGAATGGTTTTATACTCAGTCGGGGAAAGTTAGATCCAATTGGGACTTGTTGCAGAAAGAATTTTTGGAGAAGTTCTACCCTCTTCAGAAAATAGACAAGCTGCGAAGAGAGATCTCTTGCATTGTGCAATGAGATGGGGAGACTTTGTATGAATATTGGGAGAGATTTAAGAAGTTGCTGGAGGCTTGCCCTCACCACCGGATTGATGAGTTAGTTCTGATCAGTTATTTCTGTCAAGGAATGCACCACCAAGACAAGCTTCTCCTAGATGCCGCAAGTGGATGATCATTGACTAAAAACAAGACCACAGAAGAAGCATGGGAAGTTATATCGGACCTAGCGGATTCTATTCAACACTCTAGGGCTAGAAGTTCACAACCAAAAGCTGTGAGTAAGGTTTCTCCCTCCAGAGACGCAATTTTGACTAAGACCCTTGGTGAGATGACTATTTTGTTGAGACAAATCACCCAAGGGCAGTAAATCCCTCAAGCTTTGATAAATGCTCCACCTCAACTCATAGGATAGAAGGACTATCAAGGATATGTGGTGTTTGTGCTTGTACTACTCATTACACCGATGAGTGTCCTCAAATCCAAGAGGACACTACATTGGCGGTTGCTAACCCTTACCCGCAAAGACCCAATTACAACCAAGGACCCTACCCACAAGGAGGTAATCAAAACCAAGGGTGGAGAGATAACTCAAACCAATGGTGGAATCAAGCTCCCCAAGCTCAACCCAACCAAAATGCTCAAGTCTACTACCATCAACACCCACAAGGTCAACCATAGTACCAACAACCATACCAACAACCCCCACAACTTCCATCTCAAGTGAAGTATCAACATCCAAATAGTAGATCCAATCCTTCTCAAGTTAACCAAGCCCTTCCCTCCAATCAACCCCACATGAATGACACAATTCACACCTTCATGCAAGAACAAAGAGAGTTCCACAAGAAACAAGATGTTTACATGGCTACAATAGCCGAAGCCCTTACCCGTTTGACTCTCCCTCCTCAAACCACACAAAGCACCCAACAAGCTTCAACCTCAAGTAGTTTGCCCTTCCAACCTCAACCCAATTCTAAAGGAAGCATAAATGCCATTACTCTTAGGAGTGGTACCAAGTTGGATAAGAATGCGACTATACCTTCAAAGTTGAATGAGGAGACAAACAATGAGGAGGTAGGAGATGAAGTAGAGGTGATGAGGAGTGAAGATGAAAATATTGATAAAGATGAAAAAGAACCACCGAAGGTCAAGGAGCCAAAGAGAAAGACCTTGCTTGAAGAGCCTTTGCCCATTCCATTCCCAACTATAGCTAAGAAAGCAAAGAAGCAAGAAGATCTTGACCCCACTGTAGTAGAAGTTTTTGAGAAAGTTGAAGTTACCGTCCCTCTCTTTCAAGCCATTCAACAAGTGCCAAAATATGCCAAGTTTCTCAAGGATATTTGCACTCACAAAGACAAGCTTGGCAACCTCAACAAAAAGCCGGTAGATGACTCAATCTCCTCTTTACTTCCTGAAAAATACAATGATCCCGGCCCATGTTTGGTCACTTGTTTGATTGGTGGGACTAAGTTTATGGACTCTATCTGTGATTTGGGGGGTGTGTGAGCATCATGCCACTCCCCATCTATGAAAGACTGAACTTATCTCCCCTAAAGAGGTCTGGGGCGAGGTTTATATTAGCCGACAAGAGTACTGTGTCAGTTGTGCGGATTGCGGAGAATGTCATAGTCAATATTCAAGGATTGCTCTTTACAGCTGATTTTCACATCTTAGAGACCCCTCCTATTAACTCAACCAAGCCATCATTAATACTCCTTGGAAGACCATTCTTGAAGACTGCCCATTTTAAGTTAGACGCACACTCGGGAGTCTATTCTTTTGAGGCGGATGGCAAGCTAGTCAAGTTCACTTTGAAGGACTCCAACAAATCCATCCTTGAAGCTTACTCTATTTTTGGGTGCGGCACGGTTGAAGACAAAGTGACTGAAGATAGCAAGGAGCAAGGAAAAGAGGATAGTGCAGCAAAGAAGTCAAATTCAAAGGATCATGCTCAACCAAAGCAAGCCAAGGAGTTAGAGATTTTCCTCCTTGGGGAACTTCCTAAGTGACCAATGAAGCCATGCAAGTCCAACATAGGACTCTAAACCAAAGTGCTTGGTGGGAGACACCCCACCATGGTGACATTTTTCTAGCTCTATCTCTTGTTTATAGCTTTTTGAACTATTTGTTTTCTTGTGATATAATGCTTAGCTTAGGTTTGTTTGATGATTTTGAGTTGTGTAAGTTGAATTACTTATGGACTATGATTTTGTGCTTGTTTTGAATGATTTGGGGTTGGTATATTATTGTGCTAAGGTTAGGAACATTAGTTTTGAAGAGAAAAGAAAATTCTGAAACAGGGTATCTGTGCGACGCACCAAGCTGTGCGTGCACACAACTTTGTGTTTTTAGCCATCTGTGGGGCCGCACAAGCTTGTGCGTCCGCATACGCCTTAACATGCCCTCTGGTCGCAGCGCCAGCACAGTCTGTGTGTGCACGCTGCCACTTTTTCTCTAATCTGTGTGCGTACGCACGAGTTCCCTTTTGTGCTTCATCTGTGCGGCCGCATAGACGTGTGCGTCCGCACGCCTTTTGCAAGCCCTCTGGTGGGAGCGAGGGAACGACCTGTGCATGTGAACAACCTCCCCCATTCTCATCCTCTGTGCGTGCAACGGACCTGTGTGCGCACGCACACCTGCTTTTGTCCACAAGCATAAAAAAAGAAAAGAAAAGAAAAGAAGAGACTCCCTCTGTGCGCTCGCACGCCTTTGTGCACCCGCACGTCCTTTTGTAACCTCTCTGGTTGCAGCATTTGCACACTATGTGCGTTTGCACCCTTCCAAGTTTTTGTCTCTGTGCGTCCGCACAGCCCCCTGTGCGTCCGCACAGGTCGCGTTCTGGGCAATAATAGGGCAGGTTGCCCTGTTAAGAGGCAATCACCTCTTTTTCTTCTCTTCTCCGTGGCTGCTCTCTCCCTCTCTTCTCTACCTAGCTCCGCCGGTCACCGCCGCCGTCAGCCCACTGCCGGTGACCACCATCCCTCTCCCTTTCTCTTACTTCTCTTCTTTTTCCTTTCTTTCTTTCCCTCTCTTCTCTTTTCTCTTTTCACCACCGGTGAGTTCTCTCCTCCGGTGTTCTTTTTGGTGAACCCAACCACCGTGATTTCACAGTGGCTATAAGAAGTGCCATTGTTCCTCCCTAGTTCTTGTTCTTTTTAACCTCTATACGTAAGGTTTTTATCTTTCCTTTCATGTCATGTTTATATTGTTGCAATTATTTTCTTTTCCTTTATGTTTAAATTTGTTGCTTTCTTAGTTGCTTCTTTGTATTGCAAAGTGTTGTTGCTTGATTATTGGGTTGATTTTGATCAATTTTGAGCTTAATTGTGATGAGCTTGCACATTGCATACCACATGTTCGATAAAATGCCTCAATGAACATTTTGTTTGATTCATATGACTTGGCCATCATATGCTTTCAATTTATCTTTAGTTAGGCATATCGTATGACTCGTGCAACTTCATTTATGGGTTTTGATGTTGATCACTTTGTTTTTCCAATGCATTTTATTGTTGGTAAACTTTGATTTCAACCACCCATGTTTTCCAAGATGGTGTACCTTATTAATGGGTGACTTTAATAGTAAATTCATTGTGTTGGTAGAATATAAGTTTCATTGTTCATCTTGCAAATTATAACGAGTAATCACTTTACAAATATTCAACTTTTGATGATGCCTTGATCAAGCATCTTTTTGCTTCCGATTAAGAGCATTGTATATGTGATTACCACATGTTGAGAATGAGCAATTGACAATTCCTTTTTGGTTCTTGCTCGAAGCTGCTTCCATTTCTGTGTTTCCTGTGTGCAACTTGAGCACTTAGTTGCGAAGTTTTGAACTTTAAACTGTCTTAAGAGTGTGATCGCCGTTGTGTGCGGCCGGTGTGTGTGTTCCAACTGCGCGCACCATTGGAATATACACGCCGCCTTTCTTATGAATCACACTATTTTCAAACTTCCAACTAAGGATTTAGTTTCTTCACTTTATTAAGTGCTTCCTCATTGTTCTACATTTGTTGTTGTCTTATGACCTTGATATTTTCTGTTTTCTTTTTTCTTTAGGATGTGGAAGAAGGGTAAGAAACTGGTTGCTTTGCTGGTTGTAGAACCTACAACCCGCGCATCAAGATCATATTTCATGGCTCGCCCGAGCGATAACCCGGACACCTTGATCAACCAAAGAGCTGAGTTCCTATATGGAAAATTTGAGGAAAGGCCAATCCATTGGGAACGGACGCTTAAGGTTCCGATCAAGTACAAAACGGTCATCCATGAGCAGATTGCCTCACTTCATTGGGAGTTCTTAGAGCAAGACCCAATGGAAGTCAATGAAACCATAGTGCGGGAATTCTACGCCAACTACCAAAATTGGAAAGCGGAGTCAGTATTTCTTCGGGGCAAGAGGTTGGATACTTCCAATCGAGCTATTGAAGCTATTCTGAAGATCCCCTACATTTAACCCGAGAATGATGATTATTTAAGGATCAAGGTGAGTATGTCCAAGGGGAGGATGTCCTTGACTCCCATACTTAAGAGAATTGGCTGTCCCGGTGCCTCATGGGAGTATAGCAAAGGGAGAATTTCTGTTCCCGCATTTATAGCTTACTCCAATTTGAATGCCGAAGCTCGTATATGGCATCAAATTGTGGCAGACTACATCATTTCCAGCACCCATGCTACCCATGTGAGATTCAAGACTGTGTTGCTAGTTTGGGCTATCATGGAAGGCAAGAGTATAGCCATTGTACCTTTATTATGCACATCGATATGGAAACTGATTGAGAAAATGAACATCAACATTCTTTTTCCATCGATAGTGATGCATTTAGCAACAGCAGCGAGGGTAGAAAGGCGTCCGAGAGACATCATGTTTAGGGTCCCTAGAGGCAACAAGTACATCCCGCAGGGAGATTTGGAGAGAAAAAACAACCACAACACCCTCTGAGAGGAAGACATCCATAACACCACCACCAAGACTACCAACTTCGGCAACTGCTTTACCTGTTCTCTGTCCTTTTCCAAAATTATTCGAAGATATTTTGCATGATATCCACCGCAAGGAGCATTTGGAGCAAAAGCATTTTGAGTGGATAGCGGCAAGGCTAGAAGGAAGAGACCCCGGCCCGCCTCCTAGAGCTTCATCCGAGATAGCTGGAAAGGAGTATGATGCTGTTGACCAACCCACTTCTGAGTCCACCAGCTGAAGGTGGCCCCTCTTCATCCTCCCAGAGCGTAATCATGCACGGAGGACAGTGCACAAACTAAGTGTGGGGGAGGATCGATGATTCTAACAGGGGTAAAAATTTCTCTTTTCTAGGCACTTTGCAATGTTTCTTTATTTTGAGTAGTTTTATGTCTATTTTATCTTTTTTGGTTGCGTGTAAATATTTCTTTATCGTTTATGGATGTTTAGTAGTTAGCACTTGCATGTTGCATGATAGAATGAATAAGTTGGTGAAACACCAAGGAATTTCCATGAAGTCTTTTTCTAGGGCGTACCATTGATTGAATTGAAGGAGATATTATGTTTGCCAACTTGCTTGAAGTAGATTGTTTGTAGAACATGAAAAAGAGCTCGAACAACATACCTTGTGAGTCTTGAGCTTTAATAGATGGTTGCATCTTTTCAACCATAATGTTGTTCTTGTGTGTGATTATAACTCCTTTTTGATTGTGATAATTGATTTGCATGATTCTTTATGTCCTGTATTTGTGTTTGAATGCATTTATCATGATTGAGGCTATTTTTGATGATAAACTCACTAACCTATACGGCCAACCCTTGCATGCACCTTTGTGAACCCCCTTGAGCCTATGAATCTCCTTTTGTTCTGATGATAGCACATTACTCCCCTTAAGCAAAAAATCATTGATATCCCTGAATTACTCTTTGATTAGCTTGGGTGGATTAGTGTATAAATTCTAAGTGTGGAGAAATTTTTGGGAAACATTGGTGGTGGAGGCATAAGCTTATTGTGAAAAATTTTTGGCAATTAGGTAATGCTCATGCATTTCATTAATGAAGACATATGCATTCATAGTTCAATTTTTCATTTAAAAAAATTGTACATAACAAAGTATGAAATAAAGAGTTAAATAAAGGATGCATATGCCATGTATGAAAAGGAAATGCATGAGTGAGGTGAGATGGAAAAAGAAAAGGGAATGGGTAGATAGGTTATATTGATATGTGTATATAGGTGATATAGGAATAGGTGGACACTCAAGCTAATCAAAGAGCTAATTCTTTAAGTCCACTTAGCCATATTTTAGCCTACCTGAACCTTAGCCCCATTACATCCCTTTAAAGACCTTAGGATATTTGTTATTCATGCATTAAATACTAATTGATTGTTAGATAACTTGTAAATCTTTGAAAAGCATGAAAAAAGGAGAATTGAGTGGTTAAACCCTAAACACTGAGCGGATTGAGTGGATACACATCCGGTGAGGGGTTCGACCGCTCAATTCTATGTTCTTGCGCCTTACATTGTATCTTCTTGCAAGTTGTTCGATTGAGTAATTTTGAAAACTTCAATTCAGTTCTTTGGACATTGATCTTAATGCATGAACTCTTTGCATTGGCCCTTAAACTTTCTTGTGATGGATTGGAATTTCATGGTTTGTTTCTACCAACTCTCATCATAGTACATGTTGGCTATTAGCCTTAGGATAGTTGCATGCATTTAAATAGTATATAGCATAAGTCATTTTTCCTTTTCATCTATCTCCTTTGAGTATGTTTAGCATGAGGACATGCTAGTGTTTAAGTGTGGGGGAATTGATGAATCCATATTTGACGATAATTTTTTGTTAGAATTGAATGGATTTCATCGCAGGAACTCACACTTATTCCCTTGAATAGCATGCTTTTGAACTTTCCTCCCAAATTGTGCTTGATTATGAAAATATGCTCTTTTGTGCTTAGTTTGATCTATTTTTATTCTATTAGCCTTCCATTCGATGCCTTGATGTGTTTGTGAGTGATTTCAGGTGTATAAGGTAGGAATGGGTTGGAGAAAATGGAAGAAGAGCTTGCAAAGTGGAGGAAACATGAAGAATCAAAGGAGGCGAGCTCAGAGTCGCATGCGTGCACACAGCCTCTTGTGCATCCGCACAGGAGCCCAAGCAGAGCACGTGGATCAATTCGAGCATGTCGCGTGTCCCGCCAAGCATCGCCTAGTGTGCGTGCGCACAGAAACTCATGCATACGCACAGGAGGGAATTCTCGCAGAGTGTGCGGACGCACACGCCTGTGCGTCCACACAGGTGTCTGCGCATGACTTCCTTAGAAAGGCACGTGACTCGCGATTTGGGGGCTTTGGAGGTCCATTTCTGAAGTCTTTTAGCTCGTATTGGAGGAGACATGAAGGAAATAATATAGCATAGCATTAGTATAGTTTTAGGAGTAGAATAGAAGGTTTTTAGTTTTAGTTTTCTCTAAGTTTTCTCATTTTCTCCATTAGGGTTTTATTAGGGTTTTACATTCTAAGTGCCATTTCCATTTTTGATCATTGGATTTTGCTAATCTCATTGTAAGTATTCTCTTGTTATTACTCTTTATAATGTAACTACTCGTTCTTCTCATTCAAGTTATAGTTCAATTTTGCTTCTCTTTTGCAAATTCACTTTCTTGTTGATGATTTTAATGTTTGGTGTTTGTCCTATGCTTTCTTATGCTATCCTTGTTGATTGAGATCAATTGTTGCTTTTAATTTCAAGTCTTTTCTTATTTTTCTCATGTTTAAGCTTTTTGTCCACCAAGTGTTTGACAAAATGTCAAACATGGTTTTAGGTTAAATTTTTGTCTCTAGGCTTGGGTAAAGTAAGCAATTAGGTTCCTAGAGTTGGAATATCTAACATTTAGTGTCAATTCTTGGATTGTTAATTGTTCTTGTTCCCACTAACGCTAAGTTGTTGCTAAGGCAATTAGCAAGCAATTTAGGATTTGTGGGTTAAGAACACTTATGCTCATTTAACTTACCTTCTGATGTAAGGGTTGATCAAGTGAGATTAATCCAACATAATTGTCATAGTTGTAGTTCCAACAAGAAAAGGACCCTTAGCTCACTCCAAGCCAAGATCCCTTTTTATGCTCTCAATTTTCCATACATTGCTATGTTAATCTCTTTTATACTTTACTTTTTTATATTACATAGTCGGTTCTTTAATTTCTTTATTAGTTCAATCATTACAATTTTGCATGTTCTTTTATTGCTTTATATGTTCATTTCTTCATTGACAACCCCTTGATCACTACAACCGAAATTCGCACACTCATTGCCCTTTAAGTGATTCCTTGGGAGACGACCCGGGAGTCAGTTACTCTCAGTTTTTAATTGGTTTTGAGTTGTGACACATCTTGTGAATTTTTAAATTGGTCGGTGACCGATTGTTGGGTTTGGGTCTATACTTGCAATGTTAATCCTATTTTGAGAAATCCCAACTTGTGCAATTGGGCGCCGTCACTTACCAACGCAAAGAACTAGTTCAGTAACTTCAAAAGTCAGATGTACCTCGCAGGAGTATCAAATGAAACTCAGTGCAAGACTTTCTCGTCCACTCTCACAAAGGCGACCCTTAAATGGTTTGATGGGCTACCACTTAAGTCAATAACATATTTTGATGATATAGCTCATTATTTCTTAACTCACTTCTCCATTTAGAAGGACAAGATGAAGCATGCTCTAAGCTTATTCGGGATAAAACAAAAAGCACAGGAATCACTCTAAGCCTACATGGAGATATACAACAAATTCTGCTTGATATATAGCACTTGATCACTGAAGTAGCTATCATGGGCTTGATAAATAGATTGAGGGATGAACCATTCTCCCAATCCATCTAGAAGCGCCACCCGACCTCCATGGCTGATGTGCAAGTATAAGTTGGAAAGTATATCAACATGAAAAAAGTAGCACAACTAAGAAAGCCATACCAAGCTCAAGACAATAAAGAAGTCCAGGATAGCAGCAACCACAAGGATAAGGACAAGAGAAAATAGGAAGATGAATTTTTTCATAGCAAAAAATACCATTTCTACACCCCCAAAGAGTTTCACTAGTGGAAGTTTATAGGGACATCTACAATGTTGAAAAGCTCCCACCACCTCGGTCGATCAAGAGCAAAAAAGGGGCAATAAGATAGAGTACTACGAGTATCATCGAATATATGGCCATCATACCAATGACTGTTACAACCTCAAAAACATAATAGAGAAATTGGGTCGTGTTGGTCGGCTAGATAAGTGGTAAACCACTATTTTATGATTTATCTTGTGCTCAATTGAGTGATTTTTATCAAGCCTTTGCCCACTTATTCATATGATTTGCATGGTTTTACATTCTCCTTCCTGATTTTGTGCTATGATTGAAAATATGCTTCTTTGGCTTTTATTTTCTTTTATTTAAATCCTCTCTTATTATCATTCGATGCCTTGATATGTGTGTTAAGTAATTTCAGGGATTACAGGGCAAGAATGGCTTAGAGGATGGAAAGGAAGCATGCAAAAGTGGAAGGAATACAAGAAGTTGAAGGAATTGCCAAAGCTGTCAGCATGACCTCTTCGCACTCAAACGGTCATAACATGAGCTACAGAGATCCAAATAATGCGGTTTTAGTTGTGTTGGAAAGCTAACGTCCGGGGCTTCGATTTGATATATAATTTGTCATAGTGGCCGTACAGCTAGGCGACACGAACGTGTGCTCTACGCGGACGCATCACATCTGTGAAAATCAGTGTGGCAAAATTTGTTTCCAGCGATTTCTGGGCTGCTTCTGACCCAGTTTTCAGCCCAGAAGACACAGATTAGAGGCTATAAAGTGGGGGAGTCCATTCAAACACAATATAGAAGATTCATATTTCACTTTTCATAATTTAGATGTAGTTTTAAGAGAGAGAGGTTCTCTCCTCTCTCTTAGGATTTAGGATTAGGATTCCTCTTAAAGGAATTAGGATTTTTACTTCTCAATTTTCAGGTTTAATGTTCTTTTTATTTATTTTCCCAATTTAATTTATGAACTTTTCCATGTTAGAATTGATATCTTCATTTAATATAATTTGAGGTATTCCAGACTTATGATTGCTTTCTTTTATTTATTATATAAATAATTTAGATTTTTCCCTTTAGGCTTTGGTTGAGTAATTGGTGACACTTGAGTTATCAAACTCAGCAGTTGATTAATATTTGAAGTTTGCTGGTTGATTTGGATCCCTCTAAAGCTAGTCTTTCCTTAGGAGTTGACTAGGACTTGAGGAATCAAATTAACTGGTCCACTTGACTTTCCTTTATTTAGTAAGGGTTAACTAAGTGGGAACAACGGATAATACTCATCACATCTGATAAGGATAACTAGGATGGAATTTCCAATTCTCATACCTTGCCAAGAGATTTTCTTTTATTAATTTATTTTTCTTATCAATTAAATTATTTGTTCAAACCTTTTCAAAACGCCAAAATATACCTTTGCATAACCAATAATAAATCATACTTCCCTGCAATTCCTTGAGAAGACGACCCGAGGTTTAAATACTTCAGTTATCAATTCCAAAGGGGTTTGTTACTTGTGACAACCAAACGTTTGTACAAAAGGATTTTCTGTTGGTTTAGAAGCTTTACTTACAACGCGATTACATTTGTGAATTTCTTTACTGATAGGAAATTCGATCATCAAAATGGCGCCGTTGCCGGAGAATTGCAAACGTGTGCCTTATTATTGGTTATTGTAAATATTTTTCAAAAAAAAATTTCAGATTTTTATTTTAAAATTTTTATCTTATCTTATCTTATTTTTCAAAATTCAAATCTTTTTAAAAAAAAAATCATATCTTTTTCAAAAAAATTATATCTTTTTCAAAATCTTATCTTATCTTTTTTTTTTCAAAAATCATATCTTTTTCAAAATCATATCTTATCTTTTTTTTTTCAAAAATCATATCTTTTTCAAAATATTTTCTTTTTGTTAGTTTTTGTTTTATTTTCTCCTACTACTATGAACTCTCACCTCTCTGGCTTTAAGTTTGATTCCAATGTTGTTGTTAGGAATGGGAACTATAATGAGAACGGGCATCAAGGTTGGAAGAATCGAAGATGGGAGGAGCCACAAGGATTTGATCAACCCTCATGGCAACAACCACCTCCAAGGCACTATCAACAACCATTCTATGATGCGCACCAAGATAATGGTTATAGTGGACCCCCTTGTAATTACCAACAAGGCCCACCATATGATTATGAACCGCCTCCTCAACACAACTCTGGACCACCATACTCACAAGCCCTTTACTACCAAACAACCTCATATAATCCTAACCCTCAACCACCATACCAACCACCTTATGAGCCATATGAACCATATATAAAACCACCCCAATTCCAACCCAATTACTCCCAAGAACCACCACCTCAATATTCACCATCTTCATATCCATCAATCCAAGAGCACTATGATCGTACTTATGATTGCCGAGCGCAACAAGAATCAAGGGATTGTCTCAAGGAAACAGTAGAAAAACTTCATGCAACCCTTCACCAACTGGATCAAGTGATAATTCGATTACCTTTCCGACGTTCGGACATTCAAGGAACCCCCATGGCTTCATGTGGAGAATCTACTGAAGAACGTGGCATGAAGGAGAAGTTAGAAACTCCGGTGGATAGTGAGCAGCACGATTTTGTATTGGAACAATTGGAAGAAGCTACGCCTGCCATTGAAGAGGAAGAAGTGGTTGAAGACTTAGGAGATGCAGAACCTCCATGGAAAACTTAAGTCATAGAGCCTCCTTCTAAGACATTTGCAGTTGATGTCGTGGAAGGTGTACAACCTCCAAAGCATATCATGGTTGAAGACTTTGAAGGGGATGATCAAGAGATGGATTCAATCATTAATGAATTCTTATCTACATTTGAATCCTCTCCCATTGGACTTGACATGGAGATTAAAAAAGAAAAAGCACAACCTCCCATGTCCTTGGCGAACAATGAAGAAGAAATTGAATCTGAAGAAAGCTACCAAAAGGAGGAGATTGAAATTGAAGAAGCTCACAAGGAGGTGGAAGTTGTCAAAGAAAAGCACAAGGGAGTGGAGCTTGCAAGATCATTAGAAACACCTCTTCCAAGGCCATTACCGTTCAACACAACATTCAAGTGGGTAAAATTCTTATCCTTGACCTTTACTTTCCCACTTGAATATGGGCTACTGGAGACGGATGGTCAACTTAGAGCTCTCTGTGGCATCAAGAGTAAGAGGAAGATGGTTAGTGGTAAGAGTTGTCCCGCAAGGTTCAACATGGTTGTGTGCTCAAAATTTAAATGCAAATGTTGGTGTAGAGCTCAACTGAATGGGTCTAGGAAGTTGTTTGGCCACTTTAGTGAGAATTCAGATTGCCTGCCACCCGGTTGGAACACTAATGATCAACAAGAAGACGGGTGCAAAAGCAAGGTTTGGGACGCTGGAATTCAATCTAGAAATCAATACTCTTGGGGCCTTGTCACTTGCTTTAGCTTGCTTGAAGAATTTCTGCGCCTGGTTTGGGATCCCGGAGGCTGTGGGAATTCCAAACACTGGTGGAGATTCTTGGATGAATACAAGCACAAGCCACGATAACAAGGAGCTCACCAGAATGTCCAACTTAAGGACTTTAACTAAAAGTGCTAGGTGGGAGACAACCCACCATGGTATGATCGTTCCTTTTTCAGTTTAAATTTTAGTCTATTTTTGAGTTTTGATTGAACCTGGAATTTTGCATAACATTCATTGTATTCTGCATACTGCATCAAAAAAAAAATTCTCGCACGCAACGCGACAGCGGCGCCGATGCGTCCGCATCATAGGTGCGTTGGGAAGAAAACAAAATTGAACAGAGAGTCACGCGAAAGTGTGGTTGGAGGCGTGCCTTTGGCATAATTTGACCCACGCGACTTCGTCGCTGACGCGTCTGCGTCATGTGGGACAAACGCCTCCCACGCGTCCGCATCACCCACGCGAACGCGTGCCTCAAAATCGACGTAAAAAGGGTGTATGGTCGAAAGTTGAGCTGGAATTGGGCTGGACTCGTGCTAGAAGCACAAGCCCTACCACGCGAACGCGTGCCCCACGCGAACGCGTGCCCCATGCGTCCGTGCCATTTTTCAAAACAAGGCCAACCTCGCGATCACGTCAATCACGCGATCGCGTCACCCAAAGTTTTGGCAAAATAAGTTTTTCACTAGAGAGTTGCGCGGCCGCAAGGTTGTACTCGCACTGAAGGCACGAATCACTTCATGCGAATGCGTGACCCACACATTCGCGTCACTTCATCGAAGCACTATCCACGCGACCGCATGCCCCACGCGCTCGCGTCGCCTGCACCGCACAGATTATCCAAATCAGCCAAATATCTTATATTTTCTTCCCAAAATCTATATCTTTTCTTTCCCTTCTTATTTCTTTCTTCCTTCCCTTATTTTTCTTTCTTTTTCTTTTAATTGTTGTTGGAAATTTATTTGGGTCATTATTTTCCATATTTTGCTTGTGAATTATTCATGAATTATTTTGACAATTATATATTACTTTTTATAGGGTTGCTTGCATGTTCAATTTAATACTTTCAATAACTTATTTCCCATGCATGCTATGTGTTTGTGAAAAAGCCCGTATGGCATCATGCACTACTTTTATGTTATCCTACTATTTTAATGCCTGTTTTTCACAAAACCCCTTTTCTATTCTATTGATTAACATATAATTGTCAATACAAACAGATTGTTACTTTACAAGACTTGATAATCAAATTGGGAATTTAATGCTTGATCTATGCTACTCATGCCTTTACCAGCATGCCAATAAATATCTTGCATTTAATAGCCATAACATGCACTTGCCATATTTCCAATTGATGAACTTTTCACATGTAGTCATGACCATGAGTTCACAACATCCTTCTTTACAGTGCATTGATTATCACTTGTACCATCCTCTTCCTTGCTCTAACCCTTAGCTTTAAAAGTTACTTTCTTTTTCCCTTTTCAAGATGGCCACCAAGAAAGGCAAAGAAAAAGCTACTCCCAAACCATCAGCAAGGAAAGGAACAAAAAGAGCACTAGCTGCGGAACCACCCATCCACTTGTACATCTCTGCATGCACCGAAAACGGTGCAATCTTTAAGTGTGGGGAGGTCGATACCGATCTTCGTGGGTTAGTTAGTCCCTTCTCAACACCAATTTTTATTTTTATTTGTTAGTTCATTGTTGCATTTGCATGTTTGTTTGATTTTATGCATTTAGTTACTACTTGGTTGAAGTAATATTTTCTTTTTCAAGAAATTTTTATAGTATTTCACTAATTTAAATTGAAAATTTATTTTTTGTTAAATTTGTTTGAAGTTGTATTTGGAACATAGTTTAAAAAGCTAAGAACACACAACCCGTAAGATTTTGAGCTTATTTAAACCATGAATTTTATTCTTGTGTGTTTTCTTCTCTATGATTGCAATCTTTGCTTTGTTCCATTCTATATGCCCATTATTTAGTGTATTTACATGCTTGCATATGATTGAGGCTATTACTTATTTTTTCTCACTTATCCCAAATAGCCTACCCTTTCAATCACCTTTGTTAGCCCCCTTGAGCTTTTTAATCCCCTTCTGTTCTATAACCACATTACTAGCCTTAAGTAGAAAAACAAAATAAAAATTTCAAGTTTAATCCTTGGTTAGCTTAAGATAGATATTGTGTATAATTTAAGTGTGGAGAAATTTATGGGAACATGGAATGATAGGAAAAAGGTATTAAAGTGAATAAATTATTTGAAATTTGGGAGCATGCTCATGTGAAATCAAAATAATTAAAATACCATGTGCATTGATATATTATTCTTATATTTCAAAAAAAAGAAGAAAAAAAGAAAAAAAATTTTATTAAGTAATTAAATAAGGGGACAAAAATTACCCCAATGCAAAAATTAAAGAATCAATGCACATGGGATAAAATCAAAAATAAAATTGGTGCATGAGTATGTAACACACAAGTGGGAAAATTGGGCAGCTAGGCAAGATTTCTAGATTATATAGAGTATGTATATGTTAGATGACATCTTAGACTAATCAAGGGATCAATTATTAGCTTACTTAGCCTTATATATATACTCTTGCCCTTACCTTATCCCTATTACAACCTTGAAAAAGACCTCATGATGTTTGTATGTATACACTAAATATTTGTTGATTGGGTAGATGAAGAACAAAGTTTAGAAAGCATGACTAGAGAAGAGTAGAGTAGATTACCCTAGACACTTGAGAGAGCAGAGTGATATACACTACCAGTGAGGGTTCAATGCTTGATTCTATGTTCCCTGCTTTCACGAGCTATCTTCTTACAAGTTTACTTGTCTTTTACTATATGATTTGAATTAGTGGAATTTGATTCATATTTGTCTTGGAGAACTTATTTACTTTTAACCAAGTAGGTAGAAACATTTTGCATGTAGTTGCATCCTCATAGATAGGTTGCATTGCATACTCTCTATCATTTCTCTTCACTCCTTTATAGCTTCTCTTGAGCTTAGCATGAGGACATGCTAATGTTTAAGTGTGGAGAGGTTGATAAACCACTATTTTATGGTTTATCTTGTGCTCAATTGAGTGATTTTTATCAAGCCTTTGCCCACTTATTCATATGATTTGCATGATTTTACATTCTCCTTCCTGATTTTGTGCTATGATTGAAAATATGTTTCTTTGGCTTTTATTTTCTTTTATTTAAATCCTCTCTTATTATCATTTGATGCCTTGATATGTGTGTTAAGTGATTTCAGGGATTACAGGGCAAGAATGGCTTAGAGGATGGAAAGAAAGCATGCAAAAGTGGAAGGAATACAAGAAGTTGAAGGAATTGCCAAAGCTGTCAGCATGACCTCTTCACACTCAAACGGTCATAACTTGAGCTACACATCCAAATGACGCGGTTCTAGTTGCGTTGGAAAACTAACGTCCGGGGCTTCGATTTGATATATAATTTCTCATAGTGGCCGTACAGCTAGGCGACGCGAACGCGTGCTCTATGCGGACGCGTTGCATCTGCGAAAATCAGCGTGGCAAAATTTGTTTCCAGCGATTTCTGGGCTGCTTCTGACCCAGTTTTTGGCTCAGAAGACACAGATTAGAGGCTATAAATTGGGGGAGTCCATCCAAACACAATATAGAAGATTCATATTTTACTTTTCATAATTTAGATGTAGTTTTTAGATAGAGAGGTTCTCTCCTCTCTCTTAGGATTTAGGATTAGGATTCCTCTTAAAGGAATTAGGATTTCTACTTCTCAATTTTCAAGTTTAATGTTCTTTTTATTTATTTTCCCAATTTAATTTATGAACTTTTCCATGTTAGAATTGATATCTTCATTTAATATAATTTGAGGTACTCCAGACTTATGATTCCTCCCTTTTATTTATTATATAAATAATTTGGATTTTTTCCTTTTGGCTTTGGTTGAGTAATTGGTGACACTTGAGTTATCAAACTCAGCAGTTGATTAATATTTGAAGTTTGCTGATTGATTTGGATCCCTCTAAAGCTAGTCTTTCCTTAGGAGTTGACTAGGACTTGAGGAATCAAATTAACTGGTCCACTTGACTTTCCTTTATTTAGTAAGGGTTAACTAAGTGGAGCAATGGATAATACTCATCACACCTGATAAGGATAACTAGGATGGGATTTCCAATTCTCATACCTTGCTGATGAGCGGATAATTTATACGCTTTTTGGCATTGTTGTTAGTATGTTTTTAGTATAATCTAGTTAGTTTTTAGTATATTTTTATTAGTTTTTAGTTAAAATTCACTTTTCTGGATTTTACTATGAGTTTGTGTGTTTTTCTGTGATTTCAGGTATTTTCTGGCTGAAATTGAGGGTCCTGAGCAAAAATCTGATTCAGAAACTGAAAAGGACTGCAGATGCTATTGGATTCTGACCTCCCTGCACTCGAAGTGGATTTTCTGGAGCTACAGAAGCCCAATTGGCGCGCTCTTAACGGCATTGGAAAGTAGACATCCTGGGCTTTCCAGCAATGTATAATAGTCCAAACTTTGCCCGAGATTTGATGGCCCAAACCGGCGTGGCAAATCAGCCTCAGAAATTCCAGCGTTTAACGCTGGAACTGGCATAAAACTTGGAATTAAACGCCCAAACTGGCATAAAAGCTGGCGTTTAACTCCAGAAAAGGTCTCTACACGAAAATACTTCATTGCTCAGCCCAAGCACACACTAAGTGGACCCAGAAGTGGATTTTTACGTCATTTACTCATTTCTGTATACCCTAGGTTACTAGTTTACTATTAATAGGATCTTTTGACATTGTATCTGTACCTCATGACACTTTACACGTTTCTTTGTGTACTTTCCACAGCATGAGTCTCTAAACCCCATGGTTGGGGGTGAGGAGCTCTGCTGTGTCTTGATGGATTAATGCAATTACTACTGTTTCTCATTCAATCATGCTTGCTTCCATTCTAAGATATCACTTGTGCTTAAACCGGATGAATGTGATGATCCGTGACACTCATCATCATTCTCAACTATGAACGTGTGCCTGACAACCACCTCCGTTCTACCTTAGATTAAGTAGATATCTCTTGGATTCTTTAATCAGAATCTTCGTGGTATAAGCTAGAACTGATGGCGGCATTCAAGAGAATCCGGAAGGTCTAAACCTTGTCTGTGGTATTCTGAGTAGGATTCAATGACTGAATGACTGTGACGCGCTTCAAACTCCTGAAGGCGGGGCGTTAGTGACAGATGTAAAAGAATCACTGGATTCTATTCCGTCCTGATCGAGAACCGACAGATGGATAGCCGTGCCGTGACAGGGTGCGTTGAACATTTCCACTGAGAGGATGGGAGGTAGCCACTGACAACGGTGAAACCCTTGCATACAGCTTGCCATGGAAGGAGCCTTGCGTGCTTGAAGAAGAAGACAGTAGGAAAGCAGAGATTCAGAAGATGGAGCATCTCCAAAACCTCAACCTATTCTTCATCACTGCGAAACAAGTACTTATTTCATGTTCTTTTACTTTTCACAATCAATCCTGATAATTTCTGATATCCTGACTAAGATTTACAAGATAACCATAGCTTGCTTCAAGCCGACAATCTCCGTGGGATCGACCCTTACTCACGTAAGGTATTACTTGGACGACCCAGTGCACTTGCTGGTTAGTTGTGCGGGATTGCAAAAGTGTGATTGCAATTTCGTGCACCAAGTTTTTGGCGCCGTTGCCGGGGATTGTTCTAGTTTGGACAACTGACGGCTTATCTTGTTGCTTAGATTAGGACTATTTATTTTTGTTGGTTTAGAGTCTTTTAGTTGAGTCTAGTTCATATTCTAAGTTTGGTGTCAATTGCATGCTTTCGTTTTCTTTTAGTTTTTCGAATTTGCATGTCCTTAGTCTCTTTTTGATCCGTAAAAATTCTAAGTTTGGTGTCCTCTTTGTGTTTTTCCTTTAAAATTTTCGAAAAATTAGTGTTTGATTTTCTAAAAATTTTAAGTTTGGTGTCATTTTGTTGTTTTTCTCTTTCCTCTTTTCAAAAATCAAATCTTTTTCATAAAAATTTTTCAATCATATCTTTCTAATTGCTAATCTCAAAATCTTTTTAATTAACTAATTGATTCAGTTCTCAATTTGCTTTGATCTTATTTTCTTTTTGATTTTCGAATTTTTTTTATTTTAATTTCCTTTTGTTTTATTTTATTTTTTTTCGGTTCATTCAAAAAAAAAAAAAATAAAAAGATATTTTTTTATCTATTTGCAATCCATATCATTTCCCTTTATCCATTATGGACCTAAGTGGGATTGATCAGTCCAGAAGGACTCTGGGGTCATATGCTAACCCCATTACAGCTGCATATGGGAGTAGCATCTGTACACCTCCCATCAAAGCAAGCAGCTTTGAGCTAAATCCTCAACTCATTATCATAGTGCAGCAAAATTACCAGTATTCCGGTCTTCCACAGGAAGAGCCTACTGAGTTTCTGGCACAATTTTTACAAATTGCTGACACAGTACATGATAAAGAGGTGGATCAGGATGTCTACAGACTATTACTGTTTCCATTTGCTGTAAAAGATCAAGCTAAAATGTGGTTGAATAACCAACCTACAACAAGCATACAGACATGGAAACAGTTATCAGACAAATTCCTGAATCACTTTTACCCTCCAAAGAGGATGACACAGCTAAGGCTGGACATCCAAGTCTTTAAACAGGAGGATAATGAATCCCTTTATAATGCCTGGGAGAGGTATAGAGGTATGCTAAGAAAATGCCCCTCTGAAATGTTTTCAGAGTGGGTACAGTTAGACATCTTTTACTATGGGCTCACAGAAAAAGCTCAGATGTCTTTAGACCACTCAGCTGGTGGATCTATCCACATGAGGAAGACAATTGAAGAAGCTCAAGAGCTTATAGACACTGTTGCTAGAAATTAATATTTGTACTCTAGCAATGAGTTTTCTCCAAAAGAGGAAGTCATGACAGTAGTCACTGATCCTAATCCTCAAGAACAGATGATTGAGCTTAATCAACAATTGCTCCTGATGACAGAACAGTTAGCAGAATTTAAAGAGATGCTCTATGAAACTAAAGTTGCTAACAAGAACATAGAACTGCAGTTGAATCAAGCAAAACAACAAATATCTAAACAGATAATAGAGGAATGTCAAGTAGTTCAACTGAGGAGTGGGAAGACACTGAATAACACTGCTCAAAAGAGCAAAAGGCCAAATAAGGAACAATTGACAAAGGATAACCAACCCACTGTTCAAAATCCCTCTGAGGACAGTAAGAGCCCAGAGAGGAATACTTTTGGCGTTCAAACGCCAGAGAGGGAAGGAAAGTTGGCGTTAAACGCCCATTCCTTGCCCAGTTCTGGCGTTCAAACGCCAATAAAGGGGGAAAAGTTGGCGTTAAACGCCCATTTTCCACCCAATCCTGGCGTTCAGACGCCAAGGGAAGATCAGACACCTGAGAGTGCTGACAGTAATCCCTCTAACAAGGCTTCTTCAACCACTTCTGTAAGGAATAAACCTGCAGCATCTAAGGTTGAAGACTATAAAGCCAAGATGCCTTATCCTCAAAAACTCCACCAAGCGGAACAGGATAAGCAATTTGCCCGCTTTGCAGACTATCTAAGGACTCTTGAAATAAAGATTCCGTTTGCAGAGGCACTTGAGCAAATACCTTCTTATGCTAAGTTCATGAAAGAAATCTTAAGTCATAAGAAGGATTGGAGAGAAACTGAAAAAGTGTTTCTCACTGAAGAATGCAGTGCAGTCATTCTGAAAAGCTTACCAGAAAAGCTTCAAGATCCAGGAAGCTTTATGATACCATGCACATTAGAAGGTGCCTGCACCAAGACAGCCCTATGTGATCTTGGAGCAAGCATCAATCTAATACATGCATCCACTATCAGAAAGCTTGGGTTGACTGGAGAAGTCAAACCAACCCGGATATGCCTCCAACTTGCTGATGGCTCCATTAAATTTCCATCAGGCATAATAGAGGATATGATTGTCAAAGTTGGACCATTCGCCTTTCCAACTGACTTTGTGGTACTGGAAATGGAGGAGCACAAGAGTGCAACTCTCATTCTAGGAAGACCTTTCCTAGCAACTGGACGAACTCTCATTGATGTACAAAAAGGGGAAGTAACCCTGAGAGTCAATGAGGATGAGTTCAAGTTGAATGCTGTAAAAGCTATGCAGCACCCAGACACACCAAATGACTGCATGGGCGCTGACATTATTGACTATCTGGTAGAAGAGATCAATATGACTGAAAGCCTAGAATCAGAGCTTGAGGACATCTTCAAGGATACTCAACCTGGTCAAGAAGAACCAGAGGAAACAAAGGAATTTTCAAAAATTCCTCAGGAGGAGGATAAGCCTCCCAAACCTGAACTCAAACCACTACCACCATCCCTGAAATATGCATTTCTGGGAGAGGGTGACACTTTTCCAGTGATTATAAGCTCTGCTTTAAATCCACAGGAAGAGGAAGCACTGATTCAAGTGCTAAGGACACACAAGACAGCTCTTGGGTGGTCCATAAGTGATCTTAAGGGCATTAGCCCAGCTAGATGCATGCACAAGATCCTGTTGGAGGATAATGCCAAACCAGTGGTCCAACCACAAAGGAGGCTAAATCCTGCCATGAAGGAGGTGGTGCAGAAAGAGGTCACTAAATTACTAGAGGCTGGGATTATTTATCCTATTTCTGATAGCCCCTGGGTGAGCCCTGTCCAAGTTGTCCCCAAAAAGGGAGGCATGACAGTGGTTCATAATGAAAAAAATGAACTGGTTCCTACAAGAACAGTCACAGGGTGACGTATGTGTATTGACTACAGAAGGCTCAATACAGCCACCAGAAAGGATCATTTTCCTTTACCATTCATAGACCAAATGCTAGAAAGACTAGCTGGTCATGATTATTACTGCTTTCTGGATGGCTATTCAGGTTACAACCAAATTGCAGTAGATCCTCAGGACCAAGAGAAAACAGCATTTACTTGCCCTTCTGGCGTGTTTGCCTACAGGAGGATGCCTTTTGGTCTGTGCAATGCACCTGCAACCTTTCAGAGGTGCATGCTCTCTATCTTCTCAGATATGGTAGAGAAATTTCTGGAAGTCTTCATGGATGACTTCTCAGTATATGGAGACTCATTCAGCTCCTGTCTTAATCACCTAGCACTTGTCCTGAAAAGGTGTCAAGAGACTAACCTGGTTTTAAACTGGGAGAAATGTCACTTTATGGTGACTGAGGGAATTGTCCTTGGGCACAAAATTTCAAGCAAGGGAATAGAGGTGGATAAGGCAAAGGTAGAGGTAATTGAAAAATTACCACCACCTGCCAATGTTAAGGCAATCAGAAGCTTTCTGGGGCATGCAGGATTCTACAGAAGGTTTATAAAGGATTTTTCGAAAATTGCAAAACCTCTGAGTAACCTGCTAGCTGCTGACATACCATTTGTGTTTGACACACAGTGCATGCAGGCATTTAAGACCCTGAAAGCTAAGCTGGTCACAGTACCAGTCATCGCTGCACCAGATTGGACATTGCCATTTGAACTAATGTGTGATGCCAGTGACCATGCCATTGGTGCAGTGTTGGGACAGAGGCATAACAAGCTTCTGCACGTCATTTATTATGCCAGCCGTGTTCTAAATGACGCACAGAAGAACTACACAACCACAGAAAAAGAGTTACTTGCAGTGGTCTATGCCATTGACAAGTTTAGATCCTATCTAGTGGGATCCAAAGTGGTTGTGTACACTGACCATGCTACTCTTAAATACTTACTCACAAAGCAGGATTCAAAACCCAGGCTTATAAGATGGGTGTTGCTTCTGCAAGAGTTTGATATAGAAATAAGAGACAGAAAAGGGACAGAGAACCAAGTAGCTGATCATCTGTCCCGAATAGAACCAGTAGCTGGGACGTCCCTCCCTTCTACTGAGATCTCTGAGACCTTTCCAGATGAGCAACTCTTTGCCATTCAGGAAGCTCCATGGTTTGCAGATATTGCAAATTATAAAGCTGTGAGGTTCATACCCCAGGAGTACAGCAGAGTACAAAGAAAGAAATTAATTTCAGATGCCAAGTACTACCTATGGGATGAGCCATATCTCTTTAAGAGATGTGTAGACGGAATGATCCGCAGATGTGTACCCAGAGAAGAAGCACAGAGGATCCTATGGCATTGCCATGGATCACAGTATGGAGGACATTTTGGAAGTGAGCGAACAGCCACTAAAGTCCTCCAATGTGGCTTCTACTGGCCTACTCTCTATAAAGATGCCCGAGAGTTTGTGCGTAACTGTGACAGTTGCCAAAGAGCTGGTAACTTGCCTCACGGATATGCCATGCCTCAACAAGGGATATTAGAGATAGAATTGTTTGATGTATGGGGAATTGACTTCATGGGTCCATTCCCACCATCATACTCAAACACTTACATTCTGGTAGCAGTGGACTATGTATCTAAGTGGGTAGAAGCAATTGCTACACCCACTAATGATACCAAGACCGTGCTGAAATTCCTCCAGAAACACATCTTCAGCAGGTTTGGTGTTCCCAGAGTACTAATCAGTGATGGGGGCACTCATTTCTGCAATAGACAGCTATACTCTGCTATGGTTAGATATGGAATTAGCCACAAAGTGGCAACTCTGTATCATCCACAGACAAATGGGCAAGCTGAAGTCTCTAACAGAGAGCTAAAAAGAATCCTAGAACGGACTGTGATGGCCCGAAGAAAGGATTGGGCAAAGAGCTTGGATGATGCTCTGTGGGTATACAGAACAGCATTCAAGACTCCTATAGGAACCTCTCCATACCAACTGGTGTATGGGAAGGCCTGTCATCTGCCCGTGGAACTGGAACATAAAGCCTACTGGGCAACCAGATTCCTAAACATGGATGCTCAGTTAGCTGGTGAAAAAAGATTGCTCCAGTTAAATGAGCTAGAGGAATTCAGACTCAATGCCTTTGAAAATGCAAAAATTTATAAGGAAAAGGCAAAGAAGTGGCATGACAAGAAGTTGTCAACCAGAGTCTTTGAGCCAGGACAAAAAGTTCTGCTTTTCAACTCTAGGCTCAAATTGTTTCCAGGAAAACTCAAATCCCGGTGGAGGGGTCCGTATGTGATTACAGGAGTGTCACCATATGGATATGTTGAGCTTCAGGATATTGATTCTGACAAAAAAGTTCATTGTTAATGGACAGAGAATCAAGCATTATCTTGAAGGCAATTTTGAGCAGGAATGCTAAAAACTGAGACTTGAGTGATTCTCAGTAAAGGTCCAGCTAAAGACAGTAAAGAAGCGCTTGCTGGGAGGCAACCCAGTCATTAGGAGGTTATATGTTTTGTTTTTACAAAGGCAAGTATCAAAAATGAAGGAATTCACAGAGTTACAGAAGGATTCAGCACAAAAAGCAGAGAAAAGGAGCTTACTGGCGAAAAAACGCCAGTAAGGGGCATTTTGGGCGTTAAACGCCAGAATGGGCACCATTCTGGGCGTTTAACGCCAGGTGTGCAGCATCCTGGGCGTTTAGCAAAACGCCCAGTGACAAAGGAATTCTGGCGTTTAACGCCAGCCAGGGTACCTGGCTGGGCGTTAAACGCCCACAAGGGGCAACAAATGGGTGTTAAACTCCAGAATGGGTGCCATTCTGGGCGTTTAACGCCAGAAAGGTGGGGGGACCACAATTTTGATTTTCAATCAAATTTTTTAAATTTTCCTTTCCTTACCCATACTTTTCTACATAAATACATCCTAACCTTTCATCATTCACCTTCAAATCTTCAAAAATCAAAATCATTCTTCAAATCACTCTCAAATCAATCCCATATCTTACTCAAAAACTTACTCTTTTCTCAAATTCTCTCCATATCTTCTCAAATCTCCCTTCAATTTTTTCGAAATCTCCTCCCCCCTTTTATAAACACACGTTTGGCCTCCTCATTCCCCCACACCATTCGAATTTGCTCTTCTCCTCTCTATCTTCTTTCCTTTCTTTTGCTTGAGGACAAGTAAACCTCTAAGTTTGGTGTGCTTTTCCGTGATCACTAAGCTAAGATTCATCAAGATCATGGCTCCTAAGGGAAAACAAACCAATTTAAGAGGAAAGAAAGAGAATAATCCAAAGAATCTTTGGAATCAAGAGAAGTCCTTAACCAAAGAACATGAAGACCATTATCACAAGATAATGGGTCTGAGGTCAGTGATCCCGGAAGTTAAATTTGATCTGAAAGAAGATGAATATCCGGGGATCCAAGAGCAAATTCGAAACAGAGGATGGGAAGTTCTAACCAATCCTGAAATAAAGGTTGGAAGGAATATGGTTCAGGAATTCTACTCAAATCTGTGGCTAACAGATAAGCAGAGAATGACTGGAACTGCTTACCATACCTACAGAACCATGGTCAGAGGGAAAGTTATGTACTTCCATCTGGACAAAATAAGAGAAATCTTCAAATTACCTCAACTGTAAGATGATCCTGAATCCTTTAATAGGAGAATGGTGAGAGCAGATAAAGGGTTGGATCAAGTTCTAGAGGACATATGCCTCCCTGGAACTAAGTGGATAACCAATTCTAAGGGTGTCCCAAACCAACTCAAGAGGGGAGACCTCAAACCAATTGCAAGAGGGTGGCTAGACTTTATTGGGCGTTCCATATTGCCCACTAGCAACCGTTCTGAGGTCACTATCAAGAGAGCAGTGATGATTCATTGCATTATGCTTGGAATAGAAGTGGAGGTTCATCATGTGATTGCTTGTGAGATCTACACAATTGCAAACAAGAATTCCGCTGAAGCCAAACTGGCTTACCCAAGCTTGATCTCCTTGCTCTGTAAAGAGGCTGGGGTAAAGATGGGAGTAGATGAGTTCATACCCATTGAACATCCAATCACCAAGAAGTCAATGGAAGGACAAATGCAAGACAACTCTATCAAAAGGAGGGCGCATGAGTTCCTCCCTGAATTCCCTGAAATTGGCTACTGGGCCAGCCTAGAAGCATCTATCACCAAGCTGCAAGAAACTATGGAGCAACTTAAGGAAGAACAGCAGAATCAGAACTGCATGCTCTGCAAATTGCTGAAGGAACAAGAGAAGCAAGGGCGTGAACTCCAAGAGTTGAAATGCCAAAAGCTCTCTTCTCAAGTTGAGGGAGCATCCACTTCTCAAAATCAAGGCTGTTGAGTCCTAACTCTGTGAAAACCTCTATCATTAAGAGCCTATCTAAATTTTTTGTTTTCTATTTTTTCTAGTCTCATCTTATATCTATTTTTGAGTTTTGTTCTTAATTCATAATTAATAAAATTTAAAATTCATGTCTTAAAGCTATGAATGTCTTATGAATCCATCACCTCTCTTAAATGAAAAAATGCTTTAATCACAAAAGAACAAGAAGTACAGGATTTCGAAATTTATCCTTGAAACTAGCTGAATTAGTTTGATGTGGTGACAATAATTTTTGTTTTCCGAATGAATGCTTGAACAGTGCATATGTCTTTTGAATTTGTTGTTTTGAGAATGTTAAAATTGTTGGCTCTTGAAAGAATGAAAAAAAAAAGAGAACTGTTATTGAGGATCTAAAAAAATCAGATTGATTCTTGAAGCAAGAAAAAGCAGTGAATACAAAAAAAAATTTCGAAAAAAAAGAGAAGAAAGAAAGAAAAAGAAAAAAAAGAAGAAAGAAATAAAGTTGTGATCCAAGGAAAAAAAGAGTGTGCTTAAGAACCCTGGACACCTCTAATTGGGGCTCTAGCAAAGCTAGGTCACAATCTGAAAAGGTTCACCCAATTATGTGTCTGTGGCATGTATGTATCCGGTGGTAATACTGGAAGACAGAGTGCTTTGGGCCACAGCCAAGACTCATACATTAGCTATGTTCAAGAATCATTATACTTAACTAGGAGAATCAATAACACTATCTGAGTTCTGAGTTCTTATAGATGCCAATCATTCTGAACTTCAAAGGATAGAGTGAGATGCCAAAACTGTTCGGAGGCAAAAAGCTACTAGTCCCGCTCATCTAATTGGAGCTAAGTTTCCTTGATATTTTGGAGTCTATAGTATATTCTCTTCTTTTTATCCTATTTTGATTTTCAGTTGCTTGGGGACAAGCAACAATTTAAGTTTGGTGTTGTGATGAGCGGATAATTTATACGCTTTTTGGCATTGTTTTTAGTATGTTTTTAGTATAATCTAGTTAGTTTTTAGTATATTTTTATTAGTTTTTAGTTAAAATTCACTTTTCTGGACTTTACTATGAGTTTGTGTGTCTTTCTATGATTTCAGGTATTTTCTGGCTGAAATTGAGGGTCCTGAGCAAAAATCTGATTCAGAGACTGAAAAGGACTGCAGATGCTGTTGGATTCTGACCTCCCTGCACTCGAAGTGGATTTTCTGGAGCTACAGAAGCCCAATTGGCGCGCTCCCAACGGCATTGGAAAGTAGACATCCTGGGCTTTCCAGCAATGTATAATAGTCCATAATTTGCCCGAGATTTGATGGCCCAAACCAGCGTGGCAAATCAGCCTCAGAAATTCCAGCGTTTAACGCTGGAACTGGCATAAAACTTGGAGTTAAACGCCCAAACTGGCATAAAAGCTGGCGTTTAACTCCAGAAAAGGTCTCTACACGAAAATGCTTCATTGCTCAGCCCAAGCACACACTAAGTGGACCCAGAAGTGGATTTTTACGTCATTTACTCATTTCTGTATACCCTAGGTTACTAGTTTACTATTAATAGGATCTTTTGACATTGTATCTGTACCTCATGACACTTTACACGTTTCTTTGTGTACTTTCCACAGCATGAGTCTCTAAACCCCATGGTTGGGGGTGAGGAGCTCTGCTGTGTCTTGATGGATTAATGCAATTACTACTGTTTCTCATTCAATCATGCTTGCTTCCATTATAAGATATCACTTGTGCTTAAACCGGATGAATGTGATGATCCGTGACACTCATCATCATTCTCAACTATGAACGTGTGCCTGACAACCACCTCTGTTCTACCTTAGATTAAGTAGATATCTCTTGGATTCTTTAATCAGAATCTTCGTGGTATAAGCTAGAACTGATGGCGGCATTCAAGAGAATCCGGAAGGTCTAAACCTTGTCTGTGGTATTCTGAGTAGGATTCAATGACTGAATGACTGTGACGCGCTTCAAACTCCTGAAGGCGGGGCGTTAGTGACAGACGCAAAAGAATCACTGGATTCTATTCCGGCCTGATCGAGAACCGACAGATGGATAGCCGTGCCGTGACAGGGTGCGTTGAACATTTCCACTGAGAGGATGGGAGGTAGCCACTGACAACGGTGAAACCCTTGCATACAGCTTGCCATGGAAGGAGCCTTGCGTGCTTGAAGAAGAAGACAGTAGGAAAGCAGAGATTCAGAAGATGGAGCATCTCCAAAACCTCAACCTATTCTCCATCACTGCGAAACAAGTACTTATTTCATGTTCTTTTACTTTTCACAATCAATCCTGATAATTTCTGATATCCTGACTAAGATTTACAAGATAACCATAGCTTGCTTCAAGCCGACAATCTCCGTGGGATCGACCCTTACTCACGTAAGGTATTACTTGGACGACCCAGTGCACTTGCTGGTTAGTTGTGCGGGATTGCAAAAGTGTGATTGCAATTTCGTGCACCACTTGCCAAGAGATTTTCTAATTATTAATTTATTTTTCTTATCAATTAAATTATTTGTTCAAACCTTTTCAAAACCCCAAAATATACCTTTGCATAACCAATAATAAATCAAACTTCCATGCAATTCCTTGAGAAGACGACTCGAGGTTTAAATACTTCGGTTATCAATTCCAAAGGGGTTTGTTACTTGTGACAACCAAACGTTTGTACGAAAGAATTTTTTGTTGGTTTAGAAGCTATACTTACAACGCGATTACATTTGTGAATTTCTTTACCGATAGGAAATATAATCGTCAATAAGCACATTGCCCCTACCAGGTCGAACAATCACAGAAATAGGACTTTGGCGACAAATGGGGTTCTTGTGAAAAGGACAAGAGTGAAGACCAAGAAAGGACTCCGAAAAGGTACATCCACGTGATGTAGGAATTTCTAAGTCGTCTCAGAAAAGACATCTCAAGGAGGTCTACCAGGTCAGGATAGGGAGTCAAGAAATCAACATTCTCAGCCAAGATGATCTAGACGTGATCACTATGGTGCTAGCAAATACCGACTTGCATTGAACCTTGATTCATCATGGAAGCTCAAAAGATATTATATTCAAGCCGGATTTTGAGAAGCTCAAATTGGAGCCCAAAGATTTGAAGGACTATTCGAACACATTGTTCGAATTACGTGATACCTCGATTCAACTATTGGGATATATTAGCCTCTACACGACCTTCGAAAAAGGGCCAAAGAGCACGACTCTAAAGGTCAACTATATGGTTGTGGATACCCTATGACCTACAATACTTTAATAGGTCAGAGCACCTTGAATAAACTTTCTTCCGTGGTCTTAGCCCCCACTTATGCATGAAGTTTCTAACCAAGAACATGCTCACCACGATGAAAAGAAACCAAGCGCTTCGAAGGAGGTGCTATAGTGAAAGTTTAAACTTGAAAGCAGAAAAAGATGGAGGACAAGTCTCTATTCTTGAGCTTGAAAGACCAATGGAAAATGAGTAGCTTCAGCTATAACCCCAGGAAAAGATAGAGAAAGTACAATCAGAGACAACTTAGAGAAGACAACTAGCATTGGGGAAAATCTAGAGGACAAAATTTAAGTAGGAGCTCATTCAACTACTGCGCAACAATGGTGACCTCTTTGCATGGAAAGCCTTTGACATACCAAGTATAAAACCCAAACTCAAGACTCATAAACCAACAGTGTTCCTAGGATCCCAACCTATTCAAAAAGGAAGGAGATAGTTGAGTAAAGAACGAACCAAAGTCAAGCAGAAACAGGTACAAGCCTTGCTAAAAGCTGGATTCATTAAAGAAGTCGAGTTCCCTCTATGGTTAGCTAATGTAGTGTTGGTGAAAAACCAAAATAGTATGTGAAAGATGTGTGTGGACTACATCAATCTCATCAAAGCTTTCCCCAAAGACCCATACCTGTAATCAAGCATTGACGCTTTGGTGAATTCAAGGTTGGAGTATAAGTTCTTGTCTTTTATGGATGCCTACTCAAGATACAATCAAATCTCGATTTACAGCCCAAATAAGGATAAGACCTCATTGGCCTTCAAAGGCTAACTATTGATATGTGGTTATGTCCTTCGAAGTAAAGAATGCGGGGGCAAATTATTAGCATCTGATGAATAAGGTTTTCTAACCTCTTCTTGGAAACCTTATGGATGTCTACATGGACGACATGGTGGTAAAGACAAAGGAAGCCTCCTTGTTGACTTATGACTTTTCGGAAGTATTTACCACAATAAGATAACATGAGATGAGACTAAATTACACCAAGTGCACATTTGTTGTGGAAGCTAGGAAAATTTTCAAATTTATGTTAACCCAGAGAGGAATAGAGGCGAACCCTAAGAAGTGCTCAACCATCAGCAACATGAAGAGTCCAACCTCCATCAAAGAAGTACCACAATTAAAGGGAAGACTTACTACACTGCCCAGGTTTCTTGTAGGCTCAACATTGAAGTTACCATTCTTCTCTATCCTAAGGAAGGACTCCAACTTCACATGGATAGAAGAATGTGAAAAGGCTTTCCAAAAATTCAAGGAATACCCAAGGAAAGAGAAAAATTCATCCTCTACTTGGCCATGGTAGAAAGAGTAGTAGCCTCTGCTCTTATCTGATAAGATGAGGAATGACAACATCCAGTATACTTTATAAGTAAAGTACTCTAGGGATCCGAGCTTTATATTAGAAGATAGAGAAGTTCGCATATGCCATCGACTTATCTTTAAAGAGGCTCCGACCCTACTTCTAGGCTCAAGCAATACGAGTCGACACCAACTAATCGATGAAGAGCATCCTGCAAAAAATAGACATCGCTTGAAAGAATGCTACAATGAGCCATAGAACTCTCTGAATTTGACCTGGGGTCTGAAGGCTGGACTGCTATTAAATCTCAATGTCTAAATAACTTTGTGGCAAAGTATGTAGACAAACTCAATGAAGTGAACACGACGACTTGGCACATCTTCGCCCTCTAAAAATCAGACAGACTTCAACATGTTGGAAAAGAAGAAGCTCAGAAGGTCGTGATCCACAGTGATTCACAAGTTATCACCTCCTAAATTAACGTCATCTATAAAGCCAAAGATCCCTGAATGAAGAGATATCTAAAGGTAATCGTTAAACTTTTGTTTGCATTTTAGGAAGCAATAGTCCTACATATAGCCTGAGAAGAAAACAAGAGGGCGAATTTCTTGTCAAAAGTTGCAAGCACCAAACCCGAAGGCAACAATGGAATCTTGATACAAAAGACCTTGCAAGAATCTTCTATCTCAAAAGGAGAAAGGAACTTCAAAATTCGTGGCAATATCGGGACAAAATTTAGGATGGTGACACTATACATCAATGTCCTCAAGTTTGACATACTCCCGAGTTATCCAAAGAAAGCTAGAAGACTCGTCCGAGAAGCGCAACACTACACGATGGTTGATGAGCGGATAATTTATACGCTTTTTGGCATTGTTTTTAGGTAGTTTTTAGTAAGTTCAAGCTACTTTTAGGGATGTTTTCATTAGTTTTATGTTAAATTCACATTTCTAGACTTTACTATGAGTTTGTGTGTTTTTCTATGATTTCAGATAATTTCTGGCTGAAATTGAGGGACTTGAGCAAAACTCTGAAAAAGGCTGACAAAAGGACTGCTGATGCTGTTGGAATCTGACCTCCCTGCACTCGAAATGGATTTTCTAGAGCTACAAAACTTCAAATTGCGCGCTCTCAACGGCGTTGGAAAGTAGACATCCAGAGCTTTCCAGCAATATATAATAATCCATACTTTATTTGGAAATTGACGACGTAACTTGGCGTTGAACGCCAAGTACATGCTGCTGTCTGGAGTTAAACGCCAGAAAAACGTCATGATCCGGAGTTGAACGCCCAAAACACGTTATAACTTGGAGTTCAACTCCAAGAAAAGCCTCAGCTCGTGGATAGATCAAGCTCAGCCCAAGCATACACCAAGTGGGCCCCAGAAGTGGATTTATACATCAATTACTTACTCATGTAAACCCTAGTAGCTAGTCTAGCATAAATAGGATAAGTTACTATTGTATTAGACATCTTTTGACAGTTTAATCTTTTGACTTTCTAGTCTTTGATCATTCGGTCCTTTGATCATGGAGAGGGCTAGCCATTCGGCCATGCCTGAACCTTTTACTTATGTATTTTCAACAGTGGAGTTTCTGCACACCATAGATTAAGGGTGTGGAGCTCTGCTGTACCTCAAGTTTCAATACAATTATTATTACTTTCTATTCAATTCTCTTCTATCCTTATTCCAAGATATACGTCACACTTAACTTTGATGAATGTGATGATCCGTGACACTCATCATCATTCTCACCTATGAACGCGCGTGATTGACAACCACTTCCGTTCTACCTTAGGCCGGGCGCATATCTCTTAGATTCCCTAACAGAATCTTCGTGGTATAAGTTAGATAGATGGCGGCATTCATGAGGATCCGGAAAGTCTAAACCTTGTCTATGGTATTCCGAGTAGGATTCTGGGATTGAATGACTGTGACGAGTTTCAAACTCCTGAAGGCTGGGCGTGATGACAAACGCAAAAGAATCAAGGGATTCTATTCCAACCTGATTGAGAACCGACAGATGATTAGCCGTGCTGTGACAGAGCATAGGAACGTTTTCACTGAGAGGATGGGATGTAGCCATTGACAATGGTGATGCCCTACATAAAGCTTGCCATGGAAAGGAGAAGGATTGGATGAATGTAATAAGAAAATAGAGATACGAGAGGAGCACAGCATCTCCACACACTTATCTGAAATTCCCACCATTGCTTTACATAAGTATTTCTATCCCTTTTTATTTTCTATTTATTCCATTAATCAAATTTAAACCAATAATCTGCCTAACTGAGATTTACAAGGTGACTATAGCTTGCTTCATACCAACAATCTCTGTGGGATCGACCCTTACTCACGTAAGGTATTACTTGGATGACCCAGTACACTTGCTGGTTAAGTTGAACGGAGTTGTGTCCACACATAGTTGAAAAAGCAATGAATTTTACAAAATACAATAACAAAGGAATCACAATTTCGACCACCAATGGTCAAAGAAACTCTTTATCAATGAGGTATATCTACCTCGCTACTTAAATGTCTTCCGACTTATAAAACAGGAAAAGTACTAGAAGAAGTAGATAGCAAAATCTGCGGCAACCATCTCGGTACCAAATCTCTTACCAAGAAGTTCTTAAGAGTTGGGTTCTATTAGCCGACTTTGGAGAAGGATACCACAACCTACTTACCAAAAATTCCACCATGCCATAAGCATGTAAACTTCTTTGTGGTACCACCTGAGGAAATGATTAGCATCATTTCCCATGACTATTCTCTAAATAGAGAATGGACTTGTAAAACTTGGTTAATTAACAAATAATGACCCACAAATTAAAATTTATTCTAGAAAATTAGAAATAAGATTTTCATGGTTTAATATGATAGAGAAAATTAAAACTAGAATTTTGACACTAATTTTAAAGAATTTGGCCCAAAATTGGGCCAAACAAGCCAAACCAGTCGAACCAAGCCCAAACTGAACCCATAGGCCTAACCCATTCACATTAAATGAATGAGCTAAGCTCATTTTCTCTCCAATTGCATGCTGGAAACGCTGAAGCACTTTGGAGGAGGGAAGAACACAATTCCCAAACTCAAACCCTCACTTGGAAATTCAATCCACCATAACTTTTGATCCGGAGCTCCGATCGCCACACGTTTGTGGCCACACGACTGCGGCATCGAGCTTTAGAAAGCTCACAACTTCATTTAAGAGGTAAGCCACGAATCCCTCTCTGAATTTCAAGCCCTTGAATCCGAAATTTAGTGGGAAAAAGTGTTGAGATTTTTTAGTTTTTGATGTTATAAGATCCAATTAGCTTGAGGAAAAGGCTTAATCTTGCCTCTTTGATTTTCAACCCTAAGTCAAATACTTGAGTTGTTGTGATTAGATATTAAGTTTGTATGTATGGGTGCATATTATATGTGTTAGGCAAGGTATATATGTAAATAGATTGGAGCTTGATGGAGATTTTGAGAGCTTGAGGTGATTTACAAGCTGAAAATATGATCTTAGAGGTGTTGGAGCCTTGAAAATTGAGGAAGAGTTGAATTGGAGGTGTTCCGGGTTGAGCAGAGAATCGGCCAAGGTGTGGTTTCAGTTTCCTGTATCTAAAATATAATATAATGTGAAAACTTAGGCTAGTGACCCTAGGATAGGATTTGAATTGTTTATATTGTTGATACAGATTGAGTAGAATATATGAATAATGGTTGAATGGTTGAGTGGTGCTAATTGTTGATAAAGCATGTAAAGTTGTAAGTGATATGGATTAGTATGCCTAATTGTTGGTAAGGTGGAGGCTCTTGTTGATGATTATGAAATTGTATGTGATATCGATATGTATATATATTGATTGATGAAATTGAGCATAGATTGGAAATTAAGATGTGGAATGTTGATTAAAAATTGAATTATTGAATTGAGATTGGTTAAAAGTGGAAGAATTGGAGGGTTGAGGATTGAATGGAGAAGTTAGGAAATACTTGATGTTGAATGGATGAGTTTCGGTTGGTTTAAAAAGGGTTTTGGAAGTTTCATGTTTTGAAATTGGAGGTTTGCAAGTTTTGTGAAAATAGTGATTTTGGCCCAACTTTGAAGGAGCATAACTTGGTCTCCGGACTTTCGATTTATGTCAAACTTATTTAGAAATAAAATTAGGTTCGAGATGTTTATGCCTTTTGAAGAATAGAGGAAAAATATTTTAAAATGAGAAAGTTATGCTCAATCAAAGTTGGTGTGAAAAACTAACAATTCTGAACTTAGCAACTTTTTTCAAACTTCTGCTATGTTTGAATACGCGAGGGACACATGCGACGCGACCAATGGCTACTGCCTTGCGGTTTCATGTATGCAGAGTGTGGGTCACGTATGCAAGAGTGGCATTTTCTAGGTTGCGTACGCGACCACATGGCACGCGACGTGAGCAAACTATTCGGGTTGAGGAGCTCGCGTATGCAAATTAGTGATGCGTACGCGAGAAGTCCAGTTTGACCAGGGTGCGTATGTGAGAAGGAGCACGCGACGTGAGCAAGAGGTCATGTACACGAGCCCATATTCTTCAGCAACTATGATTTTCTGATTTTGATGCATTCCTCCAGCGTTCAAAACCCTGTTTTCTCTTGTTTAAAGCTTAATAGGTGGTCGTTGGGTTATGAAACTTAGTGAGGGCTATGAGGAAGGTATCTCGAAGGAGCTTTTCTGAAGCTACAAAAGTCCAAGTGGCACGCTCTCAACGGCTCTGGAAAGCTAACATCCAAGGCTTTCCAGAAATATATAATAGTTCATACTTTGCTTTGGAAATGAAGGCCTAAAACTGGCATTCAATGGCAGCCGCCAGCCCTATTCCTGACGTCCAGCGCCCACAGGGGAGTAGTTGGCATCCAACACCCAAAAGAGAGTCCCAAGCCAGCATTCAATGCCCCTAAGGGGTACTAGCTCATGGAGACACTCAAAGCTCAGCCCAAACACTCACCAAGTGAGTCCCAGAAGTAGATTTTCACACTACAAGACTAGTTTACCTTATTTCTATAATTCTTAGTTAGCAAATTAGTATATATATACAAGAGTTCACCCTTGTTAGAGAACTTTTGCACACTTTCACGTTTACCATTGTATTTTTGAACAGCATGAGTCACTAACCTCCTAATGTTAAGGTTTGGAGCTCTGCTGAGTTTCATGGATCAATAATATTACTGTTTTCATTCAATATGTCTGATTTTATTCTCTTATGCAACCTCGTTCTTCATCTTATGAATTGAGGGTGACCCGTGACAATCACCTTTGTTCTACATGGGTTCCGTGGGATTCTTGACCCGAATAGCGTTGAACTAAAGTTAGAGATTGCATTGCAGATTCCAATAGAACATCTGAGCAACTTTGGATATGTGACATATAATCCCGTTGACTATGGGTGCGTGAAGTTTTTGTGGCGTTAAGGCTATAGTAAGAGAAATAAAACTTTCTAATCCGGAAGATCTGCCTTGTCTGTGGCACCTTGGGTAGGATCGTGAAGGGGAGTGGACTGCTTAGAGCTTCATCTTCTGCTGTAGTGAGAAACCTAGAGGTGGCTTGATGAGAGGACATGAGTCATCTCAACGTAGTGGATTGCTGCAGCAGAGGAGGTTAACTTGATGAGAGGACATGAGTCAATCACTTACAGCTGCCATTGAAGGAATCGGAAGGTTATTGAAGAAGACAGTAAGAAAAGTTAATCCGGAAAGACAAAGCATCTCCGAAGCCTCAACCATTCTATCACATTTGATTTCCTATCTACCTAGTAATGTGCTATTTATCTGTTTTATATGCTTTTCGTGACAAACTATAATTTTTATCCTCTTAACTAAGATCTGCAAGGTATCCACTGCTTGCTCAAAACAACAATCCTCGTGGGATTGACCCTGACTCACCTCAAGTATTACTTGGACGACCAGGAATACTTGCCGGTCTATCTGTGCGAATTTTGTCGAGCCAGTTTCGTGCACTGATGGAAAGCAGAAGCTGGTGAGTTAAAAATTATTAAAATGATTATGTTGCAAGTATAGTTCTTAATTCACCAAAAATCTGCCTATCAATTTAGAAATATGTCACAAAGAGTTTAAATTAAAATTACTGGGAGTTTTAAGTCCCAGGTCGTTTCCCAACGAGTTGCAGAGAAGTGTGCTATCTTATTAATCAGATGTTCAAGAAGTTGAGTTGAGTAAATTGGGATTTAAATTGAGGGAAATTAAATAATATGAATAAAAGTCTTGATTGGGAATTGATTGGTTGGGATCTGTATCATTGATGGAGTGATTTTTAAGATTAATTTATAATTAATGGTTGCTCTGTTTGGTTATCCTTTACTAGGTAAGGGAAAGTCAAACAAGTTGAATTACTGGATCTGTTCACAAGTTACAACCCACTTAGTTCAAAGGGATTGGCGTCGGTGACAGGATGGTAATTCAACAGTTAACCCAATTACAAATTTTCTTTCAATCCTTCCAACTCAAGAGTTCCTTTTTAATCAATTCCCCATCAAGTAACGAAACTACTCATGCATTGTAAATAATAAATCCGTAAAACATGAAAGGAAATAAAAAAAACATAGTTATTGAAATTGAAATTGAATGAAAAAGAAATAATCCTTGCATTAAATAATCATAAAAGTATCTGAATGACAAAATTGAACAAAAACAAGGAACATGGAAGAATAGAACCAAGTTAAGAAGACAAACTAGAGTGATGAAGTCTTGATGAGGAAATAACTCTTCTCAATGTTCCAATGCTAAGATCAATTAAAGATTAAAAATTAAAAACTAGAGAGAAAAACCTAAGAGAGAAAACTAGATCTCCAAAACTACTGAATGAATGTCTTTGTTTCTGCATATTCTCTGACTCTAGTCTGCTGTTTTGGACCAAAAACTGGGCCGAAATAAGGTCCAAAAATCGCCCCCAGCGAATTCTGTAGATTATGCAGATCGCACATGTCACGCGATCGCGTCATCCATGCGGACGCGTCGCTTGTGCTTTTTCCTCGCCACGCGTTCGCGTCGTCCACACTACCGCGTTGCTTGCGCTTTCCAATCCGCGCGGCCGCGTAAGCCATGCGGCCGCGTCACTGCGATTTGCGCTCCTTCGCGCGGTCGCGTGAGCCATGCGACCGCGTCACTTCTCGCTGGTTATCTCCTCAAACTCTTGTGTTCCTTCCATTTTTTGCTAGCTTCCTTTCCAATCTCCAACTCATTCATGCCCTATAAAACCTGAAACACTTGACACAAAGATCACGGCATCGAATGGAATAATGGAGAATTAAAATTAAATAATGAAGGTCTCTAGGGAGCAATTTTCAAACATGTTCTAAATTTAGGAAGGAAATCTAAATGCATGCTAAATTAATGAATAAGTGGGTAAGGATCATGACAAAACCACACAATTAAACACAATATAAACCATAAAATAGTGGTTTATCAACCTCCCCACACTTAATCATTAGCATGTCCTCATGCTAAATTGAAGGAGACAAGGAAATAAGTATGAACATGTAGAAACTCATGAAATGCAATGCAATCCTACATATATAAATAAATGCAACTATATGATTATTGTCCACTTGATCAAAAGTAAATAAGCCCTTCAAAACAATTACAAATCAAATTCCACTAATTCTATCATTATACAATAAAACAGATAAAAGTGCAAGAAGATAGCTTATGAAAGCAAGAAACATGAAAATTCAAGCATCGAACCCTCACTGATAATGTATGTACGCTCTAATCTTTAGTGTATAGGGTAATCACTCTATTCTTCTCTAGTCATGTTTTCTAGCTTTTGTTTTTCTCCTAACCAATCAACAACAATTAATATACCAATGCAAACATCATGAGGTCTTTCCAGGGTTGTAATGGGGCCAAGGTGCAAGTAAGGGTATACATATGGTTAAGTAAGCTTTATAAATTGAATCTTTAATTAACCTAAGCTCTCACCTAATATACATATACTCTATATACTTTAAATTCATGCCTAGTTACCCATAATTCCCTTTTTCAACCCATACTCATGTTTCAACTTTGTATTTTGATTCTATCATATGTGCATTGATTTTTGAATTCTGAATTTAACATTGGGGTAATTTTGTCCCCTTATTTATTTATTTATCATCTTTTTTTTTTGAATTGAAATAAATAAAACTTATCAATGCACATAGATTTTTTTTTAATTCTTATAGTTTCACATGAGTAGGTATCCAAATTCCCTTTAAATTTTCATGACACATTCCCTTAACAACTTTTGTTCCCACAATTTCCTATACTTAACTAGCACACACAATTCTATCTTAAGCTAACCAAAGATTCAATTTGGGATATGCAATTGTTTTTCAGCTTAAGGTTAGTAATGTGGTAAAATATAGAATAAATGGGGTTTTTAAAGGCTCAAAGTGGTTAACAAGGGTAATTGAAAAGGGTAGGCTTGATTTGGATAAGTGAGTTTAAACAAATAATGGCCTCAATCATGTGCAAGCATGTAAATATAATAAATATTGGACATATAAGATAAAACAAAATATAGATTACAATCATAAAGAAGTAAACACACAAGAATAAAATAATTATGGTTAAATAATGTAACCATACATAAAGGCTCAAATCTTTTACAGGTTGTGTGTTCTTTAGCTCAAACGTCATGTTCCAAATACAACTCAAGCAGATTTATCATAAAAATTTTCTGAAAAATTAGTAAAATTTTATTCCAAAGATAGATTTTTAAAAGAAACTTATTGTCTTTTCAATCAAGTAGAACATGCATGCAACTATTTTAACCTCTGCAATTTATTCTATTCTATAAAGGGAAGAAAATCTAACTAAAATATCCTAATTATTGGTGTACAGAGAAGAGAAATTACCTCCGGAAGTCAGGTACTGACCGACCTCCCCACACTTAAGGCTTTGCACCGTCCTCGGTGCCATCTGTCAGGAACAGGGGTGGGCTGGTAGCAGTATCTCCACAGTCAGGACTATCATGGCTCCTGGTGCTGGTAAAAGAAGTGGAGTCTGGAGTGTCTGAGTCCTTGAATTTGCCCATGATCAGCTCCTTGAGGTATGTGAATCGGCGCTTGTTACGGCGCTCTCTCATCTTAGCTTTCTGTTCATGCCGATCCAACTTTTCAAGTATCTGCTGGAGCAATTTCTCAGTTGTAGATGCTTGTGGTGTTAAAGAAGGAATATCTTCAACTGGCGCAATGTGCTGGCTTGTAGTGGCTGCTGAAAGTCTAAGGTATTTTCTGTTAGGGACATATTGATCATCCCGTGGAAGCATGGCTTTGGTGTCCCCAGCTCTGTAGGAGACTCCGGCGGCTGAAACAAGATCTGAGACCAGGGCGGGAAAAGGTAGGTTGCCCGCGATTTGCACATGCTCCATAGCATTCCAGATGTGTCTTGAGAGATTCAGAGGTTGGTCTGTAAGGATGCACCACAGTAGAACAGCCATGTCTGCAGTGAAGGAGGACTCATGAGTGCTCGGAAAGACGTAATGGGACATGATCTGTGCCCATACGCGAGCCTCCAAGGTAAGTGCGGAAGCCAAGATTCCCTTAGGGCGGGTACGGTGGTATCTGTAGATCCAACGGCTGCCAGGTAATGCAATGACTCTGAGGACAGAGTCCCAGTCAAGTTGGTATCTCTAGCGCTGAAAGGTGGCTTCTTGAGAAGCGTCCATTCCTGCTGGAAAAGGGGGAAGACTCAGAGCTTGCTGGATGGCCTCTTCTGTAATGGGCACTTGCTGCTGCCGGACATAAACAGACTACAGGGTCGGTATGTAGAAGTTGGAGTAGAACTCAACTACCCAAGAGAGATTGACCTGCCTCGGCTGTCTCCGTAAGAAACCCCATTGTTTTCGTTCAATTTTTGGCTCAACAAAGGTGGCAATATTGGACGGGAGGATTAGAAGGTATTCATTGTTATAGTTCCTTTCTGCTAGGATAGGAAACATCTGCTCACAGTAGCGATTGGGAAATCGCACAGCATCCTTTGCTGGAAAGGCTTTCTCCTTTTCGTCAACCTTTATTATCCTTTTAACTCTTTTTTTTGAGGGCTTGACTGTGGTAGAAGAAAGCTCTGCCACTAATGCTCTTTTAGCTCCTCTTCTTGCTGGTGGTTTGGAAGTAGCTTTCTCCTTTCCTTTCTTGGTGGCCATCCTGAAAGAAGGGAAGAGAAAGGAAATTAAATGCAAAGAGATAGAGCAAAGAAGAGGGTAGTGTAAGTGATAATCAATGCACAATAAGGATAAATGGCAGTAACACATGGTCCGGATTACATGTGAAAAGCTCATCAATAGAAATATAGCAAGTGCATGTAGGACAATGGAATGCGAGAGGTTTATTGGCATGCAGGCAAAGGCATGAGTAGCATATATCAAACATTCAATGTCCAAATTAGATTACCATTTGTAACAAACTAGCCATCACGTTTGTATTGACAATTAAATTTAATTAATAAAATATGAAAGGAAATTTATGAAAAGCAAGCATTGCATATTAGAGTAGAATAATGTGAATAAGTGCATAATGCCATATGGGCTTTTTCACAAACACATAGCATGCATGTAGAATAAGCTCTTGAAAGTATAAATTTGAACATGCAAGCATTCCCTTAAAAAGTAATATATATGATTGTCAAACAAATTTACAACAAACCATAAGCATATAATGATAAATAATGACTCACATAAATAGATAACACCAAGTAAAAAGGAAAAGAAAAGAAAAGAAAATAAGAATAATGAAGAAAAGAAAAGAAGATAGCATATGAAAATAAGAAGAATAGTAGAAAAGTAGGAAAGAAGAAAAAAAAAACCTTGTTAGTGGGGGTGAGAGAGATAGAGAATGAAAGGTGAGATAGAAAGGGGAAGGGAGAAAGAAGAAAGAAGGAGGGAAAAGAAAAATTAGGATTTGGGAGATAGGAAGATAAGATAATTTGGCAACTTAGGTTGAGCTGTGCGGCGCATGCGACGCGGTCGCGGAGGGCACGCGCTCGCATGAGTGTGCTCCAGGTAGGGCGACGCGATCGCGTCGGTCACGCGGTCGCGTGACCTATGTTGCGCTGCTGGCGCGAGTGCAGCCTCGCTCCAGCACAACTCTCTGTTCAATTTATGTTAATTGCCAAAATCAGGTGACGCGATCGCGTGGGTCACGCGATCGCATGAGTGTGTATTATAAAATGAACGACGCGGCCGCGTCACCGACGCGATCGCATGACAAGGATTGTGCTTCCAGCACAAATCCAGCATCACTCTCGCACAGAATGTGACTGTGCACCCTTTTACGTCGAAAACTCAGGGCACACGGCCGCATGGGGCACGCGACCGCGTGGGAGGCCATGATTTCCATGCGATGCGGTCGTATCAGTGACGCGGTCGCGTAAGGTAATTTGTGCCATTGGCACGCCTCCAGCGCGGTTCCTGTATAACTTTCTGTTCATTTTTATTTTTCTTTACTCTCCCTGCCACGCGGACGCGTCGCTGATGTGACCGCGTCGCGTGGCGAATTTTTTTTTTAAATAAGGACATGTAAGTGTAAAAACATGAAAGTATTAATAAAGAGAAGAGTCATTGAAGAAGAAAAAACTAAAAGTGAAGAAAAGAACGATCATACCGCGGTGGGTTGTCTCCCACCAAGCACTTTGCTTTAACGTCCGTAAGTTGGACGCTTCATTAGCTCAACCTGCTGCTATGTGGGGATCTTCCAAGCGGAAGATCTCGAGCTCCTTGTTTTTCTGCACCTTCTCACCATGGTACAGCTTCAGGCGGTGTCCATTGACCTTAATAAGTTCAGAGCTTGAAGGATGGCTTAGGTGATAAACTCCGTACGGTTCAGCCTTCTCTACTCTGTGTGGACCTTCCCATTTTGATTTTAACTTACCGGGCATTAGCCTTAGTCTAGATTTGTAAAGGAGAACAAAATCTCCAGGTTGAAACTCTTTCTTCTTGATGTTTTGATCATGCACAGCTTTCATTCTTTCCTTGCAAATTCTGGAATTCTCATAAGCTTCTAGGCGAAGGTTCTCCAATTCCTGCAGTTGCAACTTCCTTTCAGCTCCAGCATTCTCAATTCCCATGTTGCACTCTTTAACTGCCCAGAAGGCTCTGTGTTCGATTTCAACTGGGAGATGGCAAGCTTTTCCATAAACCAAGCGAAAGGGACTCATCCCAATGGGTGTCTTGTATGCGGTTCTATACGCCCACAGTGCATCTTGTAGCCTGGTGCTCCAGTCTTTCCTGTGAGGCTTTACTATCTTTTGCAAGATACGCTTAATTTCTCTGTTCGACACCTCGACTTGCCCATTAGTTTGAGGATGGTAAGCTGTTGCAACTTTATGGATTATCCCATGCTTCTTCATCAATCCTGTTAGTCTCCTGTTACAAAAATGGGTGCCTTGATCGCTCACGATCGCTCGTGGTGATCCAAAATGGCATATAATATGGTTTCTCACAAAGGAAACAACAGTGTTAGCATCATCAGTGCGGGTAGGAATTGCTTCCACCCATTTGGAAACATAATCTACAGCTAACAGTATATAAAAATATCCACTAGAATTTGGAAATGGACCCATGAAGTCAATGCCCCATACATCAAAAATTTCACAGAAAAGCATATATTGTTGAGGCATCTCATCCCTTCTGGATATATTACCAAATTTCTGGCATGAGGGACAAGATTTACAAAACTCAGCAGCGTCTCTAAAAAGAGTAGGCCACCAGAATCCACAGTCTAAGATCTTTCTAGCTGTTCTTTGAGGGCCAAAATGTCCTCCACTCTCAGATGAGTGACAGGCCTCTAAAATAGACTGGAATTCTGATTGAGGCACACAACGTCTAATTATCTGGTCAGCGCCACACCTCCATAAATATGTGTCATCCCATATATAATATTTAGACTCGCTTTTCAGCTTGTCTCTTTGATGTTTAGAGAAATGTGGAGGGAATGTGCGGCTAACTAAATAATTAGCAACAGGTGCATACCAAGGGACTACCTCAGATACTGCTTGCAGGTTATCAAAAGGGAAATTATCATCTATAGGAGTAGAATCATCCTTTATATGTTCAAGGCGACTCAAGTGGTCTGCTACTAAATTCTGATTACCACTCCTATCCTTTATTTCTAAATTAAATTCTTGTAACAGCAGTATCCAATGGATAAGTCTTGGTTTGGACTCCTTTTTAGCTAATAGATACTTTAGAGCTGCATGGTCCGAATACACTACTACTTTGGTACCAAGTAAATAGGCCCGAAATTTATCCAGAGCAAAAACAATAGCAAGAAGTTCTTTTTCAGTAGTAGTATAATTGGACTGGGCAGTGTCTAAAGTCTTAGATGCATAGGCAATAACAAAAGGATCCTTACCTTCACGCTGAGCCAGCGCTGCTCCTACTGCATGGTTGGAAGCATCGCACATGATTTCAAACGGCTGGCTCCAGTCGGGTCCTCTCACGATTGGGGCTTGAGTTAGAGCAGTCTTCAGCGTATCAAATGCTTGTTTGCAATCCTCACTGAACTCGAACTCAATGTCCTTTTGCAGTAATCTGGATAAGGAAAGTGCCACCTTACTAAAGTCTTTAATAAATCTCCGGTAGAAACCTGCATGGCCAAGGAACGAACGGACTTCCCTCACAGAAGAGGGGTAAGGTAGACTAGAAATAACATTCACCTTTGCTGGGTCTACCGAAATGCCAGTATTAGATACCACATGTCCTAATACAATCCCTTGTTTTACCATAAAGTGACATTTTTCGAAATTCAATACAAGGTTCGTATTAATACATCTATCTAATACTCTCGATAATCCATCTAAGCAAAGGGTAAAAGAATCACCATAAATGCTAAAATCGTCCATAAAAATTTCTATACAGTCCTCAATAAGATCAGAGAAAAGACTCATCATGCACCTTTGGAAAGTAGCTGGTGCATTGCACAAGCCAAAGGGCATTCTCTTATAAGCATAAGTCCCAAAAGGACATGTAAAAGTAGTCTTTTCCTGATCCTCAGGAGCTATATGAATCTGGAAATAACCTGTGTAACCATCTAGAAAGCAATAATGTGATTTACCTGACAGGCGATCCAGCATTTGATCAATGAATGGAAGTGGGTAGTGATCCTTACGGGTAGCTTGGTTGAGATGCCTGTAATCAATGCAGACTCTCCAAGCATTCTGAACTCTAGTTGCTATGAGCTCTCTATGCTCATTCTTCACTGTAGTGACTCCAGACTTCTTGGGTACCACTTGTACTGGGCTTACCCATTCACTGTCTGAAATGGGATATATGATACCGGCCTCCAATAGTCTGGTCACTTCCTTTTGACAACTTCCAAGATGATGGGATTCAATCTTCTTTGGGGTTGACAGACAGGTCTTGCTCCCTCTTCTAAAAATATTCTGTGCTCGCATACTTGAGGATTGATTCCCACTATGTCTGCCAAGCTCCACCCGATTGCCTTCTTATGCTTCCTCAGTACATCAAGTAGCTGCTCTTGTTGAGAAGTCAGTTCTCTTGCAATAATAACCGGAAGCTTCTGCTCATCCTCAAGATAGGCATATTTGAGGTGTGGAGGGAGAGGTTTCAGTTCTAACTTTTGATCATGGGCAGGCTCTGGATTATCTGGAGCTTGTGAAAATGGTGAAGTGTCCTCACTGTCAGTTAAGAGGGTCCCCACACTTGGACCTTGTCCAGTGTGCCTCTCTTCAAACTCTTCTTTTTGAACTTCAGCCACACTTTCGTCTATGACATCACACTAGAAGATAGAACGATCTTCTGGGGGATTGTCAATGACTCCATCATATTGAAGATCACTATGCGGCCATCTATTTCAAAGGAGTATGTTCCTGAAAAAGCATCCAACTTGAATTTTGATGTCTTCAGGAATGGTCTTCCAAGTAAGATCGATGATGGCTTATCTGAATCATTATGGGGCATCTCCAAGATATAAAAATTAGTGGAAAATGTAAGCCCTTTAATGTTCACCAAAACATCTTCAGCAACTCCAGCCACTGTAATAATGCTTTTATCTGCTAACACAAAACGAGCTGCCGACCTTTTTAAGGGAGGGAGCCTCAAAACATCATATATGGACAAAGGCATTATACTGACACATGCTCCTAAATCACACATGCAATCATAAATTACTACACCACCAATAGTACAACTAACTATGCAAGGACCTGGATCACTGCATTTTTCAGGTAATCCTCCCATTAAAGCAGATATAGAACTACCTAAAGGAATAGTTTCTAATTCATTAACTTTGTCTTTATGGATACATAAGTCTTTTAGAAACTTTGCATATTTAGGTACTTGCTGAATAACATCAAAAAGGGGAACAGTTACCTCGACCTTTTTGAAGATCTCTACCATTTTAGGATCAAGTTCCAGCTGCTTCCTGGGCTTCCTTGCAAGCTGTGGAAATGGAATGGGAATGGTGGTTCCTGTGGTGCCTGCGCTTTTTGGTACTTCCTCTTGTGGTTGAGCTATCTCTTCTTCAGCTATGTCCTGAATATCCTCTTCCTCTTCAACATCTTCAATTTCCACCACCTCTTCAGCTGAGGCGTATTCTGGTGAGCTTGGTTCCTCTTGATTTCTCTCCTGCAGTGTGGTTCCAGACCTCAGGGTGATGGCATTAATGCCTCCCTTTGTATTGGGTAATGGTTGAGAGGGAATTCCAGTGGTGCTTGAAGGTTGGTTACTGGAATTTGGTGCTGAGCCAAGCTGTGTCATAAAAGCTTGCAGAGTAGAGGTGAGACCATTCAGACTGGCGTTAATACTGTTCACGATGGTACTTTCCATGGCTAGTTGTCTCTTCTCAAAAGATTGTAATAAATCTTCATTAGAAGATACAGAAGAATGAGTAAATTGAGAGGTCTGCTGCTGATTGTTCGGTGGTCCTTGGTTTTGCCTCAGGTGAGGTGCTCTGTAAGGTTGATTTTGCTGCCTGTTATTGTTATTATTCCACCTCTGATTTCCCTGATTATCTCTGCCTCCTCTGTTATTGTTGTCCCTCCAATTCTGGTTTGAATTGTCCTGCCATCCATGGTTATTATTTCCACTTTGATTGTACCCTTGGTTGGGGCGGTCATAGAAGTTGTGAGTGGATGCCACCATGTTGTCTTCTTGTTGGAGCTGCGAGCATTCATCAGTGTAATGGCTGTAATCAGCACAGATTTCGTAAATTCTTTGTGGGACTAGCTGTTGGTTTTGCTGCGGTTGAGGAGGTTGAGCTTGCTGAGCTTGTTGATTCAACTGCATTTGCTTTAGCAAGTTGGTCATTTCACAGATGCTTTGAGTTAGAGCAACAGTCTCTCTGCTAGAGGATACTTCTGCAACGGCTTTTGAACGGCCTTGCTTCTGTCTGTGGTTCCTAGTAGATTCAGCTAAATCACTGATCAATTGCCAAGCTTCATCAGTGGTCTTGTACTTCTTCATAGACCCATTGCTGGCACTTTTCAATGTGGTCTTATCTTGGGGCCTCATACCCTGTGTGATATAGCTGAGTAGCACGATCTTGTCAATCATGTGGTGGGGGCATGCTTCCAGAAGGTTATTGAAGTGCTCCCAGTATTCAAAAAGAGTCTCATTGTCATCCTGAACAATGGTAGAGATATCCTTCCTCAGTTTATCAGTAACTTCAGATGGAAAGAATTTCTCCAAAAACTCCTTTCTGAGTGTATCCCAGTTGGATACATTTTCTAGAGGTTGAGTGTAGTACCACTCTCTTGCTTTTCCTTCAAGAGAAAACGGAGAAGCTTTCAGCAGAATTGCAGTTTCATCAGTGCCATCACGCCTGACAGTAGAATAGGCTGCTTGGAAATCTCTCAAGTGCTTGATAGGCTCTTGAGCAGGTAGGCCATGAAACTTGGGCATCAAATTTAGCAATGCAGTCTTTATTTCAAAATCTGTAGCTACCACTGGATGATGCGCCTGAAACGGTTGCATTGTAAAATCGGGGGCTCCTTCCTCCTGGATGGTAACTCTCCTAGCTGCCATGTTTTCTGCACGTAAAACAACCGAATCAGTAGAACGGGGGCTGGTTTCTTCCTCAGACTCACTTTCAAATCCGCCCTCAGAGCGGATTAACCTGCGCTGTTCTCGCCTTATTCGTGAAATTGTTCTTTCAATTTCAGAATCGAATATTAGCAAGCGCGGATTAGGAAGTGAACGTGTCATTTAACGGAAGAAACATGCAGCTCATAGTAGCAAAATTAAATAAAAATGCAAATAAATAAATTCTAATTAATAAAATTAGCACTCTATTGCAACTCCCCGACAACGGCGCCAAAAATTGATGGGAAGCAGAAGCTGGTGAATTAAAAATTATTAAAATGATTATGTTGCAAGTATAGTTCTTAATTCACCAAAAATCTGCCTATCAATTTAGAAATATGTCACAGAGAGTTTTAAGTTAAAATTACTGGGAGTTTTAAGTCCCAGGTCATCTCCCAACGAGTTGCAGAGAAGTGTGCTATCTTATTAATCAGATCTTCAAGAAGTTGAGTTGAGTAAATTGGGATTTAAATTGAGAGAAATTAAATAATATGAATAAAAGCCTTGATTGGGAATTGATTGGTTGGGATCTGTATCATTGATGGAGTGATTTTTAAGATTAATTTATAATTAATGGTTGCTCTGTTTGGTTATCCTTTACTAGGTAAGGGAAAGTCAAACAAGTTGAATTACTGGATCTGTTCACAAGTTACAACCCACTTAGTTCAAAGGGATTGGCGTCGGTGACAGGATGGTAATTCAACAGTTAACCCAATTACAAATTTTCTTTCAATCCTTCCAACTCAAGAGTTCCTTTTTAATCAATTCCCCATCAAGTAACGAAACTACTCATGCATTGTAAATAATAAATCCGTAAAACATGAAAGGAAATAAAAAAAACATAGTTATTGAAATTGAAATTGAATGAAAAAGAAATAATCCTTGCATTAAATAATCATAAAAGTATCTGAATGACAAAATTGAACAAAAACAAGGAACATGGAAGAATAGAACCAAGTTAAGAAGACAAACTAGAGTGATGAAGTCTTGATGAGGAAATAACTCTTCTCAATGTTCCAATGCTAAGATCAATTAAAGATTAAAAATTAAAAACTAGAGAGAAAAACCTAAGAGAGAAAACTAGATCTCCAAAACTACTGAATGAATGTCTTTGTTTCTGCATATTCTCTGACTCTAGTCTGCTGTTTTGGACCAAAAACTGGGCCGAAATAAGGTCCAAAAATCGCCCCCAGCGAATTCTGCAGATTATGCAGATCGCACATGTCACGCGATCGCGTCATCCATGCGGACGCGTCGCTTGCGCTTTTTCCTCGCCACGCGTTCGCGTCGTCCACGCTACCGCGTCGCTTGCGCTTTCCAATCCGCGCGGCCGCGTAAGCCATGCGGCCGCGTCACTGCGATTTGCGCTCCTTCGCGCGGTCGCGTGAGCCATGCGACCGTGTCACTTCTCGCTGGTTATCTCCTCAAACTCTTGTGTTCCTTAAATTTTTTGCTAGCTTCCTTTCCAATCTCCAACTCATTCATGCCCTATAAAGCTTGAAACACTTGACACAAAGATCACAGCATCGAATGGAATAATGGAGAATTAAAATTAAATAATTAAGGTCTCTAGGGAGCAATTTTCAAACATGTTCTAAATTTAGGAAGGAAATCTAAATGCATGCTAAATTAATGAATAAGTGGGTAAGGATCATGACAAAACCACACAATTAAACACAATATAAACCATAAAATAGTGGTTTATCATGCACCAATAACTCAAGTTGGGGATGCACGACAGAGGAAGAGTCCAATGGTTAGCTACCAGGATTTGTCGGGTTGGCTTTACAACGGACAGATGAGACTCACCAGCCACTAGGACTGGCATGCATCATATGCATATATATGTTTGTTTGGTGTGTTTTATTTGGATTGCCTAATTGTTTGCATAACTAATTGCTACTTGATTAATTGCTATATTTGAATCCTATTTGTGGTTTTCCTTGTTTGTAATAATTGTGTTTGTGGCGTTTTGGTTCCATTAGTGGTTGGGAGGTTCGGAGGAGTAGAAAATGAGAGCTTTAGTTAGATCGAAGATCCTTAGTTAGTTGCCTATTTTCATTTCCATGGTTTAGTTAATTTTGTGAGGTTTAATTATCTGTTAGAAGTTCTAGGATTGCCTTCGACTTTTCCAAGACATTATATGTTAGATATGTGGGCATTGTTACCATGCTGAAAACCTTCGGTTCTCACCCATGCAGATTTTGTGGTTTTTAGATGCAGGACGTGAGGCTCCTCATTGAGGCACACTAGAAGCTTCTGATTTTGCAAAGATCTTTATCTTTTGGGCTTTATTTTGGTTATCTGTATTTGCTTAGATACTTATTATCTCCACTTCTATATATGTGATGTATTAAATCCTCTTAGAGGTTATTTTGGAGAAACAGATTCTATAATTTTGTCTTTTGGGTTCATTTTGGCTTGATATATATATATATATATATATATATATATATATATATATGTGTGTGTGTGTGTGTGTGTGTGTGTGTGTGTGTGTGTGTGTGTGTGTGTGTGTGTGTGTGTGTGTGTGTTCGGGCCGATTACCTTCGCGAACCGAGTCTTGAACCTTGTTATCTGTATTTTGGCACTCTTCTATTTATACATCCGCGTCAGCTTATCTATATTTTGGCACTCTTCTATTTATACATCCACGTCAGCTTATCTTTTATCTTGCTTCGCTTGTTTTTATCGCTTCGTGAGTGTTGCGCTTTTCGATTTAATGATTTTGGTTTACCCCTTTTTCTTCAAGGGCTCCTAGTTAACAATCTTGTTATATATATATATATATATATATATATATATTATTTTTAGAGGTCGTAATACCTCGCCACCTCTATTTTATGACTTAAGCATAAGACTCTGTGTAGTAGAGTGTTACATTATGGTATCAGAGTAGTTGGTTCCAGTAGAGCCTGAGAAATAGACTAATTAAGCTTCTGTGCATTCTGTGTGTGTGTTTTTGTGCTATTAGGATATCTGATTAATATAACTAGCATAAACATTCATGAGCATGCATTTGGGACTTTGAAGCACTAGACTTCTGATATTGAAACTGATCAACTTGATATCGATTGTTTGGTATGTATAGGAACCAGATGGCGCCTTCTGGACGTGGTCGAGGCCGTGGGAGAGGTCGTTCTAATACTCAGGGGCAGGAAACTAAGTCAAATAAAATTAGGTTCGAGATGTTTATGCCATTCGAAGAATGGAGGAAAAATGTTTTAAAATGAGGAAGTTATACTCAGTCAAAGTTGGTGTGAAAAAACTACGAATTCTGGACTTAGCATCTTTTTCAAACTTCTGCTATGTATGTGTACGTGAGGGACACACGTGACGCGACCAATGGCTACTGCCTTGAGGTTTCGCGTATGCAGAGTGTGGGTGGCATACGCGAGAGTGGAATTTTCTAGGTTGTGTACGCGACCACATGGCACGTGACGCGAGCAAATAATTTGGGTTGAGGTGCTCACGTACGCGAACTAGTGATGCATACGCTAGAAGTCCAGTTTGGCCAGGGTGTGTACGCGATAAGGAGCACGCGACGCGAGCATATGCTATGGGCTCTGCTCCTCGTGTACGCGAGACTTTGTTCTTAAGTAACTATGATTTTCTGATTTGGATGCATTCCTCCAGCGCTCAAAACCCTGTTTTCTCTTGTTTAAAGCCTAATCGGTGGTTCTTGGGTTATGAAGCTTAATGAGGATTGTGAGGAAAGTAACTTGTGAAAGAAGAAAAAGAAAATTTATGATGAATCATGATTGATGATGATAGTATGAGTTGCTGAGGATGATGGTGGAAGTGCTGTGTATGATGTGAGCCGAATGGCTATACGTGATAATGAATTATGGCTTGTTGTGAATTATGATTATAAGCCAGATGGCGGTGATATATATTGATTTACGGCTGGGTATGAATGCATATATGCTTATTGATTGAAAATGTGATTTTGCACTTTTCCTATCTGAGATACGAGTTTCCCTGGGTGAAAGCAGTGGCTAGCCACCACGTGTTCCAGGTTGATACTCGATACTCTGCTGACTCTATGTCGTAAGTGTGGCCAGACATTATGAAAGTTTCGGATGAGCTCGCCCCCGTGGATAAACACAGTGTGGGTGTTGTATATGTATATTGATACTTATGATTGTGAATAACTCGAGTTGGGAATGCATGACAGAGGGAGAGTCCCAACGATTAGCTACCAGCACTTGTCGGGTTGGCTTTATAACCAACAGATGAGACTCATCAGCCCCTAGGACAGGCATGCATCATATGCATCTATATGCTTATTTGGTGTGTTTTATTTGAATTGCCTAATTGTTTGCATAACTAATTGCTACTTGATTAATTACTATATTTGAATGCTATTTGTGGTTTTCCTTTTTTGTAATAATTGTGTTTGTGGCATTTTGGTTCCCTTGGTGGTTGGGATGTTTGGAGGAGTAGAAAAGGGGAGTTTTAGTTAGATCAAAGATCCTTAGTTAGTTGCCTATTTTTATTTCTGTGGTTTAGTTAATTTTGTAAGCTTTAATTATCTGTTAGAAGTTATAGGATTGCCTTCGGCTTTTCCAGGACATTATATGTTAGATATGTGGGTGCTCTTACCATGCTGAAAACCTCCAGTTCTCACCCATGCAGATTTTGTTGTTTTTAGATGCAGGACGTGAGGCTCCTCACTGAGGCACATTGGAAGCTTCTGATTTTGCGAAGATCTTTATCTTTTGGGCTTTATTTTGGTTATTTGTATTTTTTTAGATACTTATTATCTCCACTTTAATATATATGATGTATTAAATCCTCTTAAAAGTTATTTTGGAGAAAACAGGTTCTGTAATTCTATCTTTTGGGTATATGTGTGTGTGTGTGTGTGTGTGTGTTCGGGCCGGTTACCTTCGCGAACCGAGTCTTGAACCTTGTTATCTGTATTTTTGGCACTCTTATGTTTATACATCCGTGTCAGCTTATCTTTTATCCTGCTTCGCTTGTTTTTATCACTTCGTGAGTGTTTGGCTTTTCGATTTAGTGATTTTGATTTACCCCTTTTTCTTCAAGAGCTCCAAGCTAACAGTTTTGTTCAATATTATATATATAAATTTTATTTTTAAAGATCGTAATATCTCGCCACCTCTATTTTATGACTTAAGCATAAAACTCTATGTGGTAGGGTGTTACAGGACCTACTCGAACCTTTTCTGCAAGCACCAAGTTAAGTAAAGTACTTGATAGTCAGAATCAACTACTTCATATAGTGGATATAAGTCAAACCACTACGCTCCATGATAGCTCGACAAAGTCGTAGGTTCTTATGGCAAAACATCATAACTAGGTTCAGAGTCTCCTACTCAATCGTTACAGACAACGGGACCCAATTCATCGACTCTTGCTTCAAAAACTTGGGCTCCGAGCTAAATATTAAACAGTAGTTCACCTCAAACGAGCACTCGCAAGCAAATGGATACGCCAAGGCTACTAATAAAGTTATCCTCAATGGGTTCAAGCGACGACTCGACTCGACAAAGGGGACATGGGCATAACAACTCCCACATGTACTCTGGGTATATAAAAAAACTTCCCAATCTACTGCTGGGGAATCACTGATGAAGCCTAAATACCAATTTAGAAATTCGCAAACTGAAAGCTTAAGTTCGTTATGAGTATAGTTCCAAATCAGCAAATAACCCCAATCAAAGTTTAGTAAATTTTCACAATTCAAATCAAATAACTGGGAGTTTTAAATCCTGGGTCGTTCTTCCACGGAATTATAATTGGGTGTGCATATCATTGGCTATGAGAAAAAGGGGGTTTGGATCACAATAAATGAAAATTTAAATGGAAATAAATTAAAAGAGCAAGAAAGAGATTAAACTAAGAACGATTAAAGCAATTAACTAGTAAAAGAACGAAAATTCAAGTTCTAAAAGGATCTTGGCAAGGGTTGAGAGTTAAGATTTTCTATCCTAGTCATTGACCACAAACATGGCAATTATGAAGAGTTAATCCCACTTAGTCAACCCCTAACATTGGGGGTAATTCAAATAGGCATAATTAATCTCAATCCACAAAGCCTAACTAACTCACTAATTAGGCTTAGTGAAAGAATAACGTTAGTGGAAATGAAATCAACTAACAACCTTAAATCACTAATCAATATCAGACATCAATGACTTAAGGTCACCTAACTACCTAAGTCCTCAATGAAACAAAAGCATCACAATGAATGAACAAAAATAAGTGAAAGGGAAAGAAACACCAACCTGAAAGTAGAATGCTTGGAAGTTGTAAAAAAAAGCGACAGTAAGAGAACCAGAAAGGAGAGAAACAATAGAAGTTATGAGAAGTGAAAAAGCCTAAGTGAATTTGAAGAAGAAGAAAATGAAGTGATGAAAAAGTTATTTATAAGCTATTAAGAATAAGAGCATTTTGGCATTCTATTTTAAATAAGTTTAGACATTGACATAGTAACCGATGGAAATTGAAAAGACGCGAAAAACTATGAAGTGTCGTGCGTCTTTCAAAAATCACGTCAAGCTTCAATCCAACTATGATCACAACAGTACAACTCTTTCCATGACTTTTGAGGAGTTGCATAAATTCTTACCCGAGTTCCAACCTGAGGATCAAAACTCGAGTAAGGACACCGTTCACATTTGGGCCTACTAAATATAAACTCAGTCCACGTACCTTTTAGCAGACAATCTACCTTCAATGATGGGCCACACAAAGTCGGTCCATCATTAGCAAAACCAACCTATGTAGCCTCATTCATATGGGTCGGACTCACTTAGATGCAGGTTCCTATACCCGTATCCGGCCTGACTTGGAGAGCAAATCAAATACTCCCGTCACTACTTCGGTTATCACCATTAAGGAGATAACCACCTCCAACATGGGAGTAATTTCTCACTCTGTAAAAGAATAATCACCCACTATTTTCAAAGGTCTTTTTCAAGAAATGACTAAGTCCTGCCTTACTGTTCTACAAATACCCTAGCACTCAGATATATTTTTCAATCTAATCCCACTTAAAACCTGCTTAAATCTTTATTGACTTAGGTATCGGAGTCTCTTGCAAGTATCCTCCACTATTGTCCAGACGTGAACGTCGAATAAACTACCGTCTCGACAAACAAGTTGGACCTCACACTCAAATGCATTTAGACCTCACAATCCTCGTTAGTTTCAGGTAACACCTGTAAATAATACTAAATATATTTGGATTGTTAACATAGTCTTATAAATAACAACTTTGTATAATGAGATTGTTAATAAAATTTTTAAAAAAGTTTAGACTTGCCTTTTTTTAATTAATTATTTAATAAAGTTAGTGAAATGAGTTATATGATATTTTAACTATGTAATATTTTTAACTTTTTACTTGAGTGATGAAACATGATTGTTGTTGCACTCATATACAATGTTGTGATGTAATATTAAAAAAAAAATTATTAGGCGTTATCAGTGCAAATTATAACTCTTACACTGATATATAATTGAATGACAAGTTATGAATAAGTGTCTATAACAAAATCACTTTATTCGTATGTGGCATAAATTGATTAGAAAGAGTAAATCGTTTTATTCTACTCTCAGAGCACCTAATAATAACTTTAATATTAGTTGTATTTTATATTAAAATTATCTATTATAAACTATATAATTTAATAATTATGTTACTTTTTTAAATTCAATAATTATTTCCATGCTTGTATAGAAATTCCAATAAAGTATTATTAGAACTTTTTAATTACTAATTTGTTAAAATTTTTGAATATTGAAAATAATTTATTAAATTTGACTTTTGAAAAATATCTTTTTAAAGGTTGTAGCACCTATGTTTAGTAAATAAACTAAAAATAAATTATTTTCAATAAGTACAAAGAGAAATTATTTGATAAAATAATTTTTAAAATTTAAAAAAATTATAAAAGACATAAATATAAAAATAAATTTGAATTTTATCAATATATAAGATTATATTAGACTTTTTAATTTTAACAAGTATAAATTAATTTTAAAAAACACTCTAACTTTTAAAAGTGTTCAAGCACGTACAAATGATTTTATTAAACTAATTAATTATATTTTGTCTAATATATCAATTACTTGATTTGGTTAGGAAAAATATCAAACTATTTAAATTAATTTTTTTGATATTAATATAATGATTTGTAATATAATTTATGTTGTTCAACTGAGTCATTTATTTATTATTATATTGAGAATAATATTAAAAATAAAATGTCAATGAGCTAAAGTAATAATTATCAAATTTGTTTCTTTTTATAAAATCTTGAGAAGTTTTAATTTTTCACCTGTATAAGAATGTGTTTTATTTTTATCGAAAATTAAATTAGTATATTTACAATATTACGATAACTTAATGTGTTAATGATTCTTCTTAATGATTTTCCTTTTGACCCTCTTGATCTTTTTTTTTTCCCATTCCTCTACCACCAATTACATCTCTGACCTACTCATGTCAACATAGCATACATACATAACCAAACAATATTATTTGATGGATAATACTAAGGAAAAGAGTGAAATTTTGGTGAATAGTAAATTTTTTTATGATAGAAAAAGATTCACCAAATAAATTTACTATGTGCAATGCATATAATCATTCTAAATTTCATAAAAATCTTCACTTTTCACCTAGTTTTTCTTTTCACTAGAGAAATTTTCTTATTTAACTTTAATCTTATAATGTGAAAGATTGAAGGCACGATAGAAAAAAAAAACATAAGATCTAATATTATATCGTTTTACTTTTATATTCAACCAAAACACAAAAGAAAAAATATTAATTTTTTCTTTCTACCATTTATGATATCATATGTTCATTAATTCATTCTTGTATTTCAAATATGTGTTTATGTTATTATATTATTGAGTACTTTTAAGCTAAATAAATCTTAACATCATTGATGTATAATTAATAGTTATCATTTCTCATCTATTATTTGTACAATCTTTTTCGTAGAACTTTCTTATTTCTCAATCACTAATCACATTTGTTTATAGACAATTTTTTTCCTTCGCTTTTCTTTTTTATTTTGATTAGAGTAAATTACATGTATAATTTTATTTGTGCATTTATTTAGGCATAGATGCATGAGATTAGATGTAAAGAACTATTTAGGTTAATAAAATTGTGAGATACAACTATGTTTGTAATTTAGAGTATGCGATGATGATTTCATTTTCAATTATATTTTTATAAATAATTTAGTGAGACATATATTCATCAAGTATATAACGTGGTTCTGAAAATCGGACTGGACTGACCGAAAATCGGCGATGCCAATAGTTCGGTTCTATGCTCAAAACTGTTCATGACAGAACCGAATACAAACCACTGAACTGGCCAAAAATCGGCCAGTTGAATTGGACTAAGAACCGACCGGTTTTCCTAAAACAACGCCATTTCGTTAATTAAAAAAAATAAAAGAAGTACGCGTTGCTCTGCCCTAACCCCATCCTTTGTTCAATTTCGTTTAATCCTTCCTCAACTCAAAGAAAGAAAAGGTGAACTGAAAATCCTAGTTTACTTCCACAGTTCCATGACAGCCGAACAAAGTGAGCGACTGCTGCCGTCCGTGGTTGTCTGAGGCTTCTCTGTTCGTCCTGTCCTCAACTCCCTGTTTGGTCTCTTCTTTCTTGCTCGGCGTCCATCCTCCATCATCTTCGTCCTGCTCGCCGTCGTCTTGTCGCCGTCATTTTGTCGCCTTCGTCTGGTCACTGTTGTCTCGTCGTCCAGCTCTCCGTCGCACTCAACCCCTTTCGAAGATTAGTGGCAATGCTCAGAATAATTCGTTTTTCTTTTTATTCTCTATTCTGAGAGTGAAATCCTTGATAAGATTATAGGGATTTTGTGTTTTTGTTGAAATTGTTGATAAGCTCTGGCTTTGTTATGCTGTTGTGTTGTGTTTTTGACTTTTACTTTGTTATTTAATTTCTAGCTCTATTGTGTTGTTGTTGTTTTTGATTGCGTTGATGATTTATTGATTTCAAATATGGATGATTATTTGTTGAATAATATTTGATATATGGCTCTGCTGTGCTGCTACTATTTTTTACTGTGTTGATGAGTTATTGATTTTAGTTATGGATGATTATTTGTTGAATGATTATTTAGTTTCTGGTTCTACTGTGTTGTTGCTATTTTTGGCTATGTTGATGATTTATTTATTTTACTTATGGATAATAGTATTAATCAAAAAGTAATTGTTGATAATAATGCATTTGTGGATAATAATTTGCTTACCAATCCTCTTATTTTGAATGATACTGATAATCCTAATCCTCCTAGTTCTAGCGATAGGCAGTCACAAGCTTTTTCTAATTTAAGGAGCAAAACAGATATAGCTTGAAAATATGTTGCTTTATAAGAAGTGAATGAAAAGCCATAGTATTAATGCTTACTTTGTCTACATATTTTTAATGGAGGCGAGATTTACAGAATGAAGAAACACTTGGCAAAAATTATTGGAGAAGTTGAAAATGTCCTAAAGTTTCATATAATGTGGAAAAATAGATGGAAAGCTTATTGAAAGAAATTCAGAGCAACAAAATTAAGAAAAAAGTAAGCTTTAGTGAAGAAGATGGTGATGATATAGAGGATGCAATTAATGAAGTAATAGCTCAAGAAGCGCAGAAACGTAATTCGAGTTAGCAAGTGATTGGAGGCGATCCATAAAAGAAAGCTAAAGTCATTCCTCCTATGTTTGCACCAAGAACAACTCTAGGAGCTCAAACAAGTTTTAAAAGTGTTTTTCAAAATAAAGAGACAGTACACGAGATTGATAAGCAGTTTGCTCGATGGCTTTTGGATTGTAGAATTTCCTTTAATGCAGTTATGTCATCATTTTTTCAAGTATGATGGATAGTGTTACTGGTGTTGGACCTGGTTATATGGGTCCTTCTTATGATAAATTAAGGGTCCACTTGTTGGCTGATCTTAAAAGAGAATGTCAAATGCTAGTTGATAATTATAGGAGTCCATGGAGAGAAATTGGATGTACCCTCATGGCTGATGGTTGGACAGATCAAAGACAAAGAACATTGATTAACTTCTTGGTGTATTTTTTTAAAAGTTTGTACTTTGTGAAATCTGTAGATACTTCAAGTATGGTAAAAAATGTTTCAATGTTGTATCACTTGTTTTTTAAGGTGATTGAATGGATTGGCCTTAATGATATTATGCATGTTGTGACTGATAATGTAACCAGTTATATTGTTGATGGTAGACTTATTAATTAGAAATATGAGAATATCTATTGGTCACCATGTGCTCCTCATTGCCTTAATCTTATTCTAAAAGATATAAGCAGTATGACGCATATTTCTAACCTTACATCACATGCTTCAAAGATTACAGTATTTGTATATAATCATATGATTTTCTTATCTTGGCTTAGAAAAAGACCTACTTAAAAAGAAATTGTACGTCCTAGTGCAACTCGTTTTGCTATTGTATTTATCACATTGAAGAGTATCTTTGAACATAAAGCTGATTTGCAATCATTTATTGTAGATTCATACTTTATTGGTCACAAATTAGGAAAAAGTATTAATAGTAGAGCTGTAAGTGCTATTATTTTGGATAGCAAATTTTGGGATGATTGCTTTACTGCATGTAAACTTGTGGGCCATTTGATTAAATTGTTGAGGATTGTTGATACTGATGATAAACCATCTTTGGGATATGTATATGAAGAAATACTAAGGATATAAGATGCAATTAAAGAGATGTTTAAGTAAAATAAAACTGCATATCAATCGTACACAGATATTGTCAACTCAAGATTGGACAGGCATTTGAAGAAAGATCTTCATGATGCAGCTTATTTTCTGAATCTTGCCTTCTTTTTTTATGAAAATTATAAAGAAGCAGTTGATGTTATGCAAGGTTTACTTGACTCTTGTTACCTTGTATTTCAAGTATAACAATTTGGATTCAGTTGAGGCAATGAAAGAAATATATTTATATAGAGATCGGAAGGAAAGCTTTGATAGACCAGAAGCTATTCGAGCTAAAAAAAACTTAAGCATGGTAAGAATATTGTTTAAGAATAACTTGTTTTATGCTTTCGTTTTCTTAATTAATAACTAATAATATGTTATTGTTTTATAATTGGTAGATAATGGTGGAGGTTGTTCGATAGTTCTGCTCCATATTTACAAAGCATAGCCGTTCACATTCTTAGCTAAGCATTTATTTTTTCTGGGTATGAGAGGAATTGGAGTCTTTTTTCTATTAGATTCGTACAAAAAGAAGAAATAGATTAGAATATGATAGACGGAATGATATTATTTATGTTACTTATAATTTTCATTTTAAATTCAGGTAATATATATTTCATTTCATATCATATTATTTCATATGTAAACTTTATGAACAAAAATTTGTAAATTATTACTTTTTCATATATTATATTTATTTTTTAGGAAGAAAAAAGAAAAGAGAAAGGAAAAGATACAATATGATCCAATTAATTATGAAAGCATCAATTTTGTTGACTTTTGGATAACAGAAGAGGTCGTAGAGAAAGAGCATAATCTTTTTCGTAATATAAAAGACTTATTGCGTGAGTATTATAGTTTATTTTCTGATGATTTATTAGAATGTTGTTAGTATTTAATATAATGATAACATGTGTAATTTATTAGATAATATTGATGCTGATTTATATCAGAGTGGCGGTGGTAATAGTGGTCTTTATGTTGCATCGATCTTTTGATTCTTCTATTCAAGTGGGTGAAAATGAAGGTGAATATGATCCCAACGAAGCAAATCTGTAACAAGTTCTTGCAGATTTGATTAATTGATGACAAATTTTTATGTTAGCACTTAATATTTAGATTTTTTTATTATTCACCTTTTGAGTTTGTACTTTGATAAGGTCATATGGCTTTAGTTGATGATATTTCATGTAGTGTTTTAAATTTGAAAAATATTTTAAGGTTTATATTAGACTATAATTATATTTTAGGGTGTTTATTTATAATTTATTTATTATTTTATTCTAAAATAATTTTTTGAGTTAAACCACAATTAAATCAGTTAGAACAGTAAACCAATAAACTAGTTACTAGAACGGTTTGATAACCGGTCAAATTCTCAAAATCTTGATTTATAGTTTCACATCATAACTCATAGAATCAAGATTTTAGATTAATTTAAATATTTAATTTGTATTTTTTAGAAAATTAGTTCTAATGCATATTAAAAATACTTTTATATGAAAAACAAAATAAGGAAACATGAAAGAAAAAGTTTTTAAAATTCAGTAATGATTGAATAATCAAATTAATATAGGAAGAAATTTAAAAAATATATATTTTTTATTTTTATTAATTTGTTTTTAGTTTTAAATTTTTAATTTAAAATTAATTGTGTCTATAATTATATTGGTTGTGTATTATGGTTATTTACAACTCTAAAATTAGGAGTGGCAGGCGGGCTAGTCCTCCCCCCTAATGAAGCGGTCCTAAATTTCTATCCCTCGCTCTCTTAATGGCAGGTTGGCGGGTTAAGCCTGCCAATTTCCTCTCTTTTTTTTTTTGAAAAAATTATTTAACCATTAAATATTAAAAATTTATAAGTTCACAAATATTTGAATAATCTTATAATTTCTAAAGACATAAAAAAATTATAATTTTTAAATTCATAAACACTAAAATCTTTATAATTCTAAATATCTAATAAATATAATCATCAATCAAATTCTTTGAAACAAAATAATGAAACCGACATTGTCCAAAGTAAATATTATTTTTCAAAACATATATTTAAACATTGTCTATTTTTTTTTCTTTGGTTAAGATTGTCTATATTTTTAATCAATCAAATATAATCTAAATTATAACTTAAACTAAAATGAACAAACATTTCAAATACAAGCACATAAGTAATGTTCCAAATTTAATTATCATCTTAAAGCCAAAAATTGTCCTTCCCAGCCGAAACCTACCAAAACCCATGGATTAGGCGATGCGGATTAGTCGGACTTTTTTTATTATAGCTATCTCATATTTCTAACTTGATTTGCCTTTTTTGGTGAGTTAATGAAGAGACAGTCTGGCAGATTTTGGCCCGTTTGTCACTCCTATCCAAAATAATAACAATAAAAAAAGTTAACATTAGACAAATGTTTAACCACATGGGATGGAAGAAACCTGTAACACCCTAATACTCAAAACTTTACACTTAAGTCATAGAACAGAGGTAGTGTGGTGTTACGGACCTCTATGAGAAAATACATACGTATAATAGTGAAAAAATATAATATATTAGGAGTCTTGAAAAACGAGTAAAGTAAAATTGCAAAATAAAAAGTACGACGCTCAAGAAACGGAATTACTTGCATGCTAAGAAACCTGAAGGTTATAGTTATGAATAAGCGAAAGAGTGAATAGAGAGCCAAGAATACATCATAACTAGCTCATGGCTCAGCCTGTGAAGCCAAGGTTGGCCGAAGAATATTTACATACATATACAAGTATCCCAAAATACCCAAAATACAGAAATAAGGCCCTAACTCTCCTTTAACCTCTATGAAGGACAAAATAATCAAGTTTCTTAGAGAGAAAGCTAAGTAGCTAAGTACATATATACATAAACTAATAATCCAAAAGAACCCAAGGATTACTCCGCTTCAGGAATCTAGACGCCTAGCGAGGAGCCTCTCGACCTGCATCTGAAATAACAACACAATATGGGGTGAGAACCAGGGGTTCTCAGCATGGTAAAGGTGTCACGCATATAATATATAAGATCCTGGGAATACCAGAGGCAATCCTAGAACTCCAACATATAGTTATAAAACTTAAACTCTAAGCAGAAGCCATAAAAGGGGGTAGGTGACCTAAAAGGTTCTAAACTTACTAATGAGCGGATAATTTATACGTTTTTTGCATTGTTTTTACATAGTTTTTAATATGTTTTAGTTACTTTTTAGTATATTTTTATTAGTTTTTATGCAAAAATCACATTTCTGGACTTTACCATGAGTTTATATGTTTTTCTGTAATTTTAGGTATTTTCTGGCTGAAATTGAGAGACCTGAGCAAAAATCTGATTCAGAAGCTGAGAAAGGATTAAAGATGCTGTTGGATTCTGACCTCCCTGCACTCAAAGTAGATTTTCTCGAGATACAGAAGCCCAATTGGCGCTCTCTTAATTGTGTTGGAAAGTAGACATCTTGGGCTTTCCAGAAATGTATAATAGTTCATACTTTGCCCAAGATTTGATGGTCCAAACTGGCATCCAAACGCCAGTCAGAGACTCTTTTCTGGCGTAAAACGCCAAAACTGGCACCAAAGCTGGAGTTAAATGCCCAAACTGCCACCAAAACTGGTGTTTATACTCCAAGAAGAGCCTATGCACGTGAAAGCTTCAATTCTCAGCCCAAACACACACCAAATGGGCCCTAGAAGTAGATTTCTGCACTATCTACACTTAGTTACTCATTTTCTGTAAACCTAGTTTACTAGTTTAGCATAAATAGCACTTTTTACTATTGTATTCATATCTTTAGATCATTTTTAAGGCTACCTTAGGATCACTTTTGATCTCTTGATCACGTTTTGGGGGCTGGCCATTCGACCATGCCTGAACCTTCATCACTTATGTATTTTCAACGGTGGAGTTTCTACACCTCATAGATTAGGGTGTGGAGCTCTGCTGTTCCTCATGAATTAATGCAAAGTACTATTGTTTCTCTATTCAATTCACGCTTATTCTTGTTCTAAGATATTCACTCATACTTCAACCTGATGGATGTGATGATCCGTGACACTCATCATCATCCTCCCTTATGAACACGTGCCTGACAACCACTTCCGTTCTATCTGCAAGAGCTTGAGTGTGTATCTCTTGGCCTCCTGGTTCACGACGCATGGTTGCCTCTCCTAACAATAGAGCCTTCCATTCCATGAGATCAGAGTCTTCGTGGTATAAGCTAGAAACAATTAGAAGCATTCTTGAGATCCAGAAAGTCTAAACCTTGTCTGTGGTACTCCGAGTAGGATCTGGTATGGGATGACTGTGACGAGCTTCAAACTCATGACTATTGGGCATAGTGACAGTGTGCAATAGGATCGATGGATCTTATTCCGACACGATCGAGAACTGACAGCTGATTAGCCATGCGGGAAACCGTAGCGGATATGTTTTCACTGAGAGGAGGGATGGTAGCCATTGACAACGGTGATCCACCAACATACAGCTTGCCATGGAAGGGAGTACGCAAGATAGGATGAGGACAATAGGAAAGTAGAGGCTCAGAGGGAACAAAGCATTTCCATACACTTATCTGAAATTCCCACCAATGAATTGCATAAGTATCTCTATCCTATTTTATGTTTTATTTCTCTTTTATTTATCAAAATCACACAATCATTTGAATCCTCCTGACTGAGATTTACAAGATGACCATAGCTTGCTTCAAGCCGACAATCTCCGTGGGATCGACCCTTACTCACGTAAGGTATTAGTTAGACGACCCAGTGCACTTGCTGGTCAGCTATGCGGAGTTGTGAAAAGTGTGATCACAATTTCGTGTACCACTTACCTACTCTAATCCTAACATTAACCCCAAACGGTCCACCCTTCCTCCGATCCTCCATCACCACTGATTCAGCAGAGACAAACAACCAAACAATTTCACGCACAAGTAGGAAACAGATAGTGCAAGTAGCAAATATAACAGGTAGCATAAAATATATTCAGTTAGGCAATCCCAAGTAATGCATAGCAGACCAAACAAATAAATGCACATGATGTATGTCGGTCCTATGGCTGATGAGGCTCATCTGTTGGTTATCCAGCCAACCTGACAAGTCCGAAAACCTTAGACTGTCCCCTGTCGCGCATCCCCATGAGTCTATGCATAGATTTCTCATTCATTCATCATTTATACAATCATTCATTCACTTATATATCACTTAATGGGAGATATCCATTCTCGGGAATTTTTACGTTCCCGGTCACCCTTACGACATAGAGTCAACAGAGTATCGAGTTTCAACCTGGAACACGTGGTGGCAAGCCACGGTTCTCTTACCCAGGAAAACTCGTATCTCAGATATCATTAATTCATAAGCCATTTAATATTCATAATCATCATATAATCATTCTTCATAGCCATGGCATCATAACTTCAATTAATACATCTACATCTTTTTCTTATAACTCATCATATTTACCCCTTTCTTTATCCCTAAGTTACCTTAATTCCCTAGCTTCAACTAGCTACTAGGCTTAGTATTATACTCTATGACTAAAAGGATGAAAGTAGAGGTTTAGAAGTCTAAAATCTGGTTTAAAACACAAAAATCCAGTTTTGCAGGAAACAGGGGCCACGCGTACGCGTGGGTAGGCGTTTAGGTCAGGTCGCGTACGCATCCCCTGGTTACGCGTACGCATGTATGCCCCCATACCATGCGTACGTGTCAGCCAGGCATATGCATCAGCCATGCGTACACGTGGATGCACGAGCTTCCAAAATCTTTTTACCAAGCCTGAAACTGCAGCTTTACCATTTTAAACCCCGAACTTCCGGCTCGCATAACGTTTCTATCTTAAAATATTTTTTCTCCGTTCTTTGAACGACATAAACTTCACGGACCCAATTTTCATACAAAATCAGTTTGGAACTGTTCATGTCCTGGGTCAAGCTGAATGACCTGATTAAAGACGAGTCGACCGACCTCTTCAGGTAAAGACTATCCGACCTCTTCTCAAAGAGTTCGGCCAAATCGCTACAGAAGCCCAATTAGGCCCAAAACAAAGGGACACGACCCAAGTCTAAAGGCGGCAAAGGCCTAGAAAGATAAGGCGGTCCCCCTTCAAGATAAGATAATTCCACTCAAAGATAAGATAAGATAACTATCTTATCTCCAGAAAAGATCACTTTACGCCATTATAAATACACTGGAGCACCCAAGTATAACTCATACTCTGATTCCACTAAAAACCTGCTTAATACCCTTGCTAACTTATGCATCGGAGTCCCTTGCAGGTACCACCACCGTCTGGTGACGACGGATCAGCACCACCACCAAGTCCAACAAGTCAGACACGGCGGCTCCGATCACCATCATCAAGTTGGACACAACAGCGCCGACCAACACAGAAGATCTCGTCCGTGATCGACCTACAGTTTTTGGTAACCCTCGGAACATTGGCGCCGTTGCCGGGGAACTTGGAAGTTATCCCATCATCATGGCGGACAACCTTGACAGTGACCACGATTCCGATATGGAGAACAGAATGCCGCATAAAAATGCGGATAGCACACCAAAAGATGCTCCTCAACCAAACAAAGATAAGCAATTCCCAAACACGGAAATTTTGGAGGCTCTGTGAGCTCAGCAGGATCACCTCAAACAACTCGAAAAAGAGGCCAAACATCAACGGGAAGCAGAAAGAGACATCCGGAGAGAAATTAGGTGACGTAAAGAGTTAGAAGATAAGCTTTTAAAGCTTAAAGCCGACCTAAAAACCAAGACTACTCGATCCAGTCATAGAGATAACCCCCACAAAGATCAAGACCCATTCACCAAAGAGATTATGAAATCCAAAGTCCCAAAGGACTTCGAAGCTCCCGACATGACCCCGTACGATGGCACGTCAGATCTGAGTCATCATCTCAATAATTTCAGAAGTAGAATGTATCTCACCGATGCCTCAGATGCAATTCGGTGCAAAGCCTTCTCGACTACCTTAATAAAGACAGTAATTAAATGGTTCGACAATCTGCCCCCAAGGTCCATCGCAAGCTTTGATGACTTAGCTGGAAAGTTTTTAACCAGATTCTCCATCTAAAAGGACAAAACCAAAAATGCCACAAGCCTATTAGGGATCAAACAAGGAGATCGGAAAAGTCTTCGCAACTACATAGAAAGATTCAACAAAACATGTCTGGAGATACAAAATCAACCAACTGAAGCAGCCATTATGGGTCTCATCAATGGCCTATGAGAGGAACCTTTTAGTCACTCTATCTCGAAGAAACCTCCCACATCTCTGAATGAAGTGCAAGAACGAGCAGAGAAGTACATCAACATGGAGAAAAACTCTCGACTAGGTGAGACCTCAAAATCCGGATTCTCCTACTCCTCCCGAGATAAAGATAAAGACTCCAAGAAAAAAGAAGATCAGCGTGGAGAGAAGATTAAGAAATACCATAATTACACCCCTCTTCGGGTGTCTGTTGTGGAAGTGTACCGAGAAGTATGCCACACTGAGAAGATTTCACCACCTCGACCAATTAAAAGCAAAAAAGGAGGCAGAAATCGGACAGAATATTGCAAATACCATCGAATCTATGGACATCCCACCAACGAGTGTTTTAACTTGAAAAATGTCATAGAAAAATTGGTGAGAGAGGAGAGACTAGATCGGTACTTAGCCTACAAGACAGATGGGCCTAGAAAAAGAAGAAGGGATGAAGAGGTCGGACGAACTGAACGACCCCCTCGCACCCCAAAGAGACATGTCCACATGATACATGGTGGATTTGCGGGAGGAGGAATATCCAAATCATCTCGCAAAAGGCACCTTAAAGAAGTATATCACGTCGAAGGAGGAGAAGGAGCACCTGACCTCCCTACTATTACTTTCACTAAAGAGGACGCGACTGGCATAATCTCGGGACATGACGATCCCATGGTCATTACTATCATATTGGCCAATTCTAATCTCCACCGCACACAGGTGGACCAAGGAAGCTCGGCTGATATCTTGTTTAAAATCGCCTTCGACAAACTCGGCCTAGAGAAAAAAGAACTTAGAGCATATCCGAACAACTTATTTGGACTAAGAGACACTCCAATCCAACCACTCGGATACATCTCACTACACACAACCTTTAGAAAAGGAAACAGGTCAAGGACACTCAACATAGACTACATCGTGGTCAACGTGAGCTCAGCCTACAATGCCCTAATAGGTCGGACAACCCTAAATCAGCTCGCCGCAGTATTCTCGACTCCACATCTATGCAAGAAATTCCTAACTACAAAAGGGATCGCTACGATAAAAGGGGACCAGAGGACAGCGCGTCGCTGTTACAACGAAAGTCTGAACCTCAAAGGCAAAGGAGAGGAAATCCACACCATCGAACTCGGGGTAACTCGAGGTCGGGAAGAACTTCATCCGCAACCTGAGGGCGAGATAGAAAAAGTCCAGATCGGAGATGTCCCAGATAAAACAACCAATATTGGTGCAATCCTAAAAGGAGATGTAAATGAGTCTCTCATACAGTTCTTAAAAGATAATGTCGACCTCTTCGCGTGGAAGGCCGCAGACATGCCAGGCATAGACCCCAAATTAATGTGCGACAAGCTGGCAGTATACCCAGGATCTCGGCCAGTACAACAGAAGCGTCAGAAAAATGGACCTGAAAGATCCCAAGCTGTGGAAGAACAGGTACAAGCTCTACTGGAAGCAAGATTCATAAGAGAAGTCAAATATCCGCTATGGCTAGCCAATGTTGTCTTAGTGAAAAAATCAAATGGGAAGTGGCGGATGTGCACCGACTACACCGATCTCAACAAAGCTTGCCTAAAAGATCCCTATCCACTCCCAAGTATTGACGCTCTGGTGGATTCCTCCTCCGGATACAAATACCTCTCGTTCCGGGATACAATTAAATCCCGATGTATCCACTCGATCAAGAAAAAACCTCATTCTTAACCCCAAAAGTAAACTACTGTTACGTCGTCATGCCATTTGGACTCAAAAATGCAGGAGACGCCTATCAAAGATTAATGAACAAGGTCTTCACAGATCATATCAGGAAACTCATGGAAGTATATGTGAACGACATGTTAGTAAAAACACAAAGCAAGGAGTCATTACTGTCTGACCTCGCCCAAGTGTTCAATACCATAAGAAAGCATGGCATGCGACTTAACCCTGCAAAATGCACCTTCGCAGTGGAAGCTGGCAAATTCTTGGGTTTCATGCTCACACAAAGAGGAATTGAAGCAAACCCGGACAAGTTCTGGGCCATACTCGATATGAAAAGCCCGACCTATATCAAAAAAGTGCAACAGCTCAATGGGCGACTGGCAGCCTTATCCAGATTTCTAGCCAGATCAACCATAAGCTCCCTCCCCTTCTACGCCACACTAAGGAAGTGAAAGAAGTTCGAATGGACACCGGAGTGTGAGCAAGCCTTCCAGGATTTCAAAAGATTCCTGTGACAACCACCCATTCTTATCCGACCACGAGAAGGAGAAGCACTCATATTATACCTTACAGTAGGAAGTCGGGCAGTAGCCTCAGCACTTGTCAAGAGAGGACGAAAATGGACAACAACCTATATACTTCATCAGTAAAGCACTACAAGGTTCTGAGCTGAACTATCAAAAGATAGAAAAGTTCGCATACGCTCTCATATTAACCTCTCGACGACTTTGCCCATACTTCTAGGCTCACACCATCAAAGTTCGGACCAACCAGCCCATGAAAAGCATTCTGCAGAAAACAGGTTTAGCAGGAAGAATCCTACATTGGGCAGTTGGTGTGGTAATTATAATCCACAGACTAACCGGTAAGTGCACCGGGTCGTACCAAGTAATACCTCAGGTGAGTGAGGGTCGATCCCACGAGGATTGATGGATCAAGTAACAATAATTGAGTGATAGACTTAGTCAGTCAAACATAAAGTAATGTTTGGGCAATATGAAAGACATTAAACAATATAAAGAATATTGAAGGAAGGCAAGTAAATAAATTGGGAAGAAAATATGGAGAAAATAGTTAAGGTTTCAGAGTTATCTATTCTTCCGGATTAACTTTTCTTACTAACTATTTTAATTATGTAGGATTTAATTTATGGCAAACTATATGTGACTAGACCCTAATTCGTTAGACCTTTCTAGTCTCCTCTAAAATTCATTAACTACCAATTCCTTGGTCAATTAATTCCAATTAGAAGCTGCATGATCAAATTTCAGTTTATATGCCACAAAAACTCTAATTACCCAAAAATAAAAGGATTATATGTCACGTATCCTGTTAAATCCAGATAATTAAAATTTAGGAGAATATGTTTTCAAGCTTTTGTTCAAGTAAAGAGCTTTTCCAAGTTTTACAAGAACTCAAAAAGAAAGAGGGTCATACTTCCGTTCCACCTAAATTCATAAAATAAAGAGCGAAAACAATTCTTAAATTATAAATCTATACATGAATTAAAAAAGAAAAAGTAATAAAATCAATTCATACAAATAGACAGAGATCCTAACATTAACAGTGGAGGTTTAGTTGCTCATGGTTCAGAGAAAAAATAAGGATTCAGGTAAAATGTACTGAGTTCCAATCTAATGGCATGAAAAGTTAACTAATGGTATCCCCTTTTTATAATTAATCCTAATAAATTTAAAATCTAATTATCTAAAATTAAAAATAATATATTTTTCTAAAAATAAGATTTGAATTTAAATCAGAATAATTAGCAGGTCTTCAGTTGATGGGTGGGGGCCACATGTTTTGTCCATTTTGCAGCTTCTAATATGTGTTTTCTGGGCTGAAAACTGGGTCAAAACAGCCCAGAAATTGCCCACAGCGTTTTTCTGTGTTTTCTGCACGTGGCGCATATCACGCGTACGCGTCAGTCATGCGTACGCGTCGATGGTCTTTTTCGCGAGTCACGCGGATGCGTCGGTCACGCGCACGCGTCGCTGTGCAATTCTTCAAATCACGTGTACGCGTCCGTCACGCGCACGCGTCGCCATGGAAAGCTCCAAATCACGCGCACGCGTCAGTCACGCGTACGCGTCGCTCCTCGCTGCCATCTCCTTTGATTCTTGTGCTACAGAAACTCCACTAAATCCAGCCGAATGTTACCTAAAATAAACAAAATTGCAAAAGACTCAAAGTAGCATCCATATTGGCTAAAAGATAATTAATTCTTTATTAAACTCAACAAATTAGATGCAAATTCACTAGGAGAAGATCGGAAAGATGCTCACGCATCAGCAGTCGAGTTGTTCAAATTCGATCTTCAATATTAAGCTTGGACAGCCATCAAATCACAGTATCTGGCCAACTTCATTGCAGAGTACACTAATACCCCAGAAATCCCCACAAATTGGAATCTCTATGTGGACGGCTCTTCAAATAAAACTGGAAGTGGAACAGGTGTGATAATAGAAAGTAATCAGGGAATCCAAATCAAGCTATCCTTGAAGTTCGAGTTCCCTGCTTCCAATAATCAGGCTGAGTATGAGGCGCTATTGGCTGGTTTAAAGCTGGCTAAAGAGGTCGGAGCCCAAAAAATGGTTATCTTCAGTGATTCACAGGTCATCATCTCGCAACTAGCAGGGACCTACCAAGCCAAAGATCTAGCCATGAAAAAGTACCTGGACAAAATCAGGGAACAACTCGGACAATTCCAGGAATTTGAGATCCGACATATACCTCAGGAACAGAATGCTCGAGCTGACGCACTCTCAAAATTAGCCAGCACCAAACCAGAGGGCAATAATAGGAGCCTCATCCAGTAAATATTACAGAACCATCAATCTTAGAAGAAGAAAAAGTCCTAGCCATATCAAGTCAAGATCAAGGATGGATGACTCCCATAACAAGCTACCTCAAATCAAAGATACTCCCTACAGATAAGAAGGAGGCAAAGAGGTTAAAGCGGGAGGCACAGTATTACACCATCATAAACAATATCCTATACAAGAGAGGGATTTTGACGCCTCTACTAAAATGTGTACCGACCTCTAACACAAAAGAGGTCTTGGAAGAGATACACAGTGGCACATGCGGCAACCATCTTGGAGCACGAGCTCTGGCCAAAAAAGTACATTAAGCCGAATTCTTTTGGCTGACTTTGCAAAAAGAAGCCACCGAGTTTGTTAAGACATGTCCACCATGTCAAAAACATACCAACTTCCACATCACCCCACCAGAGGAACTCATCAGTGTAACATTACCTTGGCAATTTGCAAGGTGGGGACTCGACCTCCTCAGGCCCTTCCCCCAAGGATCAGGACAAGTCAAGTTCCTCATTGTAGGGGTAGATTATTTCACAAAATGGATTGAGGCAGAGCCCCTAACCAATGTCACTGCCCAAAGAAGTCAGAAATTCATATATAGGAACATTGTCACGAGGTTTGGGGTTCCTTATTTCATCACCACAGATAATGGCACTCAATTCACAGACGCAGGCTTTATAAAGTTGGTAGCCGACTTGAAGATAAAGCACCAATTCACATCCATAGAACACCCACAAGCTAATGAATAAGTAGAAGCTGCCAATAAAGTCATACTAGTCGGGTTAAAACGGAGGCTACGGGATGCAAAGGGAGCCTGGGCCGAAGAGCTCCCACAAGTCCTATGGGCATATTGGACAACTCCACATTCTACCACAAAGGAATCACCATTCTGATTGGCTTATGGAATGGAGGAAATGATACCAATAGAAGTCAAAGAAGGATCTCCCAGAACGATCCTCTACCGTGAAGAAGCCAACTCCCAACTTCAAAGGGAAGAGCTCGACCTACTCCCAGAAGTCTGAGAAAGAGCTCAGATCAAAGAAGAAGCGTTAAAACGTCGCATGGCCTCAAGGTACAATCGAAAGGTAGTGCAGCGAAACTTCACCAACAATGACCTCATCCTAATTCGAAACGATATCGGAATAAGTCAACCCAGAGAGGGAAAGCTAGCGGCTAACTGGAAAGGACCCTACTGAGTCACAGAAGTACTGGGAAAGGGCTACTACAAAGTGTCCAAACTCGAGGGGTGAAAGCTACCAAGGTCATAGCACGCCTGCAACCTGAGAAGGTATTATAGTTAAGAGGTAATAAAAGATTTTAGGACAAAGGTGCACTCTTTTTCCTGAAAATGATTTTTTAATGAGGCGCCAAGCCACATGTATATATTTGCATATTTTTCTATTTTGAATAAAGTTTTTTCAGATTTTCTACAAATTCTCTTTATCAAGATGCCTTAATCTGAAATGCAAAAATCATCGCCGATTATAAAGCTATAGATCGGCAAAAGTGAAAACCAAATTCACTGCTCGATCACGATAAGGTCGACGAAGATGAAAACTGAATTCATCAAAGGTCGGCCAAGAGAGGTTCAAAATCGGCAAAGATGAAAAGCGACCAAAACAGATATAATGCAAGAAGTTATAAAAAAGTGATCCATAGAAAGAGGCCTGACGAGGTCTTAGAAAAATGGATTGCTAGAAATAACTTAGGATGGACCGACATAAAGAAGTCAGACCAGACTAAACAAAGCAACAAAAAGTTATAAAAAGTAATCCATAGAAAAGAGGCATGGCCAGCCCTGAAAATGGATTACTAGAAATAATTTAGAAGGGACCGACATGACGAAGTCGGCCCAAAAAAGCTACAAAAAAGTTATAAAAAAGTAATCCATAAAATGAGACCTGGCAAGGTCCAAATAAAATGGATTACTAGAAATAACTTAGACAGGACTGACGTGACGAAGTCGGCCTAAAAAGCTACAAAAGTTATAAAAAGTAATCCATAAGAAGAGACCTGACAAGGTCCAATTAAAATGGATTACTAGAAATAACTTAGACGGGACCGACGTAAAGAATTCGGCTCAAGCGGATCAAAAGCAACAGAGTTACAAAGAGTAAATCCATAAAAGAGACCCAGCGAGGTCCAGTTAAAAATGGATTACTAAGAATAACTCGAAGGACTCAACGAAAGAAGCCGACACAATAGAAGGCGTGTGCTAGAAGGGACACAACTCGACCTAAAGAAAGCCACGACCTCACCAACTCACAGGAATTCCATGAGAATACTAAAAAGAATAGTCAAACAAGGCTAGCCTCAAAAAGTCACTTCGACCAAAGCAGGAAAACAAACCAACTTACAGGCAATCAAAAAGAGGTTGGACAGCAGAAGGCTCCAACACTCTTAAGATTCTTGGAAAGTTCTAATAGCGGCAGACAAGCATATCACAAAGAAACAAAGCTACCATAAAAGACTCAAGAGGCTACCCGAAAAGTCGACCTTAAGAGCTTAAAGAAACTACTCTGTTTTTCTAAATAGAGTTGATAAAGAAGAGCAACTAAAATATCCAAAGTCAAACAAACCACCAGTTACAAAAATTAGAAGTCAAAAGACCCACAAGCCGGGCCGTTGAGATTCGAAAGCAAAATCAACAAACTACAAGGGATGTAAAGACTCCTCAGTAGCAGCATCCCGAGGTGAAGGAGGACGAGTCGCAAGAGGGATGGCATCAACTATCCCATCTGGCCGAGTCAGGATCTGAACATCAGGATCAGACTCGGGACAACTAACCTCAGATGTAAGAGCTGGGGAAGTCGGGGGAACAGAAGCTTTAGCAGATGGCGCAGGAGGAGGATCTACATCATCATCATCATCATCTGGGGCAGGGACGATCTTCCCATCTTCTACAATATTGTCCAAACTGAAGAGAGTCAGGTCAAGCTCGGGTGCAAGAACTTGGACCTGAGCCTTTAAGTTCTTATAGGCAGAAGTCACACTGCCCACAAGATGGCCCTGGAGCTCGGCATAATCAGATTGAGCAGATCCCAACCTCTCTCTGAGCTCTATCATCTCACTATAAGTCTGGACATAGCTATCCTTTTGTTTCTGCGCCATCTCCTCAGCCAGATTTGCAGAAGCTACTGCAGCAGTAGCCTGAGTTTTCTCACCTTCCAACTCTTTCTCCAGCTTTGCCACCTTCTTCTCAAGTTCCTTCTTCAACCCCTTAATCCTATCATACTCCAACTTGGCCTCCTCCATGAAAGCCTTTGTTGCATGAACCGAAACGTCCTGAGTAGTCCGGAACAAGACCGCTCCCATATGCGCCATCTTAATGCTATTTCGGGTGATAAAATCCAAATGACGAAGAATGAAAACATCATCCGTAGGCACGACACCATAAGGAGCAATTTGATGATTAACAAACCCCACAGCATCAAAGTCGGAGACATCAAGGTTAAAGGGCTCAATCGTCTTTTCCTTTTTCGGTGGAGGACTAGTAGTATGAGAGGAAATAGCAGCATAACTTCGAGGAGGATCAACTAAAGGAACCGGAGGATTAGGGACAACCTTTCTCGGCCTAGACGTGTCCAAAAAGGGTTTCTTAGAAGGGACCTGAGAAGATCCTTCCCCCCACAGCCTTGGCCGAAATATTCAGATTGGTCGTAGCTTTCCTCGCCTTTTTAAAGGGCTTCATGGAGTCATTGTTCTTTACCATCTCTGAAAAACACAGTAAAACCCAAGTTACAAAATTGGAAAGAAAAGAAACAAAATCAACAAAAACAAAACAAAGCAAAACAAAAAGGAAGTCGGTTACTACGCAGCTCAGCTCGGAGAAGTGAGGGATCCCCTAAAAACCTCTTAGTATCAAGATGTGGAGGCTCCCCCCAGTTCCCCTCCAACACATGTACTAGAGCCTGCTCAACCTCATCCAACATCTTCCAAGTATATCTGGAAATAACTACATTCTATTGCCACTCTAAAGGAAAGGCGGGCTCACCATTTTCATCCAAAAAGAAGAGCCGAGCTCCTTCAACAGCTCGGACCTTGAAAAAATAGTTCTTGAAATCCCTAAAAGACTCATCATACATGGAAAAAACTTTCTTTCCCTGGGCAGCTCGAAAAGATACCCAAGAAGCCTTCTTCTTAGCCACCCCAGGTTTAGTCAAAACGAAGAGGTAAAGAAAGAGGATTTGAGATGGTGTAACATCCAATTCTTGACACAGTAATTGAAAGATTTTAATGAAGCCCCACGAATTCGGGTGAAGCTAGGATGGAGATACATTGCACGACCACAACAAATTGCTCTCAAAAGGAGTAAAAGAAAAGGTAATGTTCATCTGGCTGAAAAAATAGTCATAGGCATAAAAGAAGGGACGTTCCCCCTGGACCAAAGAAGGAAAACAAACCCTCTCGTCAGAATCAGGTGCTACTAACTCATAATCTTTCTTCTGCTTCTGATTACTACAAATCCTGTGATGTTTTCTCAGCTCCACACAGTACTCAGAATTTACCATAGAAACACACATCAACACGAGGGAGTCCAGCCAGTCCGACATGCCTTCGGGAACTTTGGAAGAGGTCTCGACAATATTTTTGCGAAACGACATGGGTCAACCAAAGTCCTACAACAAGAAAAAGGAAAAGGGGTTACTAATCAAACAGCTTGGGTAGTTCAACAAGAGCAACTCGGGCATAAATGGATACAACTTGGACTAAAGCACGCAAAAGTTAAGAAGTCAGATATAGCAACAAAAAGGAAACCCCAGGACTCACACCAAAGATCCAGGGGCATCCTTTGGAGGCAGTAACGGAATAAGGACTCAGAAAAAATCTACAAGTCTACATCTCGACATCTCCCAACAAAGAAAACTACCCTCTTTCAACAAAGCAACACTCCAAAAGAAAAGTCACAAATCAGAAAGTCATCAAAATCGCCACCTTTTTTATCTATCAGCAAAGGGAACTATCATGCATCAAACATGCCAAAAGGAAAATCATCAAAAATGCAACCATTTTTCAGAATTAAACAGTTCATCACTCGAAAACTTCAAATGCGAGGACACAATCAGAAGCAATAGCAACATTCAAAACCCTAGAAGCATCAACTACCAGGAAATAATGAAAGGTCCTACAAATTAAAAGGGCCCTAAAAAACAGCACACATGGCAGAAGCAATCAAACCCAACAAGCAAAGAAAAGATCTAAACTTTCCAACTTTTCCAAACAAAAGATCAAAACTTTCTCAAAATAAGAAGAATGACATAGGAGAAAGAAGACCAACCTGTAGCAGGGAGATAAACGCTGAAGAGATTGAAGCAACAACGAGGCCACACCAGGCGATCACCTTTTCGAACAAAAGAACGAAGCACCAATAGTCACCTCCAAAAGCAAGGAGAAGCGCGAAAACGAGAAAACTTGGGAGCAAATGAAAGTGAAGAGTCGTAGACGCAAGAACAGAAAGGTAAAAGATGGAAGCAAGAGAAGAAACTAAAAGCAAAGTCTTTTGGCAAATTCAAAATGAAAAGAGGGAAACGGCAAAAAAGAGTTGTTAATGGGCTTTAAAAACCCTCGCACATTTCCAAAGCAAGAAACACACGTTTTAAACCAAAAGGAGTGAAGGAAAAATGCTTCACATTCAAGAAGACACAGATAACCAAGATGCTCGAGTTCGGCTTCTCCGAAAAATGACCAAAGTTTAAAAGACTTGACCTTACAAAGACCACACTCAAGCAGGGGCACTGTTCATGCCCTAGGTCGAGCTGAATAACCAGGGATGATTGAAGACGAGTCGACCGACCTCTTCAGGTCAGGACTATCCGACCTCTTCTCAAAGAGTTTGGCCAAATCGCTGCAGAGGCCCAAGTAGGCCCGAAACAAAGGAACACGGCCCAAGTCTAAAGGCGGCAAAGGCCTAGAAAGATAAGGTGGTCCCCCTTTAAATACACTAGAGCACTGGAGCACCCAGGTATAACTCATACTCTGATTCCACTAAAAACCTGCTTAATACCCTTGCTAACTTAAGCATCGGAGTCCCTTGTAGGTACCACCACCCTCCGGTGACGAAGGATTAGCACCACCACCAAGTCCAACAAGTCGGACACGGCGGCTCCGATCACCATCATCAAGTCGGACACAACAGCGCCGACCAACATAGAAGATCTCGTCCGAGATCGACCTACAGTTTCAGGTAACCCTCGGAACAGGAACCATTTGGGGGTCCGGAAGCCAAGTTATGAGTCGCCGAAGTTCGGCCAAAAATCAAATATCACGAAAGCTTCAAAACCTCTTTTCCTTGAAATTCAGTTTCAACCTAATGTTTCATGCACCAAAATTAGCTCAACATCACATTGCCATTACCACAATAATCCTCCCATAACTACCATATTTCAACCCCACGATATCATATATCAACCTATCTACACATATATATACATAACCTCACACCAAACACTTATTGCCTAGTCTACAAGATTCATCAATCAACCACCTCAAACTCATGTTCTTCATCACTAATTCCAATAAACTCATATTCATCATCATACATTAGCAACATCATTAACTCATCATCATTAATTCCAACACCAACATCCCCATCAAACCAAAACCCAACCTTGTTCAAGATGTATCAATAAAGCACTAACCCATTCACATATTCAAACATTCATTCGTATCCTATGGTCATCTAACCTAAGTTTTCATAGAGCATTATATATTAAATACGAGAAACCTAAACCATACCTTGGCCGATTTCCACGTATTATCCAAGACAACCCACAAGGCAAAATTGTAAGCTTCAACCACCAAAATCCAGCAACTAGAACTCACTCCAAGCTTCCAATTAAGCTCCCAACATATCCAATTGCTTCATATCACATATTTACATGCACCTAACATAATTATCACTAGCATATTCCCAAAATTCAATACCCAAAACACCAAATTAATGAATTAATTAAAGTTCTAGGATTCTCACCTTACCAACAGGAAATTGGGATGAGTCTCAGTGAGTCCACAAGTTAATTTGATCCTAAACACCAAAATTGAACAATTTTCAACATAATTGCTCATAAATTTTTGAAATTGGAGGAAATTGGCTGAGAAGAGAATAGCGAGTTACCTACCAAATTGTTTTGTGAGTTTTGTAGTGCTTGTCATGGTGAATGCGTAGTCGCAAACAGTTCGTCAATCGGAGCTCCGGATCAAAAGTTATTGAGAAATGAAATTTGAGTGAGGGTTAGGCTTTGCTTTTGTTCTTCTCCCTCCATCAAATGTTTTCCAGCGTAAATGATGAAGAATAAGGGAAATAAGAAGATGTGTCTTCTTTAATGGGTTGGGTTCAGTTGGGCCTTGGGCCCATTTTGAGTTCGGTTCAATTGGTTCGGCCTGTCCAGCTCAATCTTGGGCTAAATTCTTTGAAATTAGTGTCAAAATTTTGGTTTTGAAGAGCTATATCCTATTTTAATATAATATTTATTTTTTTAATTTTTCTTATCAAAATTTAATTTATTGACTAATTATTCGCTAATTTTACGGGGTTTACAAAATTCAAGACAAAGAATCATGAAATAAAATATTATTAGTTTTTTCTCTTATTTTGTGTTTATGCAAATTAAAATTATACTCAAGATGTTTAATATTATATTTATGGATTATATGTATGGTTATGATATATGACTATTGATTGATATATAAATGAATTATAATTTACAAATTATGAATTATAAATTCTAAAATACCTCTATTGTTAATTTATTATATTTTTAAATTTATTGTTTTGAGTTATAATTCATAAAATAAAATTTTTAAATAAATATATGAATTTATCGGACTTTAAGCAGGTCGAATTCAAACCTTGAAAAAAAGTTTACAAGAGATAACAGATCTAAACTGTAAATCCCGAGCAATTAGTAAATAACTAACCAATAAATTAATTATTAATCAAAGTGATTAGAAAATATATTTGATAGTTTAATGTGATAGAAAAAATTAAAACGAGAATTTTGACACTAATTTTAAAGAATTTGGCCTAAAATTGGGGCGAATGGGTCGAACCAAACGAACCGGGTCCATAATAGGCCCAAGGTCCAACCCAATTCATATATACTCATGAGATTCAGCTCATTTGCTTCTCATACATAAGAAATAACGCTGGAAAAGAGGGAAGAACAAGGAGGAAACCTAAAACCCTCACCACAAATTCAAATCCACATAACTTCTGATCCGGAGCTCCGATCCGATTGACAAGCCGTCAGCGACCATGTGTTCTTCTTGAAAAATTCTCTACAAAACCCATTGAATAATTTGGTAAGAAACTTTGTTTTCGTGCCCAGCCTTTCCCTTCTATTTAGATTTTGTTTTTGGGTTAATGGGTATTGAGGATTTTGATGTATTAGGATTGAATTAACTTGAGAAAATTGATTGGTTTGGTCTAAATAATCTGTGGGTAAGGTAAGAAAACTCTAAACCATTGTGGTTATCCAATTATGTGAACCCTAGTTATTAATTTGGTGAATTTCGTGGAATTAGATTGAGTTTATGTTAAATTAGAGATTTAATCGGTGAATTGGAGTGCTTGAAATCAAGCTTTGGTGGCTGGACCTTGTAGCACTTGAATTGGAACCTTGGAGGCTTGAATTGAGGAGTTTGAGTTTGGGAAGAAACCAGCCAAGGTATGGTTTTGGTTTCTCGTATTTAATATATAATGTCTTGCGAAACCTTAGGCTAGATGACCATAGGATAGGAATGAATACATGGGTATGTTGAATGCTTGGTAATTGTTGATATAGATTGTGTAATTGTTTTTGTGGTTGATGTTGGAGATGAAATGGAATGTTAAATGATGACTTAAATGATAGCTGGTTAGGTGATGAGAATAAGTATGTATATGTGATGAATTATTGATGATGTTTGATGTGATTAATGATTCATGATGTGAATGCAACTGTGGTTGATGAAAAATGATTGATGAATGATGATTTTAATGATGATAAATGAGAACGAGGGTTGAGGATATATGAATGTCAATGTATTGATAAATGTGTTGGTAGAATTGAGAGTCTTGGTATGAAATAGTTTATATTGAGGTGAGATTGGTTATGAAGGGATGTGAGGCTGTGTTGGTTATGATAGGGTGTGTTTTACTTTTGGGTATGGCTTATAAATGTGGTTACTGAGTTATAAATTTGGTGGAAATAGAGGTTTGAGGAACTTTGTGAAAAACTGATTTTTGGCCAAATTTTAACGAGCCATAACTTGGCTTCCGAACTCCCAAATGATTTCAAATTTATCTTATATGAAAATTGGGTCTGTGAAGTTTACGCCGTTTGAAGAACAGATGAAAAATAGTTTGAAACAAAAATGTTATGCACGTCGGAAGTTTGGGGTTCAAAACTAAAGTTCTGCAGATGCGTATGCATACCCTTCCTACGTGAAAGGTCGATTCTGTCCAGTGTGTATGCGTACGCTGACAGGTGTATGTGTACGCATCCTGGTCCAAAAAGAGACCTATGCGTACGCATACCTATTGCATGCGTACGTATAGCTTTGTTTTTCAGCAAATGGAATTTTTGTATTTTAAACCTTTAAACTTTTAATTTTCATTCTTTTGGCCCATAAAGATTAGTTTAAAGTGTAGTGATGAGATTAGGCTATGGAAAGGGAGGTTACTAGGAAGTGAAGAAAGGTTTGACTTGTGATATGACTGAGTTGAGGGGTGAATGTTGAGATTGGCACTGATTGTGTGTGGCCGGAATGGTCGAGATGTGTGTGTGGCCGGAATGGTCGAAAGGGCAAGATTTGGATGCAATCTCGCTTGCTCGTTAACTTGAAAATATATTCGGATGGTAAGTTGAGGACAGAAGTTCCCTCTCTTGTCATGATGAGGGTGTGGGGAAAGTGGAAAGGCACTCTCCTTCGTATTGTTTCTCCCACATTTTTCTCTGGTTGCAAGGTGGAAAGGCACGCTCCTTCGATGTGGAAATGCACTCTCCTTTGTATATCCTCCAGGAGAAGGTGGAAAGACACGCTCCTTTGATGTGAAAAGGCACTCTCCTTTGTTTATGATCCTCCTGGAGATGCGCAACCTAAAGACCAATGTTTGGATTAGCTACCAAATGTGTCAGGTTCTGGCGATATAACCGACACGTGAGGTCATGGTTAGTAGGACAGTCATGCATCATGTTGCATTTATTTGCTTTGTTTGGGTGTGCATAATTATTTTGGTTTGTCTATCTGATAAATTCTGTTTAACTGATAACTGTGATACTTGCTGTCAGTGGTGGAGTTTAGTTCAGACAAAGGGGGCCATGGCCCCCCCAAACTTTTTATAAAAAAATTAGTAATACTTTTTCAAAAGATAAAAAATAGTTCAATTGGCTTACATACTTTACTATGACTTAAAGTACCCAATAAGTTCAATAAGCAACACTCTCTCTACATTTAAGTTCAAATAAAAAAATTAGATATTTTTTATTTATTTAATTTAATATTATTTTATATTTTACTATTTATTTAATTTAATTTTTATATGATAAAAAATAATAGAATATTCAATAAGTATTAATATTATTGTATTTATATAAATTGATAAAAAAATTCAATAAATATTATAAATTTTAATATTTGTCCCTCTAACTTTTTCTTTACATAGTATAGGATATATATTCCAATTTTTATATAAAATAATAATGAAAACTCAAAGAATTTATGTAATTTTTAAGAGGAAGGCTAATATTTAAGAAGAAGAACATATAACTTTTACAATATCAACACATGTAGATAGTTCTTTTACTTTAATGAATCACGAAGAAAGTGAGATACAACCTTCAAAAGTTCAAAAAGTTACATATGATGAGTTTGACCTTAATTTTTTGGAACGAGACCCTGAAAAAGGCTTTAAATTTGGCAATATCATCCAAATCAGAGAGATGAGATTAGACGAGCTTATCTTAAATGGGTCTATATCAAAAGTTTTTTGACAATTATTTTTTATCTGGCCTCCCAAAATTTTGTTTCAAGTTCCGCCACTGCTTGCTGTAACTGTTCTTTAAATGTGTTTGCCTTGTATTTGCTTGTTTTTGTGATTGTCTTTCTGTTTTGAGTACTTTGGTGGTGGACGGGTGATAATGTTGATTTTATTTGAAATGGACCAGAGGCCGGATTGAGTTTATTTGGACCGGAGGCCGAGCTGATTTTATTTGAGCCATAGGCCGTGACTGGTTGGATTAGTGGTAAGGGTTAGAGTTGAACGAGACAGCGAGTGAATTGTAATTTGAGAGATTAAGTTAGGATTGGGTTAGAACCTTAAGAACCTTAGATATCTGCTCCTGTTTATGGTTTCTATTTTAGTTCCTTAAGAATTATAATCTGAGTGACGGCGTTCTAGGATTGTCTTTGACTTTTTCGGGACCTTATTTATTATATATGTAGGCACTTTAACCATACTGAGAACCCGTGGTTCTCATCCCATACAATATTTGTGGTTTTCAGATGCAGGTTAGGCGATACCTCGTTGAGTCATGCTGAAAGCTTCAGATAGCAAAGATCTTTGTCCTTTTGGGTTTTACTTTTGGCTATATATATATATATGTAGATACTTATTATCTCCACTATTATGTATATCATGGCCGGTGTATCTTCGCAAACCGAGTCTTGAGTTCTATCATTTGTATCTTGGAACTCCTTAGTATATATCCATGTTAGTGTGCTCTATCCTGTTTCGTTTATCTTATCGTTTACGCGAGTGTTTGTGCTTTTCGGTTTAACGATTTTGTTTTACCCCTTTTTTTTTCAAGGCTCTTAGTTATAAATCTTTTTTTAAACTATATTATATATATTTTATTTTTAGAGGTCATAATATCTTGCTACTTCAATTTTATGACTTAAGCATAAGACTCTATATGGTAAGATATTACATAAACTTAGATTATATACTTAAAATCAGTGGTGGAATTTGAATAATATTACTAAGGGGCAAAACTTTTTAACATAAAATTATATAATGTTATTTATATTAATTATTTTTAAATTTGTTATCAGAAAAAAAAGATATATAAAAAAGTTATAATTGTACCAAATTTAAATATTATAGCGGTGAAATATATAAAAAAATTATAATTAGAACAATAAATATTAAAAATTATAACATTTCTTGAAGGTTTGAATTTAAAAAAAAAAATCAATTAAAAAATTGATTAAATATAAAATGATACTAAATTCAATAAATAAAAAATTATTAGACTACGAATACAATTAAATTAATAAAATTGAATGCGGTTTATTGTGGTTAGAAACATACGATGCTAGTCAATTTAGCGAATTTCATTTTCTGTAAAAATGCTACTAATACTTTTGTAAAATATTTGGGAGTCAACAGTCACCCATTGCCAGAGAAAAGTTTCACTTCTACTCGTAACACGGACAAAATTCGTCTAAAATAAAACTCGGCCTATTTTCACCACTAATCACGTACCCCTCTCCTGACACTGAGTATACCACGTGTCCAAAACTTGGATTAACAACAATTCAAAAAGAATAAGGTGTGCCAACTATCTCGAGTAGGCTACAAGCAACTTATTGAAAACTTAATACTAGCGTCAGTAAATCGATAATTTTTTTTTTAAAAAATTATTTTTTAGTGTGTTTAACAAATTTTTAATAATAAAAATAAAAATATTAAAAAATTTTAAAAATTATAATTTTTTTAAAAGATTATTTTTTTAAAAAATATATTTTATATATAATAAATAAATAAATAATATTTTTATTTTATTTTATTTAAATATATTAATAAATAAAAAATATTTTTATATAAAATATCCAAACATAAAATTATTTTTATTTTTATAAATTTTTTTTTAAATATCATTTAAAAAAATCTTAAACAAACCCGTAATAATATTGAAAGAATTTCAAGGGTGGCAAGTACTTGGTGTACTTATCTGGTTGCCTTGGTCCATTAATCTGTTGAAAAATAAATTAATTTCATGTAAATAAGATTCACTTCTCCATGTGAAAGACGATATTAAAGAACCATTCTCTTACAAATCAGATTCACTTATTTTAAAGTCCAATATAAACTTCCATGAGAGTGAACTTGTGGTCCAATAGTGATTGACTGATATGCACTTGTTAGCTACTATTCACGCTCTCTTTCTCTCATTGCCTGCGAGAACTTGTTTCGTCTTCCTCTTCTGTATGTTATTTATTCCCTTCTCGCTTAGGGTTCATTGAATGAACAAGTTTCAATTTTCAACCTTTTAGGTTTAATAATGTGTTTTCTGGAGGGGAATTAAAAAAGATCTTGAATTTTGGTGGTTAGATAGTTTGAATAATGTTGTAAAAAAAAATCAAGTTTTTGAAAGATTGATTGAAGTTTCTAGCTTTAATTTTGTGTAAAAATCAGGATTTGAACAATGGGAAAGAGGAAATCATCAGCAAAGCCACCTCCAAAGAAGTGAATGAATAAGCTTGACACTGTCTTCAGCTGCCCTTTCAGCAGTGTCGAATGTCGAATGTAAGCGATTTCAGGATTTCCTTGGAGGATTAATTGTTGGGATTCTTTTGAACAGTGATATGAAGAACTTGACAGGGGAAGCTTCTTGCAGGATTTTGCCAAGAGAGCTTTAGCACTACTGTCACAGGTTTGTTTCTGAAAACATCAAAGTTTTAACCGATCATCTGAACTCATATTCAAGTTTATTTTTTAAATCTGCTGACGATCTTTTGCAGCTTTATCTGAACCAATAGACATGTAAGTTAAATATTTATATAGCAAATTTCTTCGCTTTGTCTTACAAACACAACCACTTGATTGACTCAAGAAGCTTCATTTGAACAATGCAGATATAGTGAATGGATTGATGAATGTGAACGGGTGAACAACCCGGAAGATGATGGAGCTTAGTAGTGGATCGAAAATTCTGTATTTATGTCAGCTCCTACTGGTGCAGCTACCTATATATTACTCTTTAGTCTTTAATAGAGTTTGTAAAACTAGATGTACACTAAAACAATGAGAATAATTGCTATTGCAATGTGTGTTTGTCTCGTGTCAATTTTCAATGCGCAAATAACTAATTATGTTTCCCATTAAGGAAAGACAAGGTCTTACATGTTACGATTGTTTAATAAAACGTAGTTCTAAAAGTGTATCATTACGGACGAGGTTTTCCGTATTATCCTTGTCTTTTGAATGAGATTGGCTATATAAATTAAAGATCATTCTAGTATATAGATCTTCTTTGTATAAATGTTATACAAACCTTTTTAGATTTTTTTTTGTAGTTATAACTAAGGACACGTGACATTTTTTTTTGAACATTGACCACAGTTTTAAAAAAAAAATTATTCTCCACGTACAAACATTTTTCCATATAAGTCATACAAATCATTTACACACACATCGTTTTCACGTTTTTTTTCTTCTTCTTTCTCCGTGTCTCTTCTTCTTCTTTTTTCTAATTTTTCTCTCGTTTTATTGTCGTCATCAACACCACTCCTTCCTCTTTTTTTTTATTGAAATTTCTTCTCCTATTTTCGTTTTCTCTTTCTCTTTCATCAAAATCACCAGAAAAAACGAAAAAACATTATTCAAGGTACTGTTTTACTGTTCTTCTAGATTTTTTTTCTAGATTGTCTTTACCATGGACCTCATCCTTAACCAGCAAAACATTAAAAGATTTCAAGAAGAAATATATTGTCTCCCTCCTATATTGGGTGTATTTCTTAATTCTTTTGGGTGTATTTTTTAAATTCTTTGGGTATATTTTTGTAATCCTTTTGGTGTATTTCTGTAATCGTTTGGTTTATTTCTGTAATTGTTTGGGTGTATTTCTGTAATTCTTTGGATGTATTTCTGTAATTGTTTGGGTGTATTTTTATAATCGTTCGGGTGTATTTCTGAAGTTTCATCATCTTCAAAACAATTTCAAAACTTGATTTCAGAAATCATGAAAATCGAAAAAAACAGAAGGAGATCGAAGACAAAGAGAAAACGCACGAAGGAGATTGAACAAATTTGACAAAAAAACTCGAAAAAAAAAAACAAAGATAAAACACACGAAGATAGTTCAGTGACTCGCGTGTTGGATTTGGCCCAATTTATAAAATTTGTAAGACAAAATAACTTGTTATATATGTAGCACTCCTCTTAAAAAAAAAGCTATAATTCAAATATTTAGCAGTTAGTATATTAAATTAAATTAAACCCTTGAGATTAGAATGAGTTAAAATTTGTGACATACTCTTAGTTGGTTGACGAAAAACTTGTGTGCATACAAGTGAAAATAAATAGATAAATAATTTTTATATTTATTTATTTTTTAATTATTTATATTTTCACTCAATAACTTCAAATTTTAATGGGTTATAAATGAATTCAAATTTTAAATTTTAAGATCTTTTGTAATTAAAATTATATCTTATTCAATTTTAAATTTTTTATTTTGTAATTTAAAAATCTTTCAAATGGTTATATTTCTTCAATCAAATTATAATAATTTAAATTAGATTAGATTAAAAATTAAAATAAATTTAATCCATACAATGTAAACTACAATCGTATTAATCAATTATATTATATTGGAAAACAACATCAAATCGATACAATTTAAATCATAACAATTATATTAATTTTATCTTGTAAATCGATCTAAATAGTATTATAAATTTTTTTTATTTTTCAGTACTTTGATGCTTTTGTCACTATAATAACATTTTTATCAGATATACACTAAAATTAATCATTAAAATCTACTAGCATAATATTATATATTAAAATATAAAATACACATTAAAAATTAGTTAAATAACACATATATTATTTAAATATAAATAATATATAATACCTGATTTTTATAGTTAAATTTAGTGTAGATATAACATTTTTGTTATAATAAAATACATAACAATCGTTTAAGAAAGGCATATAAGTATAAATATAAATTTTAATTTCTTTATTTTTTAAATTTGTTTAAGTAAATTTATATCATAATACTATAAAATTCATGTTTTACATATGGGAAAACATATGCTCATATCCCAAAAAATGTAATTTATCGTTGCTCTGTTTTTATTTATTTCTATTTCAAATTATTAAACTTATATAATAGACCTTTGTTCTTTAAAAATAACACAACTAATATAAGAGAGTGCATTGTATATATAATCAGCTATCTAATTGTTTGATTGAGTTTTTAATTTTTTGATTAAGGTGATCAATTATCAAACATTTGGATTCACAAATAAAAGAAAAGAAGTAAAATAGAGAAAGAATGAATAATAAAAGAAGTTGTAATAATTGAAATAAAAATAAAGAAATTTAACTTTCTAAAACTTTGAAATTAAAGAATATAACCAAAGTGATAATAAAGAAGAAGAAAATGAAAGTAAAATAAAAAGTAAGACTTAAGTCAGTAAGAATTTTAATATATTAAAGTGAATTTTGTTTGAAAAAAATACTTGAATATTAGAGTATTTATAGAGTTGTAGATTAAACTTAGATTTTTTTTGTGAAAGTAACTTTAGATAATTATGAGTGATATTTTTTTATAAAGTAAAAAATTACCTTATGTTTAAGGCCGTTATTACTTTAATAGTGATAATTGAAATAGTGGAATCTATCTGATGTGCTTTTTAAATTGGATTGGATACTTTTTAAATTAAATATAGATTATGATAATCCATATCTAAATTGATATATATAAATAAGATCATATAATTAAGACTTGTTATTTGATCGAATAAAAAATAATTTAATTTAAAAGTTATTTATCTCTTAGTAAGCTTTTTTTAATCGAAATATTCTTGAGTCTAAATATGTATTTTAATTATTTAAAAAAATAAAAAATAATATTTTAAATTATTATTTAATATTTATTTTAGACTAATTAGTTTTTAAAAATGATAAATTAGTCCTTAATGATTGTGTGTATATATATATAATAAAATAAAAAGATAAATCGTATTGTAACACTTTTTGAAATGCGACAAATTTCATATTTTTTTTAAATAATATGATAAAATAATTAAATTATCTAAAATTTGAAAAGACAAAAAAAATTAATTTATCTTCTTTAATTATTTAAAATTAATTTATCTAATTTTATTATAAAATATCATGAACTATTATGTCAATATTATTTATTTATTAACTACTAATTTGTTTGAAGCAAACTTATTACATAATAATTTGGAGTATTAATATTGCATATTCATCTGCTAGTTAAGATAAAATAAATTCAGTTAATATTAAAGTAATATTATTTTCGTCAATTATTCCTTTTAAGTTGTTCAAATAAATTTAAACAATATCTTAATTATTTTTTTAAAAATATATTTAATTTATGTATGCAGTTATTTTGTTCTAAAAATACAAAGTATTTGATTCATTTTTTCATTGTAATAAATAATAACTGACTTTGTAAAGGAAAAAAATACAATAAACTATATTTTAATAAAAAATTTCATATTTTAGATACAATACCAACAATAATTTTAACATAAAAAAATAACGTAAAATATAAATAGTGCATCTAATATGAGACACTGTCTCATTCTTCCCTTTCACAGACTCATCCTCAACATGAGAGTGAGTTCTTATAGTTTCGTTTTCTTTTTTCCTTAACAAAAACAACTATCCATAATACACATCAATTATAAATTTTATTTTCTCTTTTTTACGTTATCGTTACAATACGTTGTTTAGCTTGTGAACAAAATAGTATCTCTGTAAATCTATATATATTTATATCTGTACCTTATAATTCTTTCTATAAATTAAATGATATTATTGTATCTTATAATGCTCATCATGTCCAAAATAAGTACATTTACACTTAATTATCTTCTGATCATCTCATACAAAAAATTTTTTAGGTTTCTTTTTGTCCATGACTAGTGATCTATTATCATGACCAAATGTTCTACAATTTCTTGCGGTTCACATCACGTCTAACTTACCTAACACGAAATTCCACCATCATTTTGATAATAAATTCCATTACACAATAAATATTATCATCTTGAATGTTCATTCTTTATCATTTGATCTTCTATTTCCATTCAACATAACTAATTTAACTATAGAAGGATAACATTTAATGATAATCAGATACCCCTCTTATCTGTCAACTTTAGTCTCCATTTTTTTTTTTTATCTCAAACCTATTGTTAAAAATGGATTTTTAAACAATAAATTTATAAAACCTAAATGTTTCATAATAAAAGCCAGAGCAAATTGGCGAAAAATTGCCAGAGAGATTATCATGAAATAACTTATGTACCAACAATAATACAAGAATAATACAAAAATACAGTACATCATTTAGTGTTATTCATTATTTTAAGCCCACAAATATAATATATGTTAAAAGAAAAAAAAGAAAGACTAATAATAACAACGGGTTTTGTTTATCAACCAAAGTCTAGCATTACAAGAAAATTGAGTATTTGTAATAAAATTCTTTTCAATAATTTCATTCAGTTTATACTCATTTTAATAAAATTACAAGAAAATAATTGAAATAAAATGTCTTTCAGTATAAGAGCTAAAGTATAAAATGAATACAAAATATAAATACTAAATTGAGTATAACAACTTCTACGAGGACTTGATCACAAACATCTTAAAATCTTACCAACATAATTACAAAATTTTATATCATAAGAACCTATAAAAAATTAGATAAAATTATAAATAGGATTTACTACTATCTATCTATACTCACAAAAAATTGTAACTGATCTTATACATAAAAGAAAAATTAGATTTTAATAGACAAAACTATCAAATTTTAAAAATTTATCCAAAATTCCTAAACTATTATTAACACCACCTCAGCCCTCAACTTCCAACACTTTTTACACCATGGAAAGCTAAATTTATTGATCGGACAGTGTTAAAAATAAAAATTGAACCATCTCTTCATCAATTTTTATATTCAAAGACAATATAGTGGTAACATTTATAGAAAATTCTTCCAATAATAGTAAAAAAATCTTGCAAAGACACCAATATTTGTACTTGCGGCGTTTAGAACTGTAATTTCATTATTGTTGAAAAACTTCAACGAGGATCAAGTATATATATATATATATATATATATATATATATATATGAGAGCATCTTATAATCACAAATCTAATTTCTATCTTCTTATCAATAAAAGAGCATTAGTATATTAAATTGAAATAGCTAGTAGGATGGAGCATGCAAGATCTGATTAATTAATCTATTGTAAATTGTAATTAGGAGTTTTAAGTGCTTCCTTAATCTTAGTGAGATTAATATTTTTTTAATAGAAAAAGGCTGTAAATTCAGATTGTTCAATAAAATAGATCTAAGAATCAAGAGAAGGCTATTCACAGAGGAGGAAGAAGAGTGGTTACACTACAACATTTTTAGGTTAAGACAATATTTAAAACGTGTTGCCTAAAGGCTGATAAAAAGTTGCTTTTGCTCTATGGCAACACTTTTGGACATAAGGCAACGTTTTTGGGCGGCGTTGCATATGCAGCCTTTGCCTTAGATCAAAGCAACATTTTTTGGTTTCAAAAGCGTTGCTTTTGAGAGCAACAAAAGCAACATTTGATAAGTGTTGCCTTTGGTTAAAAAACAACAACACTTCAAAGGTGTCTTTGAGACAACACTTTTACAATGTTGTCTTTTCTCATATTTTGACCACTACTAAAAAATATTGCCTATTTGCAATAAAATTCAACCCTTTTATATGTTGCTTATAAGTTTGAATTTGCAATACTTTAAAATGTTGCCTATTAGTTTTGAATATGCAACCCTTTAAAGTATTGTCTTTTCTTTAAGATATGCAACCTATACAAGTATTGTCTTTTTTTTTGGATATGCAACCATACAAGTGTTGTCTAATATTCAAAATATGCAACTAATAAAAGGGTTGCCTTTTTTATAAAAATAAAAGTTACTTTTGTAATAAAAATACAAAAATTAAAATTTACAATAAAATTTTTTGTTCATACATATGTAATTATTTTAATTAATAAATAAATTTGTGCACAACAGAAAAAATTTATAAAAAAGACAAAATAACTAATAATAAAGTAAAAATTAAAATAGATATTAAAAGGTTCAATTAGTATTTTAAATACATGTTCATCAAGAATTCTCGACAAAATAATAAAATTCTTATCTAACAATAATTGTTATAACAAAATAATAATTAATATTTGTAAAAAAAATGTCAATCTACTTGCATATTTTATATCCATGCTTAACTTGTCCCATATGCTAAATCTGCAAATAATACACAACAAAAAAATAAATAACTTATCATTAAAACTAAAAAATTATAATAATAGAAATTTTTTTATGATATTAAATACATAGATATAAAAGTAATAAATAGCTTGCCTCAGATTTTATTCATGCAAGACACGAAATCACTAAATACCAAATACATAAATTACTAAATTAAAACAGAGCTAATGTGTGAGGAGAGAATAGAAGACAGAGAAGAAGCTTCAAGATTCTGCTATATGTAAAGTGAGATCTCAATCTTCTATTCTTGCCACTAACTAAACTAACTTCTATATAAATATAGAGCTAACTAACAAAGAGATATATTACAAATTTAAACTTCATAATAACTCGGTATATTCAAGGTTTTTTTGCAGAAGAAAAAAGAACCAGAAGCTAACCATTATCTCGTCAGTTGCATCTTTCCTTTCAGATGCACCGCTTTCAGCAGCTTCACAGCTCTCATCTTTTCCTTTGTTTTCATGTTCTTCATCCTGGTTATTTAACCAAAGCATGGTGTCACTTTGTACGAATAAAACAACAATCATATATCAACATTAAAAAACACAGAAATGAACAACAGAGATGAGAAGGAAAAACACAGGCAAGCTGTTCGACTGTTTCTGTACTAAATATTAGATGTATTCATTATTCAAATTTAATTTTCAAAATATAGTTAGCATACTGAGAAGTTCACACATATCTACTTTTCACCATCTATTATGTCAAAATTATCCTTTTTATATACCTGAAGAGGGATTGATTCATTCAGGTATTTCACCGAGTCAACTTCACTATGAGTTTATTTTAGCCTCTGCTCCACCTTCAATGAACTGCACATAAATTTGAAGAGCATTAAGAAACAATCAAAAGCATGACAAATTGACACTCATGCGTATAAATAAATTAAATTAAACTAATCAATAAAATTTCAAATATAATTAAGTACCTCAAAAACATAATTAAATAGAAAAATAATTCTAAACTATTCACAATAATACATAACATATAAAAATATATATATATGGGCTGGATCAAATACTCACTTATCAATAAATGGTTTGCTAAGGTCCCTATTAAGATTCCCTGAGCCGAGGCATGGATTAATGGATTAATGCATTGGACGTAGTATCAACTATTCATATTCATAATCAGTAGTATATATTGGCACATAGGACATATCTAGAATGTTTCTTTCTTTTTGGAGATTAGAAAATTGAAAACAAAAACTTCAATTTATCGAAAAAAAACCAAATGCTCCAAAAAAACAGTTTAGTGTCTTGGGTAGTTTTAGCATTAACTGCTATAACTCTTGCCTTCTGAGAACTAAACTGGTGATCACCAGCTGTGAATGAAGGACATAGATGATTGTTTTATAAGAATGAGACTAATGGCAGGACACAAACTCATGATGACAAAAATGGATGTTATATAGATTAAGAGTTAGATCATTTTCCAATAAAAAGAAACAAGAAATGCAGAGTACAAAACCATAGTCTTGTTTCCTCGTATCAAATCAAGTACCTTTACAAAGTTTTTAGTCCATACTTAAGACCCTTGGAACTTTAATATACGGCTCCTCATAGCTTGGAATGGCACCAATCATCGCATCCCTGTAAACCAACACATTTGAATCAACAATTTTTCAACTATGTCCAATTGAAACATAATGATTAATGGATAACTTTATTTTCACCTGTGCTCAAATGTTAGAATCACTAGACTATTATCAAAATACAAAAATGCAGGTATATAATAATGTATATAACAGATACCGTAGCGTAATCATTGGCTATAAGATGAGCCGAAAGCAATCCTCCAAGAACTCTGATTGTCGTCTCAAACAAAGAAACAATTTTGTTCTATAACTGACCAAAAAGTAATTAAATTCATCCTTAACTCCAAATTGAGTACAGAAACTTGAAATTCAGCTACTTAGCCATTCACTCACAATATCAAAGCGAATATTTTTACCAATCCATTCAACGGAAGCGGCAAAGCGGTCACAGTCACCGAGTAGAGCCAAAGTGTCCAAAGAATCAATCAATAGCACCTATCACAATTATCATCAAAATTATCTTATATTAATGAATGAATTAATTAATTTTGGTGATTTTACTTAAATAATATAATTTAGTAAAGCCACTAGCAGCAATTAAGTAATGGGGCATATTCCTGATCAATTTAAAAAATTATGAAGAGGCCTACTCCTTGTAAGTTCCCATTATTTCCAATTCTAAATCCTTAGTATTCCTGTAAATTGGAACCTTCATTAACCAAATCACAGAAGTTGCCACCTAAGGTTTGAAGCTCTATGAACAACGACAAAGTTTTGCTAATATCAACAATCTGCCAAAATTCAAATAAAAAATCACTAAAGCATCACATTTTTCACAATTACAACAATTCAATTGGCTCCACATTTATGTTTTGATCACTAACATGAATTCAAGTATACTGAGAGTTGAAGAACTTGGCAAGAAACTCTCTTGAACTTTGCTGAATCTATCCATCTCTTTCTCCATAAAAAAATAAGTTACTTACATCCTGAAGCATCAAATAAAAAGAATAGCTACCTCTTAGCATTCTATAAAGCCTGTGCTGTCCAAATCATAGAGCTTAAATGAAACTGCAAGAGAATTGCAAAGCCTGTGCTGTCCAAATTATAGATCTGCATGCAGTAAAATTCTAATGTCAAAAGGATATCCAATTAATTGAAATGACTAATACTTGGAGATACCATGAAAAACAATGAAATTTATTACTAAGTAGCAACTAGCGAAGACAAAAACACTGATTTCTATATGAAAATTTAAACATAAAAATGCATGTGCTTTTATATCTAAATAAATACTAACCTCTAACTAAATGGGGAGATTACAATGCAGTGATGAGGTACCTAGGTTTTTTAATTACACTTAATTCAAATGGACTTCCCCCCTTAAACTAAATCAATAAGGCACAAACACACATATGATATATAATGAACATAAATACAAAGTTATGCAATGCATGTCTGTATTGTGTATAGTTCATCAAAGTTGTGGAGGCACATGTGCAATGTGTAGCTTAACTTTATGAACCATTTTTAGGTTAATTTCCATTAACATACATGGCTTACTTCTCGCCCCAATCTGTCCATACATATTATTTAGTAGTAGATGAATCACATGCCCACAAATTAATGTTTTAAATTAAATAATTACAATTACTAATGGCTTAAATTAAAGGAGTATCTATCTATGCATGTGCAATCTCAGGAAGAGCAAAAAACAAATGCAGGCACGGAACATTCTGATTTGTACCAATACTTTATATTTAAATGGGAGACACAATTTAGCTAAAAAAGGAAATAGAACAAGACTTGACCCTACAACTACTCAGCTAATCAAATAATATATAGATTACAAAATACTAAACAACATCATATATGTAAATTTCAAACTGATCAGTGATCACATTGAGCAGCCTTCAGGTTGAAGTTAAATTATTTTTTATAAGTTAAAGTAGTAAAACAAGTTTTTCATTGAAATAGCTATTGCACACAAAATCCATCAAGCAGCCAAACCATTGTTTACAACTTTACAAGATAAAATCATTGAAATAGCTATTGTACACAAAAACCATCAAATGTTTAAGCACTTGAGGTAGCTCTAGCCAAGACAAAGCTTCCAAGAATTCCCCAAATATTGTAGCTATGAAAGCAAACCTAATTTGCAAAGAGAGAAGTAGAAAAAAGAAGTGAACGTAATTGGAAGCATGGCGAAAAACTTAGCGCTAACTCAATTGAACTGAAGGAATTCCCAACCAACTCCAACATCTACAATAACAATGAATCCACTGTTAAATTCCCAAATTGAGATTCCACCAACAATAATTAAATTTCAATCCCTAAAATTGCCATCATTCAGTGATTAAAGCAGCAACAGATAAATATATCATAACAATGAAATATTGTAGCGATTTTACAAGACCAGAATTAATTAAGCAGTAGGCAATGAACAGATAGTGACGCGAGGAGGGACGAACCCAACGGCGAGGCGAGGCAAGCAGCGACGAACACGACGGAGACGCCAACAGCGACGCCAGCAATGAGGAACACAGGCAATGACGAGGAAATCGAATAGAGAAGAGTAAATTGCAAGCAGTGACAAGGAATGCGAAGAGAAGAGTAAATCTCACATCAATCAAAATTCAAAGTGGTTGGAGTAGTTTTGTTATTTCAACAATTCAACCAAATTAACCACTAGTAAGTAAAATTTGAGAGAAATTTTTGTCATACCTGAGAAATTTGAGAGGAAGATGTGAACGACACCACGGCGGAGCAAAGTGAATGTTTCAAAATGACGTGAGCTGAAGATCGAACATGGCGGAGCAGAGCAGAACACGATGCGAGAAGAAGCACATGACACGAGCAGAGCAGAATGCGATGCAAGCATAACACGACGCGAGCAGAGCAGTGAAGAACACCACAACGGCGAGAGAGAGGAACGCAGAACGCGAGTCAATATCGTGAAATTGGGGAAATTGAGCTAGGGTTGGGGTTAGGATTTTGATTCTAAAATGGTATGAATTGAGTTGTGTTTCTAAGTGTACTTGACATGTTAGTAAGGAAGGTGATGAATTAATTATTGCTCGTGTTTCCTTTTCTTGTTTTTGGTTTAGGAGCGAAAGTAAATTCTATTAAAATATTTGGAGGGAATTAAAATATGATGAAAAATATTTAAGCAACGCTTACCACCACAAGTTTATTATATATCTTTAAAGGCAACTCTTATAAAGTGTAATATATGAATATTATAAATGTTGTTTTTTTAATTCACTAAAGCAACGTTTTTTATATATTCTTTAAATTGATCAAAGAGAACACTTATTAATAAAGATTTGTAATAGTCTTATTTTTTTGCAATAAATTTTAAGTGTTGTTTTTGACTATTATAAACAATATTTTTTAAGTGTTGTTTATAGCATATGTTGCAATAGCTTAAAAATATTGTAGTGTTATTAGCAGCGCATTACATTCACAACAATAAATGAGTCTTCGTAACGAGACTGTTCTCAGGAAGAACAAATAATGTCCTTAAAAATCACTGGCATATCATAACGGTATGAAAACAAAGAGAGCATCTAAGTTTTGTGGGAAAAAACCCTTCAAAAGACATGATTTTCAATAATAAAGGCGGAGTCACATGAAGCTGGGTGGTAAAGAGGAGGCAACAGTAGCAGCGAAGACAGTAATTAACAGTTAACAGGATGAGAGTTGGATGAGAAAGAATTTGGGTAGCAAGAATAAAATGTTGGAGTTTGAAATTAAAGGTGAGGTAGGTTATAAAAAATAATTTAAAAATTTTGAATAATTTTTTAGAATTTAAATAATCTTGTTTATTAAAATTTCTTTTTCATAAATATATAGTCAATTATAATTTTTTATTGATAGATATTGAATATTTGTAAGTAAAAATAATAATTTATTTTTATAAATATTTTTAAAATATAATCCAAATTAACAAAGACAAGTTGAATGATCGAAACAAATAAAGATTTAAACAAATGAGAGATTCTATATGTAGTATGGATGGTATAAAATATCCATACCTATAGATTTTAGGTGTATCACCTCTTTGTGCAATGCGTGATTAAAACTTGTGAACACAATATATCATCAGTTTGATGAAACAAGACAGCAATAATACTTTTTTAAAATTATTTTGTCTTAGATTTTTTTAAAAAAAACCTAAGATAGGATTGTATTTATTGTAAAAATGAGTAGAAAGAAGTTTTTTACAAGACACACAGAAAATAGAAAGGATCATCCAAAAGTCAGATAATAAAACAAACATTAAGAGAAAAACGAAAATTTTAGTGCTACTAAATTAGCTAGGTTTTGAAACGATATTTTTCATTAAATTTCACTCCTTCTTTCCATACATCTTGAGGTGTTATTTTCCTTTTTTTAAAAATTTATTTGTTTTTTACTACTCATATTCTTTATAGTAGGGTTGCTACTAAACTACTCCTCATTCGAGTATTAAATCTTCTGTTTGACCCCTTATAACCTCCTTCTACCATGTGCGAAAAACCTCATCATTTTTTTCTCCAATTCCGCCATACATGTCAGCAAAGTGCCAAATAAGTTTCGAGTGTGGGTAAGAGACAAAGCAGTCCATAATTGACTCTGGAGCTTGGTTGCAGCAAGAATGACGAACGGATTCTTGCGTGGTCTAGAATTTTACAAATAAGTTCTCGTTGCAAGTATAGTTTCTAAACCAACAAAAATCCTTTCGTACAAAAGTTTGGTTGTCACAAGTAACAAAACCCTAATAAAATTGATAACCGAAGTATTCAAACCTCGGGTCGTCTCTCAAGGAATTGCAGGGAGGTGTTCTTATTATTGATTATGAGTCATGTAATTTAGAGTTTTGGGTTGAGAAAAAAGAAGAGAAAATTGCAGAGAAAATAAATAATAACAATAAAAAGCCTTGACTAGGAGAAGATTAATCGGAAGTTCTATCCTTGTTGGACGTTCCCAAGATCAGTTAATAATTGATTGTTGTTTCTACTGAGTTATCCCTTATCTAATAAAGGAAAGTTAAGTAGGGAGCCAACTTCTATTCACAAGTTCTAATCCTCTCCCTCGAGAAGGATTAGCGTTAGTAACTAGAGTGCTAGCCAACAACTTCCACTTACCAATTAATTCTTGAGTATTCCAACTCAAGGGTCTCCTCTTAATCAACTCCCAAGTCAAGTTGGGAGTCTACTCTATCAACAAGAATACCATCTTCCTTGTTATGAAAAAAGAAGTAGAAAAGAGACATGATAATTGGAATAAAATTAGAAGCAATTAAATAAATAATAAAATTAAATTCATAAAAAAGCAATCCAATTGTAACTCTAAACAAGGATTAAGAATATGGAAGAGTAAGTGATAAGTCAGGAAACAAACTAGAATGATGAAATCTTCAATGGAGGTAGTGACTCTGTAATATTCAATTCAACAGTATAAAACTAGGAATCCTAAATTCTAGAGAGAGGAGAGAGTCTCCCTCTCTAAAAACTACATCTAAATTATGAAAATTGAATAATGAGAAGTCATCCCTGATTTTTCCATTCTGCAGCCTCTAATCTGTATTTTCTGGGCCAAAAACTGGGTCAAAAATAGCCCAAAAATCGCCCCATACGTACAGGTCGCAACTCTGTCACGCGTACGCGTCGTCCACGCGTACGCGTGGATTGAACTTTCGCCAGGTCACGTGTACGCGTGCGCGTCATCTAATCGTAAGGCAACTATGACAAATTATATATCGTTGCGAAGTCCCGAATGTTAGCTTTCCAACGCAACTAAAACTGTCTCATTTGGACCTCTGTAGCTCAAGTTATGATTGATTGAGTGCAAAGAGATCAGGCTGACAGCATTAGCAATTTCTTCAATTTCCTGTATTCCTTCCACTTTTGCATGCTTTCTTTCCATCCTCTGAGCCATTCCTACCCTATAAACCCTGAAAACACTTAACACACATATCACGGTATCGAATGGTAATAAGAGAGGATTAATATTAGAAAATATAAGGCCAAAGAAGCATGTTTTCAATCATAGCACAAAATCAGGAAGGAAGATGTAAAACATGCGAATTGTATGAATAAGTGTGAGAATAATGGATAAAATTCACTAGATTAAGCACAGGATAAACCCTAAAAATGGGGTTTATCAACCTCCCTACACTTAAACATTAGCATGTCCTCATGCTAAGCTCAAGAGAACTAAAAGAGTGAAGAGGAATGGTAGAGTATGAAATACAACCTATCTATGTGAATGCAACTACATGCAAAATATTTCTACCTACTTGGTTGAAAGTAAACAAATCCTTCAAGAAGAATTATGAACTGGATCTCACTAATTCCAATCATGAAATAAGGTAAAAGTAAACTTGCAAAAGAAAATAGCTCGTAAAAGCCGGGAACAAGGAATCGAGCATCGAACCCTCACCGGAAGTGTATACACTCTAATCACTCACGTATTTGAGGTTTGATTCTCTCAATTCTCTACTAACCTTGATTTCTAAGACTTGCTCTTCATCTAACAATCAACAAAGAATTAATGCACAGATACACATATCAAGAGATCTTTTAAGGATTGTAATGGGGTTAGGGTCAAGGTAGGATTGTATTTGGTCAAGTGGACTAAAATCTGAATCCTTAATTAACCTAAACTTCTCACCTAACTTAAGACAATCCATATAATCATAATATAAAATCAATAACTACCCATTAACTGTGTTTACTACATATTCGTGCATCTCAAATTGAGTACAGTACACATGCATTGCTATCATCATTTACTTTGGGGCATTTTGTCCTCTTTATTATTTGCTCTTTTTCTTTTCTTTTTCTCTCTCTCTCTCTTTTTTTTAGTTTTTCCCAATGCATATGATTAAGGTGTTGAATGCACAAACATGCCCTCAATATTTTTCACATTTTCACAAAAAGTCTAACATACTCAATTCCCAAACCAAACGTTTCCAAACCCGCTTTTCCCACACTTAATCCATGAGCACTCTCACTAATCTAAGCTAACCAAGGATTCAAATTAGGGACATTATTGTTTTCCGCTTAGAGTTAATGATGTGCTAAAATAAAGAATAAAGGGGTAAAATAAGCTCAACTTTGGTTTGCAAAAGATAATGAAAGGGTAAGGCCATATGGGTATGTAAGCTCAATGAAATAAAGGCCTCAATCATATAAGTGCATGCATACATTAAACAATGGAAATATAGAATTAAGCAAGACAAATATCACAATTTTAAAGAGAACAACACACACCAAAACAAAATATTAGTTGATAAAATGCAACCAATCAAATAGGCTCAAAATCTCACAGGTTTTGTGTGTTCGAGCTCTAAACCATGTTCCAAAATAAAATTTCTTCAAACAAATTTAACAAAAATTTTAATTCAAATTAGTAAAATGCTATAACAAGTTTCTTGAAAAAGAAAATATTATTTCAACCAATTAGTGGTAAAATATGCACAAAATGTAACAAACATGCAATCAAACATGCAAATGCAACAATGAACTAACAAAGGAAATCCCACATTGGTGTTGAGAAGGAACTAACTAACCCGCGGAAGTTGGTATTGACCTCCCCACACTTAAAGATTACATCGTCCTCGGTGTATGCAGAGATGTACGAGTGGACGAGTGGCTCCAACTGATGTTGTTTCTCCAAAGATTGTGCGGCAGACTTGTTTATTGCCCCAGTTAGAAATTTTTTCTTCTCCCTCTTGGTGGCCATCCTGAAAGAGAAAAAAGGAGGAAAGGAACCCACAAGCAAAGATATGTAAAGAAATAAAATATATGTGGGCTAGTGCCAAATAATAAGGTTCTCAACTACATAGTAGCTACAACATGTAAGTGAGAAAATAATAGAAGCACAGAGCATGTCAACTAAATAGCAAACAAGTCAAGGAGCACCCAAAATAATGCAAGAATTATGCAACAGTTGAGCAAGAAAATTCAACACCAAAGAAAAGGAGAAAGAATAAGAAAGGAGAGAAGAAAGAAGTAAAATGGAGAACAGGAAGCGACGCGCGCGCAGGTCACGCGTGCGCGTGAAAACAGGAACAGCCATGTGACGCGGACGGGTCCAGTACGCGTACGTGTGACCGTAATGGTGCCAATTGCGTGAGTCCAGCCTCGCGCATGCACAACTTTCTGTTTGTTTCGCATTGGGGCCAAAATTGCATACGGCGCGTGCGCGTCAGGCACGCGCACGCATGAGTGGCCAGAAATTGAAAATGACGCGCACGCATCAGGGACACACGTTTGCGTGAGCTATTTTGGGCCTCTAGCACAATACCAGCATCAAGCCATCATAACTTTTGGGCAAACACCTTTTTACGCCAATTTTTAGGGTTACGCGTGTGCGTCATTGACGCGTACGTGTGACATGCAAAAATCCCAAGTGACGCGTACGCGTGGTGATGCTTGTGCGATTGGCACACTTTCTACACTGCTCCCACGCAACTTTCTGCCATTTTTTTATGCAATTATGCAGATGTAAATGCAGACTATTTGCAGAAATAGTGAGAATAGTCACTAAAAATAAAAACTAAGAAGAGAGAAAAGAACAATCATACCATGGCGGGTTGTCTCCCACCTAGCACTTTTAGTTATTGTCCTTAAGTTGGACATTTTGGTGAGCTCCTTGTCATGGTGGCTTGTGCTTGAACTCGTCTTGAAACTTCCACCAATGCTTGGACTTCCAATAAGCTCTATCAATACCGGGTAAATTCCTCAAGCCTTGATGGAGTTCTTCACAAGCTTTGAGCTCCCATAATTGATCCTCATATATTCCTGGATCCCAAATATTGTTTCTACACCCGTCTTCAAGTGGATCATGATGATTCCATCTGGGTGGTTCAGCCTTGGAATTCTTATTTAGGTACCCAAACATCCTCCTAGACCCAATTAATTGAGAATTATACCAACCCTTGCAATCAGGCATTGAGCTTCCAACCACAACGAACCTAGGATGGTGTTGCCAACCACTAACCATATCCCTTTTACTCTCAATGCCACAAAGAGCTCTAAGTTGACAATCTGTCTCAAGTAAACCATATTCAAGTGGGAAAGTAAAGGTTAAGGATAAGAATTTTACCCAGTTGAATGTTGTATTAGATGGTAATGGGTTTGGAAGAGGTGTTTCTAATGATCTTGCAAGCTCCACTCCCTTGTGCTCTTCTTTGAATTCTTCTACCTCTTTGCAAGCCTCTTCAACTTCAACATCTTCCTCTTGGTAGCTTTCTTTCAATTTAATCTCTTTTTCATTGCTCACCAAGGACATGGGAGGTTGTGCTTCTTCTTCTTCAATCTCCATGTCAAGTCCAACGGGAGATGATTCAATCGTAGATAAGGATTCATCAATGATTGAATCCATCTCATGATCAACCTCCTCCAAGTCTTCAACCATGATATGCCTTGGAGGTTGTACACCCTCCTGAACATCAAACTCAAACGTCTTAGAAGGAGACTCTATGACTTGACTTTTCCATGGAGGTTTCGCATCTCCTAAGTCTTCAACCACTTCCTCTTCTTCAGCTATTACGGTTTCCTTCACTTGCTCCAATACAAAGGCATGTTCCTCATTGTCCACTGGAGTTTCTAGTGTCTCCTTCGTGCTACGCTCTTTTATTGATTCTCCACATGTAGCCATGGGAGCACTTTGAGTGTCAAAATGCCGAGAGGCTAAATCACCTACTGCTCACTTCAATTGATGAACGGCTGCTTGAAATTGATCCAGTGTCTCCTTGAGACGATCCCTTGACTCTTGTTCCGCTTGGATATTATAAGTAGGGTCATAAGCTCTTGGATTGATGGATATGGCCATGGTGTATATGGAGGTGGTGGTTCTTGGGAGTAATTGGTTCAGAATTGGGGTGGCTCTATATATGGTTCATATGGCTCATAAGGTGGTTGGTATGGTGGGTATGAGTTAGGTTCGTATGGAAGTGTTTGGTGGTACGGGGCTTGTGAATATGGTGGTTCAAAGCTATGTTGAGGAGGGGGTTCATAGACATGTTGTGGGGGGTATTGAGTGTCACGAAAAGGTCCACCATAACCATTGTCTTGGTTTGCATTATGGAATGGTTGTTGCTTGTAGTACATTGGAGGGGGTTGTTGCCAAGAGGGTTGATCAAATCCTTGTGGCTCCTCCCATCTTTGATTGTTCCAACCATGATACATATTTTCATTATAATCTCCTCTTCCTGCAACATAATTATAACTACGCTCGTAGCTAGAGGGGTGAGAAGTCATAGTAGAAAAGGAAAACAGAAACTAATAAAAAAGAGCAACTAGGTCCTAAAACTAACGAAAACTATCAAACAAGCAAAAAGAAAATATTTACGATAACCAATAATAAAGCACACGTTTACAATTTCCCGGCAACGGTGCCATTTTGACGAACGGATTCTGGTCTAAAATTTTACAAATAAGTTCTCGTTGCAAGTATAGTTTCTAAACCAACAAAAATCCTTTCGTACAAAAGTTTGGTTGTCACAAGTAACAAACCCCTAATAAAATTAATAACCGAAGTATTCAAACCCCGGGTCGTGTCTCAAGGAATTGTAGGGAGGTGTTCTTATTATTAGTTATGAGTCATGTAATTTGGGGTTTTGGGTTGAGAAATAAGAAGAGAAAATTGCAGAGAAAATAAATAATAACAATAAAAAGCCTTGATTAGGAGAAGATTAATCGGAAGTTCTATCCTTGTTGGATGTTCCCAAGATCAGTTAATAATTGATTGTTGTTTCTACTCAGTTATCCCTTATCTAATAAAGGAAAGTTAAGTAGGGAGCCAACTTCTATTCACAAGTCCTAATCATCTCCCTCAGGAAGGATTAACGTTAGTAACTAGAGTGCTAGCCAACAACTTCTAATTACCAATTAATTCTTGAGTATTCCAACTCAAGGGTCTCCTCTTAATCAACTCCCAAGTCAAGTTGGGAGTCTACTCTATCAACATGAATACCATCTTTCTTCTTATGAAAAAGGAGTAGAAAAGAGACATGATAATTGGAATAAAATTAGAAGCAATTAAATAAATAATAAAATTAAATTCATAAAAGCAATCCAATTGTAACTCTGAACAAGGATTAAGAATATGAAAGAGTAAGTGATAAGTCAGGAAACAAACTAGAATGATGAAGTCTTCAATGGAGGTAGTGACTCTGTAATATCCAATTCAACAGCATAAAACTAGGAACCCTAAATCCTGGAGAGAGGAGAGAGCGTCCCTCTCTAGAAACTACATCTAAATTATGAAAAGTGAATAATGAGAAGTCATCCCTGATTCCTCCACTCTGCAGCCTCTAATCTGTGTTTTATGGGCTGAAAACTGGCTCAAAAACAGCCCAAATATCGCCCCCAGCGATTTTTTATATGTACAGGTCGCGGCTCTGTCACGCGTACGCGTGGATTGAACTTTCACCAGGTCACGCGTACGCATTCTTCACGCGTGCGCTTCATCTAATCGCAAGGAAGCTATGGCAAATTATATATCGTTGTGAAGCCGCGGATGTTAGATTTCCAACGTAATTAAAACTGCCTCATTTGGACCTCTGTAGCTCAAGTTATGATCGATTGAGTGCGAAGAGGTCAGGCTGACAACATTAGCAATTTCTTCAATTTCCTGTATTCCTTCCACTTTTGTATGCTTTCTTTCCATCCTCTGAGCCACTCCTACCCTATAAACCCTGAGAACAATTAACACACATATCACGGCATCGAATGGTAATAAAAGAGGATTAATATTAGCAAATATAAGGTCAAAGAAGCATGTTTTCAATCATAGCACAAAATTAGGAAGGAAGACGTAAAGCATGCGAAATTGTATGAATAAGTGTGAGAGTAATGGATAAAATCCACTAGATTAAGCATAGGATAAACCCTAAAAATGGAGTTTATCAAAGAACATATTTCAGAGATTGTAGTTACTCTTCTGTGCAGTTTCAATCGGACACGGAGTTCTCCATGAAGCGTTTTCCACATATGAACCTTTACTTTTTTTTTGGAGTCTCCAAGCCCCATACAGAATTCCATAGAGTTTCGTTCTTAAATCTATCAGAAAAAAATTCAATTAGAGGATGGTATAGTTGAAAAGCAATTTCATAACCTGAACTGACTGAGTAAGCTCCTTTTCTTTTCTTGCTCCATATCAATTTATCATCGTCTTCATATATCTTGACTCTGTGAATTGATTGTGCAATTTCTGTTGAGAAACAACTATTAATTAATTGGAAATTCCATTCCTCTGAGTCTGTCATCAGTTTAGAAACCCATATGAAGTTTGGCTGAATTTGAATGTGTTACTTGGCTATTAAAGGCCCTTCTTTGTTAACCCAATTTGCTTCTCAAATGTTTATTGAGCTCCTCTCCCTACTTTTCAAATTGCCTATTGTTTTTTCTCCCTTTCAATAGACATTTTCACGATCATGAAGGATTATTCCCAACACATGCTTTTAAAAAATCACAATGTCTGAAATACTTGCTCTTAAAGACTCTTGTAACCAGTGAATAAGGCTTTGTAAGAAATCTCCATCCTTGCTTTTTTAACAATGCAAGATTGAAAGCTTTGAGATCTTTAAAACACATACCTCCTTGATATTTTGGTCTACACAATGTATCCCAACTGATCCACTGTAGTTTTCGTTCATCATATTTTTGACCCCACCAAAACTGCATTAATTGTCTTTAAATGTCCTCTATGAATTTTTCAGGTAGTTTGAAACATCCAAAGGTGTAGATAGGGATGGCAGCTCCAACAACCTTTATCAGCACCTCCCAACCGCTTACTGATAGTAACAATCTCTTCCACTATTTTAGTTTTTTTGCCACTTTCTCTTTTACATAACTAAATGTGGATGTTTTGGATCCTTGTACAGTTGTAGGCAGATCCAGATACTTGTCTTGTGTTCCTATATTTGGAACTTGTAGCAAATTTGCCAGTCTTACCCTATCTTGTTGTGGTGTGTTACAGCTAAAGAAAACTGCCGACTTGGCCAGGTTAATTTCTTGACCACTTAATCCTCCATATATCTGCAAAATATTTAGTACATTCTGACAAGAAGTAGAATTTGCCTTTGTGAATATGATTGAGTCATCAGCAAAAAATAAGTGGCTTATAATAGGACAATTACTGTTGATTTTTAAACCAAACAACTTATGATTTTGTTCTTCTCTGTGGAGCAGATGGCTTAGTCCCTCTACGCAAAGTATGAAAAGATAGGGAGAAAGAGGATCCCCTGGCGGAGACCTCTTATAGGTTTAAATAAACCTTTAGGTTGTCCATCCACAGTAACAGAATAGGAAACAGTCATCACACACTCCTTAAGCCAATTAATGCGCCAGTTACAAAAATATAATTGTTCCATCACCTTCCACAAAAAACTCCATTTCACTTTGTTATAAGCTTTACTCATGTCTAGTTCAAGTGCCATATCCCAATCTCCATTTCTTTTATTCTTCAAAAAATGCATATATTCATGGGCAATCAGTACATTATCTGTAATAAGTTTTCCTTTAATAAATGCACTTTGATTGTCACTAATCACTTTATTCATAAGAAATTGCATACGATTCACCAATATCTTCGAAATAATTTTGTAAAAGACCAAACTTAGGATAGTTCGTCATACCTAGGTCATTGTCGTAGCATTAGGAATTTTTGGAATTAGACATATATGAGTATGGTTGAAGGATTTGAGCATTTTTCCACTTGAAAAAAAAACTTTGCACTATTATAATTGTCTCTTCTCTAACAACATGCCAGAAAAATTGAAAAACTTTTCCTGTAAATCTATCTTCTCCTGGGGTTGAAAATGGATTTATTGAGAAAATTGCTTTCTTGATTTCAATTTCAGTTACTTGTCTTGTAAGCAACCAATTATTCTGCCATGTTACTTTTCTTCTCATAGTGGAAATAGCTGTTGTAGGATCATGTACATCTTGCGAATTGAAAAGAGACTCAAAATAATGTTGAGGTACCTGTCTAATACCTTCTGAATATGAATGTATTGCTCCATCTTTACCTTCCAGTTGCTAAATTCTATTATATCGGTTTTTGATCTGCGCTTTTGAGTGAAAAAAATTTTGTATTTTGGTTTCCATAATTGAGCCATTGAACCCTTGCTTTTTTTCCACCAAAACCTTTCTTCTTTTAAGTATGCTTCTACCAATTCCTCTTCTAAAACCAGAATCTGATGCTTGTCTGCCTGATTGTCTTTACCTTTCTCTTCATCAATTAGCTGTTTTAGATCATTAATTTGTTGCAGCGAGTTGCTACTCTAGCTTCGTTGCCACTGAACCAAGTGATGACGACATCTCTTGAGTTTGGTGAATAATTGAAACATTGGAGACCCTTGCACCCCTTCTTTCCATCATTCTTTAACTATCCGTCCAACTTCTTCTTCCTCACACCATCTCTTTTGAATTCTAAATCTCTTTTGATCCTTCTCTGCTCCTCCTCCATGATCAACAGAATAGGCCTATGATCTGAACCTTGATCATTTAGGTGCACCACAGCAGATCTAGGGTAGGCTTCGTACCAATTTGATGTAGCCAAATACCAATCAAGCCGCTCTCAGACAAGGTTGCCTCCATATTGCCTATTACTTCATGTAAATCTACACCCTTCAAACCCCAAATCCACCATACCACCCATGTTGAGAAAATTATTGAGACCTTCAATAGATGAGGTTGATTTTGATCTTCCCCCCTTTTCATGATATGCTGTTATAGCATTAAAGTCTCACATTATCACATAATCACCTTCCAACATTGCTACTAGATTTAATAGCTCTTCATATTACTGATTTCGTTGATTTTCATCATTATAAAGGTGAACTCCCGCTATATGCAACTTTAAATTTCTTATTGAATTCTCCCACCTCCAATGAATAAAGTATTCTCCATTATTCATCACTGTAATATCAGTAGTACTTTTCCAAGCTAATGTCAAACGTTCTGCCATCCCTTGTGGTTCCACACAGTATACCTTTTCAAAACCAAATTTCTTACAGTGCATAGTTACCATCGAGAAATTATTTTTAGTTTCACACAGAAACAAAATCTCAGGGGAATGAGATCTTTTGATCTCTTTTATGTTGTAAACTGTCAGGGCATTTTCCAAATCCCGACAGTTCCACATCACTGTCTTCATTGTCCGTGGGGTGCCATTTTTGGGTTGGCACCCACCCTGTATTCAACATTTCTTCTTCATCATTGCACTGCTTCTTCGTTGTTACTCCTTTTTCTTCCTCCTTTTGCTTTCTTTTTTCTCCACTCAATTTGCTGCTACCTCCCTCTCCCATCTTTCTCGTCATATATTTAATTTTAACAATTTTTTGTTTCTGATTTTTTACACTGGATGGTTTGCTAATGTGAAAATCATATTTGACAGCATCTTCTATCTCTAGTAATTTATTCACTCGTTGTCCCTCTTTTCCCTCATAAAGCGCTACTTCTATACTGGTTATCTCCTTTTGAACTCTAACTCTATCACCTTGAACCCGCCTATCCCCATCCTCCGAGTCGCCTTTATTTTCCTCATTTTCCATCCCCTCCCCCCCTCCCATTCGACCAGTTGATATATAATCATCTAACTCTTTTCCTCGACTACTCTTTTACATGGGCAGATTAGCAAATCCTTTAAGCAAACTTACTGGAGTTGGTTTGTGTGATTTCTCCCTCAAGCTTGTTTCAACTTTAGGCATATTGGGGTTACAGTTCTCTTTTTGCTCCAAAATTTTTCATCCGATCTGCTCTGCCGTTAGCCAATTTTTTCACCTTTCTTTCATAACATCTCTTGTCACCGAGTCCTCCAAAAAACTTTCACGGATCCTAACTTCATGACCTAGGTGTCCCCAGTAGTTATAGAAGCACCCAATCATTTTATATTTGATAAAGAGTTCAATAATTTTTTGTTAGGACCAGCAATCCTCAATGATCTCCTTAGAGACTTTGTGACATCCAATCTGATCTTCACTTTCAAAATACAATTCTCTTTGCTTTTCATCGAGAAAAAATCTACGTCAATCACTTTCCCCATATTACCTCCTATTTTCCTCCCAAGCTCCTTAGTTTTATAGTGTTCAGGAATCTCCCATAATTGCATCTATATCGAAACCAGATACAATTCATTATGTTCAACATCAATATTTTTATACCACTTCTATAGATTGATTAAGTAGTTCTTAAATAACTAGGGAGCCCCTCTTTCAATTCTTATCAACTCAGTTTCTTTCTCAAAAAAGAATTGAAAGATATTTCCTCCTAAATCCAACACCTTAAAGCCATCAGGTTGAGACCAAATTAATCTCAATGCTTCTTCCATTATACCTTAGCTGAACGATCTGTCAACAAGAATTCTGCCAATTAGATTTTTGCACAGGTCTTCGAACTCTCTGCCACCACCGTTTCATCAAAAAAATAACTCCCTTCTCATCTATCTTTTATCCTAACCTCCACTTTTTTCACATTCTTTTTTTCGTCTGGAGTATTTATTATTTTCTGTTGGAGTACAATACGATTTGAATTTTATTAGCCAATGTAAAATCAACTGTGATAAGAGAATTCTGCCAAATAAAAATCCTAACAGAACATTTTTAAAAAAATTCTAATGGAACATTTTTTGGAAAATTTCAAAAGAACACAAGCTTTATTAAGTTGTTGACCCCATTTTGTCTTAAATTTAATAGTGCTAACGAGACCTGCCTAATAAAAATGTTAGTTTAATATTTTTGCTAATGGGTTTAATGTGAAATACGAACAGTTTTGATCTAATAAATTTTAACAATTTTAGTCTTTTAAGCATTAATTGAAGTGAAATATTAATTAGAATATTAAAGAATATATATATATATGGGTTGTGTTATAGTGGTAAAAGACATTTTTTTCAATATGTGCTGAAATGTGTTGGTAACATGAAGAGAAAGACACGTATTTATATTGTTGGGACATGTGCAGACAAAAATTAGGTAAAAGCAGAAAGTTATCAGAGTGAAGTAAAAGATAGTGAAGTGAAAGACAATTACGCAGTGAAATTGGTAAATTGTGAATAATTAATGTTAATTTTGATAACAATTAGGCCGATCTTTTTTATTGTATTTGGGCCTCTTTTTAGCAACTTATACCAAACTGATAATATGATCAATTCATATATTTTTTCAGATAATAATAATAATAATATAACATAAACAAAGAAAAAGAGAGTTATGATATGAAGGAAGAAAAATGAACTTTTAATAATCATGGCAAACTCTCATTCTTGTCACATGTAGCATATTAAGCAAAGATTCAACCCAAATAATATTTAATAAAATAACTTTGATTACCAATAAATTTATCTAAATTATTAAATAAAAGAAAAAAATTAAATACCACTAACATTAACATCAGATTTCATAATATATAAACGTCTTTATCGTTTTTAATAATAAAAAGAAATACATTTTATTTTCTAAATAAAATAAAAAATTACTATAACTAAAATAAATTTTTCGTAATTATCTATTATTAAGACAAAAATATAATACTAAATCTAAAAAATATAATATTTAATTTATTATTAACATAAAAAATATAATAATAAAAATAAAAAATATCATTTATTTGTTATTTATACTTTATCACAATAATTTTATTATCATTTATTACCAGCATAAAATAATTTAATATTAAACATAAAAAATTAAATATAAAAAATATGAAAAATAATTTATACAGTAGCATAACAGATTTATTATTAATATAAAAAGTATGTAAAAGATATTTTATATATATATATATATATATTTGTATAAAACATTGGTATTTTAGTAATCAAAATCCACCATTATACCAAAAAGTCCATCTCCAAAAAAACACATTCAACTTATACATAATTATCATTAAGACTTAACACTATTAATTATCATAAAAAATTAAAAATTGGTCAACCATTCTCTACAAACTATTATTTCACTCTGATCACTTCTTGCTACCATTCAGTTCTCGTTTACGTGTGTGCTAGCAATACAAACACGTGTCTCTCTCTACATGTCAACAACACAGTTCAGCATCTGCTGAAAAAAAAACTATCATTTCTACCCATGAATTTTGCGAACACTGACAAAAGTATTCATCAAACAAGAAAATTAACGTTGTACCCATGAAAGATGGGTTCCGCCGTGTGACAATAGTACCCAAACCGTGATTTTTTATTGACTTTTTAATAAAATTTTCAAATTACCCCTTCTATCTTCTTCCCCAAATTCCAAATTTTACAACCCTCATCCTTCATCTTCCTCCTACTGCCAGCCACCTTGTGGAACGACTACTATCCAACCTGAAAGGGGCAACCTGCAACAACGGCCGCATCTTGAGGCTCTCCCTCAACAACTTCTCTCTAAGAGGAACCATCTCTCCCTTCCTCTCCAACTGCACCTACCTCCAATCACTCGACCTCTCCTCCAACGTCCTCACCGGACCCTTCCCTCCCGACATCCAGTCCCTCGTCAACCTCGCCGTCCTCAACCTCTCCTCTAACCAACTCCAAGGCCAGATCCCGCCATAGCTCACAATGTGCACCTACCTCAACGTCATTGACCTCCATGATAACCTCCTCACTGGTCCCATTCTCCAGCAATTGGGCCTCCTCGTCAGGCTCTCCACCTTTGATGTCTCTAATAACAGACTTTTCGGGCCCATACCGCCTTCTTTGTCCAACCGGATCGGTACTCTGCTCCGCTTTAACGCTACCTCCTTCTTGGGGAACAAGGATCTCTACGGCTACCCTCTTCCGCCCATCAAGACCAGCGGCCTGTCTGTTTTGGCCATTGTTGGGATCGGGCTCGGGAGTGGCCTTGCCAGCCTCGTCCTTAGCTTCACTGGGATTTGCATATGGTTGATAGTCACGGAGCACAAGATGGCTCTGGATGAAGGCAAAATCAGTCAGCTCATGCCTGGTGGCTGGCAGCAGTAGAGGAGGAAGACGAAGGATGAGGGTTGTGAAATTTGGAATTTGGGGAAGAAGATAGAAGGGGTAATTTGGGAATTTTATTAAAAAGTCAACAAAAAATCACGGTTTGGGTACTATTGTCACATGGAACCCATCTTTCATGGGTACAACGTTAGTTTTCTTGTTTGGTGGGTACTTTTGTCAGCGTTCGCAAAATTCATAGGTACAAATAGTAGTTTTTCCGCTGAAAAAAATGTCTTTCAGAAAAAATGTCTTTAGTACCATAATATTGGCCTATAGATATAGCACATATAACTAAAAATTTATCTGTTACTAGTAGCTTATATAGTTGACAAAGAAATTTTGTATTAGGTCCTAGATTTCATTTAGGATAAATTCAAATAATTTTGTCATTAACAAAAATACACTTAAATTTTATTATCGATGAAAATATTTTTTAATAATTAAAAAATGCTATAAAAATATCTAAAAAAATATTTAAATTTTTTTTTTGAAAATAACAAATGACTTTTGTATTTGATTTCTATGATTTTTATTTTATTTTTTAAAAATATTATTGGTTGTTGACAAAAAATTATAAATATATATATATATACTTAGTTTTAATCATCAAATTTTAAAGATAAAAATATTTTATTTTTCTAATTATGCTCGTAAAAAAATTGCATCAAAATTCAATCATAAAAATTATTTTTTAAGAATACATATTTAATGTTGTGTATTTTTATTATATTTTAAAATTATTTAAAAGTATTTTTATTGACAATCAAATTTGAATATATTTTTTTAACAACAAAATTATTTAAATATATTTTTGATGTTTACCTTTTCATATGTATAGATACATGTCTTTTTTTAATACAACAGAATAAATAGAATTAAAAATCAACTTTACCAGTTTTTTTAACTAAAGATAAAAAAATTTGAATCTATAATCTCTTAAATAAGTATAAGAAGATTATATCGTCATTTGAATTATAATTTATTGGCTAATGAACTTTGCCAATTATTCATCAAGATTTCTAAACATATATTCGGATTTAATAGGACTATAGGAGGGTTATCTGGAATAACTGAACATAATATGACGAATATGAATGTCATACATTATTAAACAGATATTATTATGTTATATTAAATAACACGTATGTGAGTTTATTATATTTAAGGTTATTATTTAACTTATTTATTTTATTATATGCATATTTACTCTAAACTTGTTACTCATCCACGATGACGATGAAATAATTACTGCCAAAAAATTACTAAATACATTTTTAATAAAAATCTTAAACAAAACCAATCTATCTGACAAAGACTTCAGGCCCAATTTATCGGTGTTATCCAAATTTTTATTAGGCATGTTTCATTAACATATTAACGATTTATAGATGAGACAAACGGTTCAGAAAAGTACCGCTCATTCTAAACTTCTTGTTCCATCAATTAATACTGCTTACTGTATTCTATCCACTTGTTGCACAAAGAGGTGATACACCTCGAATCTATAGGTATAATGTTTCTACCATTTATTCCATAGAATTTTCCCAAACAAAATGCGTTTTGTTTCCAATTCCAACATTCTACTTTATTTATGGAAATGTTTTTACTGAAAAAAAGAATAATCAAGAGTTTAAAACATCATATAAAAAAATTTTATATCAAGGACTGGAATAGTTACTGTATAATAATTGTTGATAATACTAATTTTGACCTAAATTTATATGTATTTATAAATTGGTATAACATAGTTTAATTAGATTAATTATTTAATAATTAATTTTTTTTGGATAAATTGGTTTATAATTTTTTTTGTTAAACTTTATCACATAGGTTATACCTATAACCCACACAAAGATAGTTCGTAAAAACACAACTTATTTTTTCTTTCTTAATTTACCGATCAATATCATAAATAATTTCATATTATTCGCTGTGTAATTTTCTGCTTCAGTTATTTTTTTATAAGATTTTTATTTTTCTTTTTCTTTTTATGGTAAAATAAAATTAAAACTTGTACACATTTTTGTTTTTATTTATTATTATTATCACTTTTATTTGTTAAAATAAAGCACATCTTTTTTCTATCGTTGCATATTTTTTTTTACTAATAAAAATTAAGTTTTTTATTTTTTTACATTATTATTTGACTAAAATAAAATAACAGCTCTATGAACGAGAAGTAGTGACTTCATTCTTCAACAAAATAAAAATATTTAATAATTAAATTAATTATTTATTATTTTATATATATAACATATTTAAAATCATAAGATAACATATAAAATATTTTTGGTATCCACTAATATTATTAGTCGTACAACCTAATATTATTAGAGTCATTTTTATTAGACTTATAATTTTGTTGTTGTTGTTGTTGTTGTTGTTGTTGTTGTTGTTGTTGTTGTTGTTTGTGCACGTGGACAATGACATTAGCATATGCCATATTAATATACTCTTTTCATTAGAAACAAGTAAGGTGAATAATAATACTCTAAAATCCAAATTAAAACATTTTTTTTAATACAAACACCTTTTTTAAAATATGATATCTTTTGATTATATTAAATACAAAAATATCAACTGATTTCAACCTTAAATCTCTTATATAATAATCTCTAATAATTTTATAGAATATTATTATTATTATTATTATTATTATTATTATTATTATTATTATTATTATTATTATTATTATTATTATTATTACACAATAATACTATACCATAAATTTTTGTATTTTTTGGACAAAAATAATAATAAATTTAATCATATTATTATTACACAATAATACTATACCATAAATTTTTATATTTTTTGGACAAAAATAATAATAAATTTAATCATATTATATATATATAGTTTCTCAATAATAATAATAATAATAATAATAATAATTTTATTTTATTTTTTTTGGATAGAAGGCTGTTATGTCTAACAGAAAAAATATTAGAAATTGATTTGTATATTAATTTTTTTGGGACTAAATTGTCCGTTTTTAAAATTTTTTGGGACTGATTTGGGTAATTGTTCTGCTAAAAAATGAACGGAAACTGAGTTTATCTGTCGAAATAAAACTTTAGGGATTAATATGTGTATTAATTATTTTTAAAAACTAAAATGTCTACTTTAAAATCTTTAGAGATTGATTTAAATAATTAAAATGTCTACTTTCTAAAACTTTAGGGACTAAATTGTCCGTTTTTAAAATTTTTTGGGACTGATCTGGGTAATTGTTCTGCTAAAAAATGAACGGAAACTGAGTTTGTCTGTCGGAATAAAACTTTAGGAATTAATATGTGTATTAATTACTTTTAAAAACTAAAATGTCTACTTTTAAAATCTTTAGAGATTGATTTAAATAATTACTCTTAAAATAATAGAAATAACATTAACAATTGTAATAATAAGAATAATAGCAATAATAATTTTAAAAATTAAAATAATACTAATTCTAATTATAACAATAATAATGATAACAGAGATATTATAATAATAACAGTAACGATAATAATGATCCTAATGAAAACAATAACAACAATAATGAGTGAAATAATAATTATAACAATAATAAAGAAGAACAGTATAATAGACCAAAAGAAAGACCAGCGTAAAAGTGGAAGTTATTACAAAAAAAAATAATATTAGCTATGACCATAAAATTAATTTATATTTAAATTTGTTCCAATTACTATAATTTAATATTTATGAACCGATCCTTATATTTTTTAGTATCTTTATTTATTGGCTAATTTTTCGACATCTGAATTATACTTTTTCCACCGAAAAAAGCTCCCTACTGCATACCCTAACCAGCTCATGAATTTCAGATATAATTCATAGTGGTTGGGGAGTATACTTCAGTGTTTCACATGCTCACAATATGGTGATTCTTATTTATTTATTTATCTATTTATTATTATTATTATTGTTATTATTATTATTTTCAGATTAATGGTGATGGCGGTTCATGATTGGTCTTCGTACACCTTCTTGGGCTTTCTAGAAGATCTGTTGGGTTCTCCTCTTGCTTTCTCTCTCTGTATAGTTTACGGTGTTTTAAGTGTAAAGGCCTTTCTCCTGACCAAAAAAAGTGAGATTGTTCGAAGCCTTTTTAATTAAGTACCACATCAGTCTCCATCAGGTTTCTTTCGGTGGCTTTTCAAAATGTATTTGGAAACAAAAGTTTCTGGAATTAAATTGTGAATTAGTTATTGTATTTAGGAAAAAATATAAAATAAAAACAAAATTGATTAAAAATTAATTTTTATGTTTAGATTATAAATTAATAAGAATCAATTGATTTCAATATCATATTTTATATTTTTTGTTATTTATTCTTAACTTATGCTAATTACTCTTTTCTTATACTAATATAAATGTAAATCAGTCTTTTTCATTTTTTTAGAACTTAATCAATTCAATTGTATCCAAATAGTATAAAACATGAGAGAATTAAAACTAGTTTTAAAGTAACTTCATGAAATTTCTAATCAAATCACTTTTTATTTTTTATTATTTATCTATCTCAAACAAGAGAATAACAAATCAAATCGATTTCAATTTTAAAAAATTTTAAATAAAAAATTATTTTTTACATTACAAGCAAATAGTTCTCTCATACGTCTCTACATACACTAACTCCAAATAATTTCATATGGACTTGAGTTAAATTTTTCTTTATCCGATCTACATTCCACGTTAATATTTAAAGAAAAGTCTAAAAACCAGTAATTTCATTAAATTTTAGTCAGCATATAATCAGTAAAAGAAAAATGAATAATTCCACACTATTGAATGAAATTTCACACCATTACATCATTAATGGCTACTTGATGATTACAAATCACAAAAGTTATTGGCCCCTAACACTCCTCAATATTTAATTAGAGTATTTGAGTCGCTCATTCTAGCTAAGTAGTAATTAGTAAGCTAAGTTCATATATTTTTTGTCTAATTGAATTATTAATGGTAAATAATGAAGTGTAGTGAAATGAGAGGAAATCTATTATTTTTGTGTAAGTATCCGATTCCAAAGTATAGCTTGTTCTATTCAATGCCTGAACCAACTTCTCCCTGGAGTGAATAAATTATACGTTGGCTCTTTTAAGAACGGCGGTGGTAGGTACCTGCAAAAATACTTCAACGCTCAAGTCACTAAGAGTGTAAAGTAGTAGAGATGATGTCTTGAGTGAATTACGTACCTTCACCAAATAGGTCTTGTTGTGTTTATAAAGTTGTTGTGTTAGTGAATGGTTATTGGTATCTCCATGATGTTAAAGAGTTTCGGCTAATTATTTGGCAATCATGTCTTAGTGGTCTGCTGGGGTTGTTTAGAAATTTCTGGGGAGAGATTCTTGCACTTGGTTTAGGTCGGTACGTGGTTATTTGCTTTGTTCGGATTTCGAGTTCATAGGTTCCCGTTGGGTTGGATTATCAGTAACGGATCATAGTCCTTAAGTTTGACCTGTGAAATTGTTTGACTATAAGCAAGTTGAGCTTCCGATCTATAACTCGGGATCACGATAGTGACAGCCCCTAACTCGACTTGTTCTTTTAAAATTTTTGGAGACAAAGAAAAATTTGAATTTTAGCGAGAAAGTATCCCTGTAAAAATGAATTTGGGATGTGTGTGCGTGTGTGTGTTTTTTTAGAAATGAAATAAATAAATGGAATAAATAGAAAAAAAGAAAAAATAATTAAAAATACACATGTAATGAATGCTTCTTGGAAAGTAGATGCCGTTACCAATGTGAATATGACCAGTTACATATGCTTTGGGCATGATTAATGGTCCCGATTGGTTATAATTTTAGTTTGGTCTTTTTTAAGTTGTGAATGTGGTGGGTTAGTGGGTGTTGTAAAAAATTGGAGTTACAGTGTTCGTTTGGTTTTGGTTAGTTTATTGACGTTTGAGTTTTTGCTGAAGATGAGCAAAAGAGGTTATTAATTTTGCTTTTGGTTTTTTTTTTTGTAGTACATTTCGTATTTTATTGTGCTTTTGAAATGGAAAAGGGAAAGGGTATATCCAAAAGGAGTTTAAAGGGGTGAAAGAATAAAATGATGGTCGAAGAAAGTGATAAGATTGTTGAAAATGTATACGTTTGGGATTCAAATGATCCTTTTGCGTGGGTTGAAGATTCTGTGAAGAAATGGGTATTTGTTCTTGATGATGAGCATAACATCTCTCAATTAGGTCCTGTATCGTCTTGGGTTAGGGAGGGAAAAGTTCTAAAAATTAGGTTTTTGCCATGTGTTGCTGTTGATTGTATATATCATCGGGGTGATGGTTTTGAATTTTTCTTTATGTATAAATGCATATTTGTAGAGCTAGGTATTAGGTTTTTTTTTTCAGAGTTTAAATGTGGGGTGTTAATGCAGCTGAAGTGTGCACCCTCACAGTTACACCCTAATTCTTGGGCATTTATAAGGACGTTTGAGAGATTGATAGATTATCTTGAAATAGATCCTTCGTTAAAAGTATTTTTTGTTTTATTTCAGTGTAAAGGTGTAAAGAGGGGGGTTGGCTGAATTTGGCTAGTGCTTCAGGCTGTGTTATATTTAGTCTGTATAAGTCATCTTTGAAAGGGTTTAAATCGATGTATTTGATGGTTAGTGTTGCTGGGGATGAGTTTCTGTGGTATGTAGATGAGTGTTTATTAGAGAGATTTTCGTTATATTATTGTACAAGACCTCAACAAAATATTGGATATGAAAACAATGGAATATAGAAATGAGATAATAGTTGAATTTTTGGTAAATAATATTTTATCTTCGAATTTGTTATTTGTTATAGAGCTTCTTGAATGGAAATCGGATAGGAATACAGTATCCAAGTATATAGGTAATTAGACTTTATTTTAAAGCGTTGTTTTGGTAAGTATAGTATGTAACATATGTTAATTGATTCAGTTTGGTTAGAATGATTTCAATAAAAAAATGAACCTAATCAAAATAATATAAAATCGAACGAAATTTTGCTAAAAAATCAAACCAAACAACAAATTAAATACTACTATAAAACATTTTTTTTAATAAAATAAAAATTTAATAGTACATTATTTAATAATATAATAGATAATTAATTCAAAACATGTAGGAATGACGACATAGGAGAATGGAGGCGAAACACAATCCCATACATCTAATATCACATTATAAATTGAGTAAAAAATGAGAAATTCTCAAATTTAAAATAAATTATGCAATATAATTTTAAAGATAAAATAAGCATGGTAAATGTTATACAATTTCCATTTGAAATATCAAGTGTTAGCATTTTTATTATAAAAAATGTTATAAAAATTTGAATTTTATTTAAAATACCTAATAATTTAATAAAAATGAAAAGGAATTTTTATTAAATTAAATAATATAAATATAGACGTGTCAATAGTCATTTTCCTCTTTAGCGTGGCTTAAGATTTTGCTTTATAATTTCAATGTCTAAATATATCACTTCTTTTATATACAAATTTCAAAATAAAATTTAGTTAATATGTATTTAAAAATATATATTAAAAATTTAAATTTAATTACATTTTATAAAAAAATTTAATTGATTATTTTAACGTATATTTTTAGAGTATAATTTTAAATCACTCTTTTATTTTAGTCCATGACAACAGTAAAGAAATCTCACTGCCTACAAATTCAGTCAAATAAAATATATATATTCAGTTATCATTTTAACCTTTATTATTTTATCTTATTTTATTTTTATCTTATCTTTTATCTTTCATAGGCAAATACTCTGTATATATTTAGTTTTATATTCATAAATTTATTCGATAAAAAAATAATAACAAAATATTCATTTTTTTGTGTACTCTTTATGTACTCTTTCAGTTTTATTATGGTATCAGAGCTCCTATTGAGCTCTGCTGACATTCATGGATAAACCAACCAATTTAGATCCTAAAACCCCTTCAATCCCCTCCCACCATGAATAATCAACCTTCCTATTTAGCTCAAGATACAACCAATCCCTATTACATTCATCCAAGCAAAAATCATACTGGTGCAAATTTTAGGAATATCCACAACTGAATTGGCAAGTGCACCGGTTCGTCCAAGTAATACCTTAGGTGAGTGAGGGTCGATCCCACGAGGGTTGTCGAACAGAGCAAGCAATGGTTATCCTGTTGAACTTAGTCAGGCAAACAATAAAAGAGAATTGTTGTTGTAAATGCATAAAAATAATAAACAAGCACGTAAAGAAAAGCAAGTAAAGGTTTAGTGAAAAACAATTATGAAAAATCAGTTAAGGTCTCAGAGATGTTTATCTTTCCGAATTAAAACGCCTTACCAACTATTTTAACAATAAATGATTCATTTTATGGCAAACCCTAAATGATTAAACCCTAATCCCTTAGCGATTTAATCTCCTCTAATCATTATCAAACTCCACTCCCGTGGTCACTCAATTCAGATTGGAAGGTGAAGTTCAGAAAATTAGTTTATACCACAAAGGCCCTAATCACCCCAATCCCAGCTGAATAGATGTTGCTTATCCCCATCAGGTTGTGTGATTAGCCGTCTAGGAGAGTATTTTCAAGCCGTAGTTTAAGCGAGATAACTCTCCCAAGAATCACAAGAACTCATGTAGAAAAGGGTTATATGTAACACCCTACTACACAGAGTTTTACACTTATGTCATAGAACAGAGGTAGTATGGTGTTACGGATCTCTAATCAGAAAATATTTACATATAATAGTCGGAAGAGATGATATACTAGGAGCTTTGAAAAACGGATAAAACAAAATCGTAAAATAAAAAGCGCAACACTCAAGAAATAGAATTACTTGCGCGCTAAGAAACCTAAAAGTCAAGGATAAGAGTAAGCGATATAGTCACAAGAGCGCCAAGAATATAGTGAAACTAGCTCCTGACTCATCCTGTGAAGCCAAGGCTGGTCAGAGAATATTTACATACCAAATACCCAAAATACATAAACAAGTCCCTAACTCTCCGGTAACCTCTATGAGGAACAAAATAATGAAGTTTCTTGGAGAGCAAGCTAGTACATATATACATACATATACAAACTAAAAACCCAAAATAACCCAGGGACTACTCCGCTTCAGGGAAATCCAGACGCCTAGCGAGGAGCCTTTCGACCTGCATCTAAACAGCAACACAGTATGGGGTGAGAACCGGAGGTTCTCAACATGGTAAAGGTGCCACGCGTATAATAAATAAGGTCTTGGGAACGCCAGAGGCAATCCTAGAACTTCATCACACAATTATAAAACTTAATTTCTAAGCAGAAGCCATAAAAGGGTAGGTGATCTAAGTATCCTAAACTTACTTACTTACTTTGAATCCTAGCATTATCTCATCCATGAATCAGCAGAGACAAACAAACAAATAGTTTTACGCACAAGTAAAAAACAGGTAGTGCAAATAGCAAATATAGCAGTTAGCAGGGTATATATTCAGTTAGGCAATCCCAAATAATGCATAGCAGACAAAACAAATAAATGCACATGATGCATGCCTGTCCTATGGCTGATGAGGCTCATCTGTCGGTTATCCAGCAAACCCGACAAGTCCAAAACCCTTAGACTGTCCCCCATTGCGCATCCCCATGGGTTTATGCATAGATTTCACATTCATTCATCATTCAAACATTCATTTATATATCACTCAATAAGGATATCCATACCGGGAATTTATACATGCCCGATCACCCTTACAACGTAGGGTCAATAGAGTATCGAGATTAAACCTGGAACACGTAGTGGCAAGCCACGGTTCTGTTACCCAGGGAAGCTCGTATCTCAGATAACATCATTCATAAGCCATTTCATATTCATAATCATTGTTTAATCATTCATCAAGGCCATAGCATCATACTTCAATTAACATTCACATTTCCTTCCTCATAACTCATCATTTTTACCTCTTTCTTCATCCCTAAGTTACCTCAAATTCCTACCTTTCGCTAATTACTAGACTTACTAATAAAATCTAGAGTTAACAAGGAAAAAATAGGGGTTTAGGGGTTCAAAACCATGTTTAGATCATAAAAACATAGGTGCTGGAAAACAGGGTGTGTGCGTGCGCACTCATGTGTATGTGCGCACAGCTTAAAAGAAAATGGAACGTGTGCGTGCACACGAATGCGTGCGTGCGCACACCAACTAGGAATTACTTGGTGTGCATGCGCCTCACCTGTGCTAGCGCTACCAATAGAAAGCCTATCCTGGTGTGTGCGTGCGCACAAGGGCGTGCGTACGCACACTTTCTGAAAAACACCAGGTGTGTGTGCACACAAGGCGTGCATACGCACCGGTAAACTTCTGCTTCTGTTGGGTGCGTGCGCACACACCAGAAAACCTGATTCTGCTACAACTTCAAAAATTTCAATTTTTCGCACCGGATTTTCCGGCATCCATAACTTCCTTTACAGAATTCGGTTTTCTGCAAACCTTATATCAATCTAAAGCTTATCAAACATTCTTTTATTTAAAATAAACCTCATTTTCATCCAAAATTTGAGGAGCAAGTTATGGACTACCAAAGTTCATCAAAAACTACTTTTTACCAAATTACACCCAAACCTCATTTTTACCAAAACCACATTTTCCTTTCAAAACTCATTTCCACACATCTTAACATACCATAACCATCAATACAACCAGCCCTTAACCATAGCATAACAATTCTTGCAACCTTAGCTCAATAACATCATATGTCACGCAATTTTACAAGTTTTAGCCATAAACCAACATATTACTATACATACACATTTTATCATCATCATGAAATTCTTCAACTATCGTTCCAACATTATTCATCATGTCAACACCAACAAGTCCAAATAAACACAACTCAATCACAACCATATCTTTACATTGCCATATTCATAAATCCTTCATCCATCATCATTATACTAGTATATGTATATGTACACATTCAATAATAATAATCAAATCTCAAGAAACATCGTAAACTAACCATATTCCTCAACACACACTCAACATCCACTTATCCATCAACATAAAAAAAACTAATCATTTAATGCATTTAACCATTTTAACTTATCTTATAATGCTCTAGCCTAAGTTTTCACAAAACCTTATATATTAAACGCGCGAAACCTAAACCATACCTTGGCCGATCACCGCATTTGGTCCAAGGCAGCCACACTAGCTATACATACAGCCCCCACAAGCTCGAGAAATCAACCACAATCTTAGCACCAATCACCACCAAGCTTCTAAAAGCCCACAATTCAATTCCAATGCATAATTATATACTTAATTCACACCTAATACACATATACACTTCAATTTCAGATTTCACATAATAAAATCAAAATTGGATTAAGATTTAGGTGATCCTTACCGCACCCAAACGCGTAGCAACTCAAACCTGATAAGCTCCGCAAGCTAAATCGAACCTAGAACACCAAATTGGCAAAATCTCACTATAAAGGTTCATTTCAAGAATAGAAAAGGAGATAGAAAATATGAGATGGAATTGGAGCTTATAGATGAAATTGATTTGACAGAAATATAGAGCTCGACGCATTGGATGCGTGGCCGCAAACGGTGTGGCGATCGGAACTCAAATGAGGAAGTTATGGTGGATAGAAGGATTGATGAGGGTTAGGGAAACTCTCCTCTCCCCCAATCTGTTCAGCGTTCTAATGGCTGAATGGGGAAGGAGAAGCCCCTCCTCATTATAAGTTATGGGTTTGGTTGAATCCACAGGTCTGGTTCAACCGGTTCGGTCCATCCAGTCCAATTTTGGGCCAAATTTTTCGGAACTCAAAGTAGCATCCAAATGTGATTTTTGCACTAAAATCAAGTAAAAATAAATAAAATTTAACTAAAAACAATATGAAAATAATGCCAAAAAAGGTATAAGATGTTCACGCATCACATACCTCAGTCTTGGTTATGCGTGTTCTCACAGAAAACAACTACCATTCATGGAATCATTCACTATGGCTATGATTTCTAAAAATAAATATGGATTTTTTACCGGTTCTATCTCCTCTCCTCTACCTGGTGATCCTCTTTTCTTGACTTGAGAACATTGCAATAATTTGGTCTTATCCTGGCTGTTCCATTCTTTGTTCCCTTCTATAACCTAAAGTGTCATTTATTTTGTCATTGCCTCCTCTGGACCGATTTGAGAAAACGATTTGCTTAGAGTGATCTTTTTCGAATTGCTGAGTTGCAAGAAGAAATTTATGCACTCAAGCAGAGCATTCTATCTGTCACCGAGTTCTACATGTCACTAAAGTCTCTTTGGGAGGAACTCGTTAGTTCTCGTCCTCTCCCGGTCTATTCCTGTCCAGCAACATCACACAGATCACAAGATTTCATAATTCACTTTTTTAAGGGATTGGATGAACGGTTCTCGGTGGTGCGATCTCAAGTACTTCCCCTCCGGCGCGGAATGCGATGGTTCTTCTAAGTTCTGCACGCAATGCAGTCATAGTGGCCACACGATTGAAGTCTGCTACTCAAAACACGGGTACCCACAAGGGCATCCACATCACCCTAGTCGTCCACATCACTTCGCTGCCTCTGCCAATGCTGTCTCCATCACTCCTCCGTTCATGGTGAGAGGGCAGCCCTAGGTCACGTTGAAAGGCAAACCCAGCAGCTTAATTCAACCCCCAATTTTGGACCTCTCACTAGCCCAACAATAAGCTCACATAACATTTCTCAAAAAGGCCGAGTCTCCCTCTTCAGAATATAGAGATAATGGTTCATCAAATCAAAATGGGTGTTTGCCTGGTCCGAGTACTCATTATCTTTGTTTTTTAAACACATTTTCTATTTTAAATAATTTTTTCAACAAAAATACCTTTTTAAATTCTTAGATTATTAATTCTGGTACCACATACCATATTGCATCAAATTTATCTTGATTTATTTCATATTGTAAAGTCTCTCCTATTATTATTCACTTACCGAATAACACTAAAATTACTGCTTCTTATAAGGGTGTTGTGCAATTTTCTTCATCCTTAATCCTTTATGATGTTCTTTATGCCTTATTTCAATTTTAACATTATTTTCATATCCAAAATTATTTTCAATATTCAATGTCAACTCATTTTTTCATCTACTTCTTGCATTTTACAGGATAACCCTTTGAGAATGATTGGTTTGGGTAGAATGAGAGAAGACTTGTATGTTGTTGAAAGTCCTCTCACTCACAATCCATCAATTTCACACTCCATTCATACTATCAAAACAAAGTCAGCCATTACACCATCCAACCTATGGCATTTTCGTTTGGGCCATCTTTCTGAACAAAGACTTAATTATTTACATAAGTAATTTTCTTTTATTTTCATGCATCATGATAAAACTTGTAATATTTGTCATTTTTTTAAATAGAAGAAACTTTCATTTTCTCAAAGCTTTAATAAAGCTAATGCAATTTTTTATTTATTACATTTTGATATTTGGGGTCCGTTTCGACAAAATTCTATTCATAATCATAAATATTTCTTAACTATCGTTTATGATTTTAGTCTCTTTACATGGGTTGTTTTGTTAAAATCAAAAGGAGAAGTGCAAAATCATGTAAAGAATTTTATTACTTTAGTTGAAACACAATTCAACTCTAAAATCAAAACTATTCGTTCTGATAATGGACCGGAATTTATTTTACATGATTTTTATACTTCAAATGGCATTATTTATCAACGTAGTTGTGTTGAAACCCCTCAACAAAATGAACGGGTAGAACGCAAGCATCAACATATTTTAAATACAGCTCGTGCTTTTATATTTCAATCTAATTTACCATTATCTTTTTGGTCTTATACTGTTAAACATGCTGTTTATTTACTTAATAGAGTTCCATCATATGTAAATAATTTTAAAATACCATTTGAGATTTTTTTTAATCATATACCAAATTATCATGACCTTAAAGCTTTTGGATGTTTATGTTTTGTTTCTACCCTAATGACAAATAGATCAAAATTTGATCTAAAAGCTAAAAAGGATGTTTTCATTGGTTTTCAACATAATTTTAAAGGATATATCATTTATCTTTTAGATGACAAAAAGATTGAAATTTCTCAAAATATTATATTTTATGAATTAGTCTTTCCTTTGGTCCACACAAATGGCCCAATTTCTCTTTCCAACCCAACAGCAAATTCTGAACCAAACAATTTTGTTAACACACATAACACAAAAACACCAACCCTTCCAATTAAACTCTCACTAATACCCATTGATCCAACTCCATCTAATTCTTTATTTTCTCCAACAACCTTTCCTTCTTTTTCACTGTCGTGTCCTAACCAATTTGAACCTATGAGAACCGAATCTCTTTCGAGGCACACACCCTCCTTTCCTTCCGTACTAGACACTAGTCCACCATCACATCCTCATCCCCCGTTACCTTCTTCACCACCTGAGCAACTCCATCTTTGTCATTCTGACCGATCTCACTGAACTCTAGCATATCTTTCTAATTACTTGTGCGATTCCTCTTTCACCTCTAAAAATCAATCTCCCTCAAAGTGCAGGTATCCTTTATCTTCAGTCGTGTCTTTTTCTTTTCTTTCATCTTCACATAAAAAGTTTTTTTTTTATCTTTACATTTTGACGTTGAGTCAAAGTTCTTTAAGGATACCAATCAACACTCTAATTGGCGTAGTGCTATGAAAGATGAATGCTCTTGAGTTGAACAAAACTTGGCGTCCTGTTGATTGTCCTGCAGGTGTTAAGTCGGTTGGCTGTAAATGTGTCTATCACATCAAACGCAAGATTGATGGTTCAGTTGATCGATATAAGATACGCCTGTGGCTAAAGGATTCACCCCTTGGAAACCTTCTCTCCTATTGTCAAGTCTGTCACCATCAAATTAGTTTTGGCATTAGCCTCTATGAAATATTAGCCCATACATCAATTAGATGTCAATAATTCTTTCTGAAGATGTTTACATGACTCTGCCACCCAAATTTACATCTCCTCGACCAAATCAATGTTGCAAACTACTAAAGTCATTGTATGGTTTACAATAATCTAGTCGTATGTGGTATGACAAACTTTCTCATCTTTTGCTATATCATGGATATCAGCAGACCTTATCTGATTATAGTCTATTTGTTAAATTTTCTAGTGCTCAAATTTTTATACTTCTAATCTATGTTGATCATATCGTTCTCACAAGTAATTCCATTTCTGAACTTGTTGTCACTAAATCTATTTTACACCAACACTTTCGAATTAAAGACTTGGGCCTATTAAAATATTTGTTGGGTATTGAAGTTACTCAATCAACAAAAGAAATTCGCTTATCTCATAAAAATATTGTCTTGATCTTTTGGAGGATTATGGTTTATTAGGTGCTAAACTTGCCTCTATTCCAATGAATAGTACTACAAGACTATATCAAGACAAAAGTCCCCTACTATCTGACCCTTCTGTGTATCGCCATTTGGTTGGGCATCTTATCTATCTTACCACTACTCGACCAGACATCATATATGTCACTCAACAATTAAGGCAATTTATGGCATCTTCTATTGAATCTCATCTTCAAGTTGCCAAGCATGTGTTACGATATCTGAAAACTAGCCCCAGTAAAGGACTTTTTTTTTCAAAAGAATCAGAAATTCAGCTTTTCGGCTTCAGTGATTTTGATTGGGCCCTGACACTTGGCGATCTTTAACAGGCTATTGTTTCTTTTTAGGCAGATCTTTAGTCTCTTGGAAGACCAAGAAACAAACTACCGTTGCCCGCTCATCCACTAAAGCAGAATACCGTGCACTTGCCAACACAACCTGTGAACTTCAATGGATACTAAATGTGTTATAATTTTTACGCATCTCTCCTATCCGCCCACCAGTTTTATATTGTGATAATCAAAGTGCTCTTCATATTGCTGCTAATCCGGTTTTTCACGAACGGACCAAACATTTAGAGGTTGATTGTCACTTGGTTTGACAAAAGGCTCAGGCTGGAGTGATGAAACTTCTTCTCATTCCCTCTTCTAGATAATTAGCTGATATTTTTACTAAGCCTTTGTCTCTTCAACCCTTTCATCTTAATTTCAATAAGCTTGGTGTTCTTGACATCTTTCATTCTCCAACTTGCGGGGCGTATTAAACCACTCTTTCAGTTTAGTCTATGACAATAATAAAGAAGTCTCACTGCCCACAAATTCAGCTACATAAATTCAGTTACAATTTTATCCTTTATTATTTTATCTTATCTTATTCTATCTTATCTTATCTTATCTTATCTTTTATCTTTCATAAGCAAATACTATATATATATATATATATATATGTATATATATAGTTTTATCTTCATAAATTGTAATCAATCAAAAAATACATAACAAAACGTTGTTTATTTTTGCGTACTCTTTCTTTCGGTTTTATTACATAAATTAATTAAAATTTATTTTTAATTGCTTATTTCGTATAAAGTAGTATTATTAGATAGTCTCACATCTATAAAAGCTATCAAACTTCTAATTTTAAATAATGTGACACTACTTAATCAATTCTCTTAAGTTACAAACTAAAAATACTGATCTCTTAGTTTTTTTTAACTAAAAATATCAACCAACTGAAAGTGGCATGCATGGGAAAATCTTGAATTAAAAGAAAAGAAAAAAAAAAGAAAAGTATTATATATGATGAATCTCGAAAGCATTGAGCATATCATTGGTAGAAAAAAGTATGCATCTCGAAAATGAATCTTCATAACCACGATGCTCATTAAATGTCAACGTTGGAGAGCTCATGTTTTTTCCTTCTAACATGGTGAGATGTCTGTTTCTTCACCAATATTTTATTGTATGTCTCTCTTCAAAGTTTGTGATTTCGGTAAAAACAAAAACGACAAGCTTCTCAGTCTCATCTTCCATATTGGTCTCACCTTCCGAGGGATTGAAGCCAAGAACTTCTAAATGTACTTCGTTCGTAGCTTCTCTTTCAATCCAATGTCATAGATGGACCACGTCCAAATGCATTGAAACCATATATAGGACTCTTATTTCATATATTATAATTAATTAAATAAAAAAGGTCCCAATTCTTGGATTATTTTTGTTGCTATATACAAATTTTAAATAGATTCGACGTGATCATCTAAGGGTTATACCCAAGTTAGGATGGAGAGCATGTCTCAAGGCATTTTGACTCTTACACTTGCGACCTTTATGTTATGAAATCGATTTGTGAGATTTGAGTCTAAAATCAGCTGGAGTGTTTTTGGAGTATATTTTTTATATTTATAAAAAGTTAATTAATTTATAATTAAAATTTATATTAAAATAGATAGATGAAATAAAACCGATCTTATTTTAAAGAAACAGTATGGTTTTAATGGAGAATTAACAAACAAAGAGTTAGGATAGAAGATATTTCTAAAGATATTTTGTAATATTTGAGTTTTTTATTAGTTTCAATTTTTTTAAAAAAATATAATATTATATTATGGTAAAAGAGTTTTAAAATATAGCATAGGACAAAAAAAATTAATATAAAAATTCACACAAATTAAAAAAATATTTATATAAAAACGTATTAAAGATATTGTTCATACTTGACCCAAAACATAGCCATGCTCAAAAGTAGAAAAAGCTCAAACTACAGCTGCCTATAACTGATCTCTTTGCATGTCGAATTGAAGCGCGACATGGTAATCTCTTCCCTTCTAAAGGAGTTATAACTAACCTCTAATATCTCTCACCCACTTCTAGAAGTGAAACTACTTCAACTGTGATTATTAGCTCATCTCTTATAAATACAGTAACAGTTTAAGTATATTTAAGTTTCAATACACTTAAACTTACTAAAGTCCCTGTTGACTTAAGTATTAAAGTATTTTGCAGGTACTACTTCTCACCTTCTCACAAATATTTAGGATTTCGTTAAAAAATTAGGCCTCGCATATAAATCTAAAAGCAATTCTATTTCATATGATTTTCAAAATATATATAATTATTTATATATATCTTTTTATCTGTTTAAACTTTTGAGAAAGAATATTATCGATTTATCATTTGCATACAAGTAAAAAGGTTTCTATGATGAGAAATTTGAATGAAAAATAAAAGTAGGTAAAACAATTTTTTTTTACTGTCGTCTGAAACAACAATATTACAGTGTTGACGCAGCTTCAATATTGTGATTTTAAATATCGCAATTGCAGTGTTGTACGGTCCATAATTTAAAACAATGATATTAGCTATTTTTAATTATTCATGGATTAGTTTGATTTTAATGAGAAAATTAATTTAGACAGGAACTTTTATAAAATGATTAAACCAAATATATAAGATCACAAAATCTCAGTCATAATATCACTTATTTCAAAGTTTAAATCATCATATAAAAATATACATATAATTATATATCTAGTACATCTTTTATATAAAAATCTCTTTTAAATTAAAAATCTAAATTTTTGTATAAATGTTTTTGTATATATATATATATATATATATATATATATATACTGATATTTTTTCTTTTGGAACGACAACAATGATCATAACTTTTAAATTTTATTTTGTTATAAGAATTTAGATAGTAACTACTTATCTCAAAATTATTAAGTGATATATAGAGAGAGATAGATGTTAACATTATCTCCATGATTTTTGTCTTTGAACAAATTTAAATAGGACTTTGCTAACTAGGAAATAATTGTTTTGGTATTTAATTTATCCAAAAAAAAGTTAATATTTAATTTAAAAATAAAAATAAATAATTTTTAAATATTTAATATTTACTTAAAAAATAAGTTTTGTAAATTCGGCACCAAAATAAAAAAGACTAGCTTAGAAAAGTAGCAAAAAAATGGATCACCACAACCTATTGGTATAGGAAGGCTGACTTTGGTGGGAAAACTAGAAACTGGGAGCTTGAAGCACCATGAATTTTTAATATATGAATTTGTCATGTCACTCCTTTTCAAAGTTTAAATTAAGAGAAAAAAATAGATAAATAATTATATCTTTAATAGTTTTTTAACAAAAAATTTTTTTAGATATATTAAAATTTTTTTAAACCTCTTTCTTTTCTTTTGTCTTTTTCCTCCTGATGCTAGAAATTTTTTTTTGGTTTTAACAATATTCGAATTTTAGATATTTTGATTATAGAAATTTTAGTAACATATCATAACATTACTTTTTTAAAAATTTAAATTGATAAGATAAAACACATGAATAACTATATATCTAATAGAATTGATGTAAAAAAAAAATAAAATCATAAATTTATATATCCCAAAACTTGCTCAAAATTTCAAAAACTACCATGGAGGTTCGAGCTCCTATCGAATATACTTTCCTCACAAAACATTTTTGAAAATAAACAAAGATGATGAATGCATAGAAGACCGTAGGTAAAATTGTGAAAAGAGAGGTGTTTTATTTTGAAAGCCATGAAATGTAAGCTTTGAATCATGTGAGGCAATTAATGCAAGAAAGCTTAGGGTTTCTATATATCACACTGCAGCCTGCAGGCTACTCACATCACCAACTCATACAAGTTTCAATACTACTACCAGTATTCTCCATCGAAATTAGCTTCATTTATAATAATCCCTACAACTTAATTGCATGTCAGGAATCTCATTAATGCCTTGGTGGATGCCTGTGTTTCTTTGGTTTTCAGATCATTGTATATTTTTTGATAGAAAATTATGTAGGAGATGTACATCAGGACATGGGATAATTATTAGTGGGTTTCTGTATCTTTATCCATTTATTTGTGTAGCTTTTTACTCATTTTTGCAAAATATATGGCTTATTTGATCAAGTAAAATTGTGATACATTTATTATGCAAATATTAATAAAAATAAGAAAAAATTTTACTTTTTTTTCTGAGAGATGTTAAAATAGTATTTTTGTCTTTTTTATTTATAAAATATACATTTATTTTTTTATAACTTTTAAAAAAATTTATCTTTAATTAATTTTAAATTTTTATATTAATTAATATTAATTTTATTTATTTTTTAAAAAAATAAATTATTTTTTACAAAAATATTTTTTTAACAAAAATTTTATTTTTTTGTCATTTAATTTTACGTACCAAAATATTTTTAATTAACTATTAAATGGTATTTTTACCAAAATATTTTTAAAATAATTAATAATTAATTTTTTTTAAGATACCTTTCAATAATTTTTTAATTATTAAATTATGATTTTATCAAAATTTTTATTAATAATTATTTTTATATTTTATTGTTAATTTTCTGATATCAATATATTAATTGTTATGCATATTAACGGTGGTAAGATTTTTTTATTTAATGTTAAAATAATATATATTGATATCAAAAAATTAATAGTAAAATATAAAATATTTGTTAATGAAAATTTTGGTAAAATTAAAATTTAATAATTAAAAATTATTGAAGGGTATTTTAGAAAAAAAATTTAATTATTAAATTTTTTTAAAAATATTTTGGTAAAAATACTTTAATTAATAAAAAATAATTTATTAAAAGTTATTTTGATAAGTAAAATTTAATGACAAAAAAATAAAATTTTTGTTGAAGAATATTTTTATAAAAATAATTTATTTTTCTTAAAAATTGAATAAAATTAACATTAGTTAACACAAAATATTTAAAATGGATTAAAAAAAATTAAAGTTATAAGAAAGAAGAATGTATATTTTACAAATAAAAAAATATTATTTTAGTATCTCTCATAAAAAAAGAGTGAAATTTTTTCTAAAAATAAACATGATACAAAATTGTAATATGTTTTTTGTGACTAAATAAAAAAAAAAGTAAAACAGAGACAAAACCAAATAATTGGCTAGGTTTATATCTAAATCTATTAGATGTTGAAACTCACTCTATGGTTGACTCCAATTCAAGTGAATGTCCGCGTCAGGAGCAGCTGCTCTAGCCATATAATCTGCAACACTATTTGCATTCCTTTGAATTAAAAGAATAGAGACTCTTCAATTTCAATTCATAACCTCTTATATATGCTTTGCCATATCCCATTTTGAAATATCCTTACCAAGCATTCTTTGGTTTACCAAGAAAAGAGTTTTTAAACAGTCTGTTTTACAAATAACCTCACGAAATCCACTATCTCAAGTTAGAAGTAAACCTCTCCAAATCGCATACAATTCAACAAAAAAAATACTATACACTTTGACTTTCTCAGTACAACCTTTCAACCAACATCTATCAGAATTGTAAACGATACATCCAAAATCAGTATAGCCAAAAGAAGCAAAATAACTAGTATCACAATTTAATTTAACAGAATGAATTAAAGATAGAATCTAATACAAATAAAATGAAAGAAAAGACAAAGATTAAATGCATAGTAAAAATAATGTAAAACTCCTTTATTAAACTATAAATCAAATTTATTATTTTACTAGTACTTAGCTTCAAGAATTATCTATATTAAATAAGTTATAATACAAAATTATAATATGTAACTTCTTTTAATATTTTCTTTTTAAATAAATAGCTTCAGGCACTAAATTAAAAACATAAAGATTGCATTTATACATCAGCTAATCATTATATTTTCACCGTAAAAATAGTTGTGTCACGTCATCACTCCGACTATTGATTTACTACCATAAAGGGACATTGGAACGATTATAGCAACTGGAGTTTAATCTCAAAGATTTTAATAGTGCAATTGAGACTTAAGAATTATTTTGTTGCACAAATTTAATTTCAAGAACCACTTTCAGATTTTAGCTGATTCTAAAAATTAAAACTGAATATGATATTTTTATGCATGCTTAAAAATAATATTTTTACTATTTGAATTTAGTGATTTTAAGTCAATTAAATGTTTTACTTTTGCAAATTTTAAATTTTCAACGCATATGATCGAGTTCAGCTTTTCTTTTTTTAAGAAAATGAAAAAAATTCTTGAAATTGAGTTTTGTCCATTTTTTGTTTGCATTTCTTAAATAATTTTTGAAAATTTCCAAAACTTTGGATTAAATATACAAATATTTATCACTTGTAAAAGAATAGTGCATTACATCGGACATATATAATTAATCTTTAAGAGGCTACAATAATATCACTTATATCTTTTTGACGTATTTTTGTTAAAAAGAAAAGAAAAATGGAACTAAAATGACGATTTATTTTTAATTATTAAATTTGGTGTGGAATATATATAGAAAGTGAGTGAAAATAAAATATTTCGTTGTAAATTTAAATAAGGATAAGTATTGTTTTGGTCCCTAACGTTAACGGTCAAAATCGAAATCGTCTTTAATGTAATTTTTTATTTAGACTCACCCTTAACGTTTTTTTCCGTATTAAAATCGTCATTTTTCAATAAAATTTTTAATTTTATTACTAAATTATCGTTATTCTAATAAATAAAAAAATTATAAGATAAAAAAAAAACAAAAGAACGCGAGGGGCCGGGGAAGGCGAGGGAAAAAGGGGAAGGCGCTGTTGGCAAAACTTGGAGTCGCCGTTGCCATCGTCGAAAGAAAGAAGAAAGGAGAGACAGGCTGCGACGGGGGAGAAGAGAAGAGGGAAAGGAGATGCGCCGGCGCTACTAGGGCTTGCCGCCGCCGTCGCGTCATCATCGAGCCTTGGAGGAAGACCACGTCGCTGAGCCGTCACTGTCGATTCGCCCATAAGCTGCCGTCGGGGAAGTACTGATGGTTCTGCTTCGACTTTTGCATTTGCTCCTTCTTCTGCATTTGCTTCCGATCTACTTCTTCTTCTGCTTCTTCTTCTGCTTCGCCTTTTGCATCTACTTCATCTTCTGCATTTGCATTTTCTTTTGCTTCTGCATTTGCTTTTGCTTTGTTTCTGCTTCTGATTCTGTCTCTGATTCTGATTTTGTATGTTGATTTTATTGTTGAATTTGATGTTGTTGATTTTGAATTTGATGTTATTGAATTGGATACTCGTTGATTTGATGTTGTTTCTGCTTCTGAATTTGATTCTGATTTTGATTATTAGTATTTGATGGGAGTAAGGGAGGTGGTGGTGGTGGAGTAAAGGAGATGCTGGTGGTGGTAATGGTGCTGGTAGTGGTAAAGGGTATTTTTATCCGTAAAAAGTTAAAAGGACGATTTTAATAAGAAAAAAAACATTAAGGATGATTCTAAATAAAAAATTACGTTAGAGATGGTTTTAATTCTGACTCTCAATATTAGAGACAAAAATAATACTTATCCCATTTAAATATGATAATGATAGAAATGGGCTGTCAAGACTAGTCTTCCTACCATTACAATTCTTTGTATGAAATAAAATGTGATGTGTTATAGGGTTGGAATTTCTTGGTATGGAAAATTCAATATCAACCAATTCAAAGTTGCCCATGAATCCACCGAGAATATCAGAATACCATTAAATATCAAATGTTAAAACTATGGGTGAGGCTAGATAGGCCTATGAATGTAAGCATGATTATTCATGAACTTCAGAACTCGGAAGAAATAAAAAACAATAATTTGTTTTTAGAATCTAACTTCAAACAAAAATAGTTATATCCTCTAGCTACCCAACAAGCAAAGGAGATTTCAATTGCTATTATTATTAGACCGAAAATGTTGCATGTGATTGAATGTGTGAACGTGTTGGATGTTACAACGATATATGGATGAGAATGAATGCATAGATGCATGGACAAGCAAAGTATTATACATTAGACTAGAAAAGATTAAGATAATAATCGCATGAGAGAGAGAGAGAGAGAATGCTGCGCCATATATAGATAATAATCGCATGAGAGAGAGAGAGAGAGTGCTGCGCCAATTATATATGAAGAAAATGTTAGATTATCATCTCATATCAAGTCTGCATAATTGGATATCTTGCTTGGAAGATCTCAAATGTTGGATTGTTCGAATACTCTTTAATGAAAAGATATTTAGATTTTTTTATGAGAACGTTTTTGTCATTTTCATTAGAGATGGATTTATTTTAAAATTAGTTACTTTTATCACTTTTTTAAAATTTTAGAAGATGTTTTTATCATTTTTATTTTTAATATTGTTATTTTAGTAGTTTACTCTAAATAATATCGAAGAAAGTTTGTGATTTTTTTATAATATTATACAAATCGCAATATAATTGAAGTAATGCTTTAAATGGTTCTTGAAATTTTTAATTTATTTTAAATTAGTCTTTCACTTTTTAAAATGACTAAAGATATTTTTCATTCTCAAAAATATAAATATTTGTTAGTCCAAAAATCACCAGATATTTTAACGTTACTGATGTATATAATTAAGTATTAAGTTGACAGTTAACTATACGCTGATGTGAATACACAATAAATTTAACTTAAATTAGTGTCTAAAATTTGGTTAAATTATTCAAATTGATCCATTCATACTTAGTATGTTCTCTTCTCTGCTGTTCATCATCTCATCTCTAAAATTTGTCTTATTCGCTCTTATGTGCGAGTCATGAATAGGTGGTAGTAATAGAAGTCAAGAAAATTCAAATAAACTTCAGTGAAAGAAATTATAGTAGTAAGGTTTGGAAAATTAAAAATTGAGAAGAAGAGAAGCTCATTGACCATCACCTACATATTGAATTTAAATTATATATAATGCAGGCCATAAAACTTCAATAAGGATTGAATTTGAGATGATAGTTAGAATCATTATTTCAAAGCTATAGTTGGTATCGTATTGGAATGATAGTTAGAATCATTGTATTGTATTTAGAATTTGAGGGTGACCATTGATGCTCCTCTTCTCTTTCATTGCTACTTTATTTGAAGAAGAAAGACCAAAACACAATATGACGTCGTTTTTTGCAATTAGGTCCTTTAACTTGAATGACATTATTAAACAAATTTTCATAATCTCTGACGACCATCTCTCTGGCGGCTGAAAGTGTCATCCTTCTCTATTATTATAGCAGTGAATTCTACATCTGAGAGAGCCTTCGTTTTCGACGAAGGAGAGTTCCTAGTTCCACACCCAAACTAGTGAGAAGTGGTGAACTGCGAAGGGAGACTCAAACCGGACCTTCAGAGGTGGAGAGCGGATACGATGAACAACTGCAGCAACATTACTATCGTAGATCAGAGAAGTAGACCTTGATCTAATTAGGAGTCATCGGACGGGTTTGTGAAGTGCAACGTGGTGCAACAGTTGGAGAAGAGAGAGCTGTCAAATCACAGCGAAGCACGTGATGACGAAGTTGGAGCAACCAACAGCGTGAAGAGATTATTGGAATGGGGTTTGGCGAAGAAGACATCTTCAAGATGTGAATTGGGTGGGTGGGCTTCAGGTATTTGTCGGGTCGATTTGGCTACCCATGACCCAAAAAAAAAAAATTGCTAACTTGACACTTAATTGTACACATCAGTAATGTTAAGATGTTTGGTGACTTCTGGACTAACGGAAATTCACATTTCTGAGAGTGAAAGATACATTTTGTCATTTTAAAAAGTGAGGGACTAATCTAAGGCGAGTTAAAAATTTTAAAGATCATTTTGAGCATTACCTCCAATATAATTTGTAATTTGAGATGCAGGGAGATTTAAAAAAAAAACTATATAGACGAATAAATTAATTATAAATTATTTCATTTACCTTAGTCATAATCCGTTTTTGATCCAATTACTTAGGTCGTAGGTAAATGTAAGTTAAGAAATTTACAAACCATTGATAATTTTTATATTTTTTATCTTTATATTATATACTTCAGGATTTATCATTATAAAATCGTAAGAAGCGTATATAAAAGGGTTGAATCGTAATTTGACTTCTTATTTAAAACAAAAATATAGAAGGTTTTTAATCTTTTGGACTTGTATGCAGCAGATATACACTTTTTTATTCTTTATATTGAATGAGTGATGGTGTATAATCACGTTATGGTGGTACAGGGTTCTTGACGAGAGTGTGACAGTTAGAATTAACAAATCGAACGAACCAATTTAAAAAACAGTAATCAGACGATCCGATTACTGGCTGGACAGATACACAAATCGAACCGTTCGATTTGTACCCCCAGCCACGTGTCACGCATGCAGTTGGACCAACTCCCACCAAGATGTATACACTCCCAAGTCTCACGAAGAATGCCCCCATTCCCTTTCACTTTTCCTTTCATTTTCATTCATTCATTCTCCTCTCCTCCAACCCCACCACCAACTTCATTAATTCTCCATTGACGAAGCTTTGAGTAAAAAAAATTGGACCACACATTTTTAACGATGCCTAGAAGAAAAAGAATAAAAGATGTCAATCGTCTGGAGCTCCACGTTGCTAATTATCTTGATCATCTTAATTATGTAAGTTTTTATTTTAAAAAAAATTATTTTAATTAAAATAATAATTATAATGTTAGAAAGTAATAATAGTTTATTATAGTGATAATGTTAGAAATTAGTGGAGTAATAATTTTTAAATATTTTAATTTAATTAAAATAATTTTAGAGATTATTAATAATAAATTATAATGCAAATGTTAGAGATCTAGTGGATTAATATTGTTAAGAAGAAAGAATTATGTTACATTATAATAATAAATTAATTATTGTTATTAATAGAATAATTGCAATAATAATATTCTTAATAATAATAATACTACGGTTATAAAAAAAATGGATATATGATAAATAGAATAACTAATATTAATTTTTATTAACGAATTTATTGTAATAATAATAATAATAATAATAATAATTGTTATTATTACTACTACTAGTAGTAGTCTAATAGTTTAATTATCATTAGAATATAGTACTAATATTGTTCTGTTCTGTACGTGTGATAATAAATAAATTAATTAGTTTTAATTGATAATGACAAATAATTTTTTTGTAGTAATAATGTTTATTATTAGTCGTTCGTACGATAGTAAAATAAATATTATGAATTAAAAATTATTGAATTAATTATTTATGTTATAAGTTTAATATAAATATTCAATAAAAGATTATTGATTGATTTATTATTGTATCTATGTTGTTAGAATAGAATAGAGTAGTCATTTGAGTATTAATATATAATATAATAGTTATTTTTATAAAGTATTTTTATTATTATTATTTTTATTGATTGTGGATATGTTTTACTGGTTATTCGATAATGAAAATTTTATTCTGTTAAATTTAATTTGTTAATTAATTAATATTATATTTGTGTTTAGGGTTCTAGAATGCTGCAACGTGACCACTACATACCGCCGAATCGGTACAATCCAATAGTGGAGGGGTATTTACGGGACACCGGCTTTTATCATGTTTCACAGATTGGAGTTGTCCAATATCAGTCGGCATTGGTTAATGCTCTGATCGAGAGATGGCGCCATGAGACTCACACATTTCATTTTTTGGTTGGTGAGTGTGCCGTGATACTGGAGGATGTGGCGTTAATTCTTAGTCTTCCAACGAATGGTTTGCCAGTTACGGGACCGATACTGAGCAGTTATGAGGCGTTAGAGGCTGGATGCTTGGATCAATTTGGTGTTGCACCTAGGAAGGCAGATTGCAGGGGAAGTTTCATCAAGTTGACGTGGTTTCGAGCATTGAAAGATCGATTAGTGTTGGTTGATGATATTCAGATTCAGAGGTACGTGAAGTGCCATATAATGTTATTGTTTGGGACCATTGTGTTTGGAGATAAGTCTGGAGCAGGGGTGCACTGAAAATTTCTGCTATTACTCCGTAACTTTGCCGGGATCATACAGTTTAGTTGGGGATCGGCCTGCCTGGCACACCTGTATAGAGCGTTGTGTAGGGCAACTCGTGTCGACTGTAAGGAGATTGATGGTCCGCTGACACTCTTGCTTACTTGGGCTTGGATCCGTCTACCATTCATTGCGTCGATTCCTAGCAATCCTCGAATCTTTCTGATTGCAAATAGGTAAATTTAATTACTAAACGCTTTGAAATAGTGTATTTTAAATTGTATTGATAAATGTAAATTAACGAATTGTCTGATGTCAGGTGGCATAACTGGGAGCGTGAGAATTGGCCTTACAGATTTCGTACCCTTATTCACTTTAGGAGAGATCTGGATGTTCTGCAAGAAGGACAGGTTTGTTGTAATAAATAAGTAGTTGTTTTCGTTTAGCTGTATTATTATTCAGTGTGTAATCCTCGGTTACTTGCATAATGTGTGCAGTTTGTTTGGGAGCCTTATGCAATTGGTCAGACCGATCCAGACGTGATTCCTCCTAACATCTGTCAGCATTCGGCTATTTGGAGTGCCACAGTTCCGTTTATATCTTTTGAATGTATTGAGTGGCATGCATCTGATAGACTGAGGAGGCAATTTGGCTTGACTCAGGGCATTCCTCATCAAGAGCGAGATCTAGGTGAAGTACACGGCGAAATTCTGACAGGTCCGAAAAATCAAATTGGTCTGGAACCTACTCATTCTGGGTTATGCATTAGATGAATCGTTATAGTCATGTTCTTGTCGAGCACATGGTGCCCTCACAGCATCAGGCAGATATCTACTTGCATTGGTACCGAGGTACATATGGTGACCACTTGCATCTATCAGATCTCGAACCGCAAGAGAATCAGCACGGTGATCCTATCCATAATGAGGAGAATCAACAAGTACAACCACCGCCACCACCGCAACCACCACTGCCCACCTTACAAACACAGGCACAACAAGAGCTTGAGCAGTTCACACCATACATTCCTGACACGCGTTCTGCGGATTACTTCACACCACCAATACATCAACAATATTGGAGTGTCCCGCACAAAGAATCAGGTGAACAGGGTTCGTTTACCCAGCTGCTTGGATTCATGGCTCATGTGCCAGGTTACTCATATCTAGCTTACGGAGACATTCCCACTGACCAGAGGGCCCAACCGAGTGGGATTGCTCCAGGTAGATTGTCATTGGATATGAGGCCTCGACAACTCACTTCTTCTGGTACTTCCGGAGGTAGACTTTCTGTTGACTCAAGTAGGAGTGATGATGCCACGAGGGGGATCATACAAAGCAGGAATTCATGTCGTGTTCCAATGGGTCTAATTCTGGAGAGCTACCAGGCAGTTGATGAGGACAATGATGACTTTCTGGTTGACCATCCAGAAGGGGATGAGAATGCGGATGAGGATGAGGATGAGGACGATGATGAGGATGAGGAGGATGGTGAGGATGATGATGATGGGGGTGATGGTCCGGATGATGGTTCAACGCCTACTGCAGGTAAAATAATTTGTTGGTTAGACTGGTTTAATTTGATTTGATTAGTTGGTTATGGAATTAGTTGTGTTGATAAGATTTGATTACGGTATTTGATTAGTTGGTTATTGATAATTTAATTTGATTAGTTGATTTGATTCGTTGGTTATCGAATTAGTTGATTTGATTAGTTGGTTATTGAATTAGTTGGTTATTGATTGTTTGATTTGATTAGTTGATTTGATTAGTTGGTTATTGAATATTTTCATAGGTACAACCACTAGCGAAAAAGGAAAAGGATACAACTTTAGAGCTGATCCCCTCGTCGGAGCGCTAGTCGATATACCCCATCCGCTTTTAACCGGGTTGCAAAGAAATGCAAAAAATTATACAAAGATGTAAAATGGGCGATGAGAAAATGATGTATGTATTGAACCTTGCTATTTAGAATGTTTTTGTTGCTTATTGTTTCCGCTTTGTTGAATTTATTTATGTAGAATGTGTTGGACTTATTTATTTAGAATGTATTTGACTTATTTATGTATAATGTGTTGGACTTATGCATTTAGTGGACTTATTTATATGATCAACTATGCTACTTTACTTTTCATCAGCACTCAGATTAAATATCCATTATATGAAAATCCAAAAGTCATACAATAACATCACACATGAAAGTCATACAATATATTATATATTGAAAGTCATACACTAAATCGAGTGAGCAATATGGCTGGAGCTCTATTGGGTGGTCGCACCCAGATTACTTGCAACACCACGTTGACGAAATCTACTACGGCTGTGGCCCTTGACCCCGCATTGCTTACATCGCCTAGGACCACGCAACATCCGAGTGTCCATCTCATTCAAGAAACGGGTCATCCTTGGCCAACCTTTGGATACCCGTCTAAGGAATGAATTACCTACAAATCGAGGTCCATGATAGACAGGCCATGTTGTGGGATTCCCGAGTGGCCTAAACCTATCCCTATATACTCGTCGAACCTGGTCCATCATGTAGACATCATCTACACACAGTTGCCAATCCAGCCATTGGTTTGCACAACAAGAAAACACATGTCGACACGGAAGTTGGTCAACTTGGAATTCACCACAGTCACACCGTTGTCGACGGAGGTCCACTGTATACTCCACACCATTAGGACACTCGCGCACTTCAAATACCTCATTCTGTCGGTCAAAGCAACTAACTTGGATGTTACCCGCTGCCCACTGATTTGCATGCAGTTTAGAGGTTACAAGCTCAGAGAACACATGTCCTGCATTAATTCGAGCCTCAGCCTCGGCTCTTTTTCAGGTGAACAATTTATTAAGCCTATAAAACGTTGCCTTAACAAGTGCAGTGATAGGAAGATTGCGAGCCCTTTTTTTGTACCGAGTTGATGCATTCCACTAGATTGGTGGTCATATGACCCCATCGATATCCCCCATTAAATGTTAAAGCATACTGCTCACGTGGAATCCGATTGACATGGCAAAAAATGGCGAGTTAAGAATTTATTAATAGAAATACGTTGCAAGTATAGTCCTTAACCAACCGAAAATCCGCTTATCAATTTAAAAGGGTTGTCACAATATTGAAAATAAAATACTGGGAGTACGATTAGTTGGAAGACCTATTCTTGTTGAAGTACTCTCAAGATTAATTAATAATTGGAAGTTACTCTGCTTAGTTATCCCTTACTAGGTAAAGGAAAGTCAAGCAAGTTGGAAAGCTGTTTCTAGTCACAAGTCCTAATCCTCTCCCTTGGGGAGGACTAGTGTCAATGATTAGAGGTTGATCCAACAATAATTCCAATTATAATTTCTCTCTTGAGTGATTCAACTCAAGGGTTCCTTTCAATCATCTCCCAATCAAGTTATGGAACTACTCACTCATCATAATTATAAACTTCACAGAATTAATGGGGAAAATAAAAGAAGACATGATGAATAATAATGAAAGGGATTAATTGAAAATAAAAATAGTCTATATTAATAACTCATGAAAATAATCCAATGTCAACTCTAGGGGAATTAAGAATATGGAAGAATAAATGAAAAGTAAATAACAGAATATAATGACTAGTACCGGAGGTAGACTCTTCTCAAAAGCTAAAGCCAAAACCTTCAAAATCCTAACTATGACCGTTCAAGTGAGTAAAACCTAAGGGAGGAGCAATTTCAGATCTTGAAATTAAAAATTATGCGGAATGAATGTATGTATGTTTCTGCATGTTTTCTGGCTCTAATATTTGTTTTTCGGCCAAAAACTGGGTTGAAATCCGGCCCAGAAACTCTGCAATGACTTCTGAAATTCTGCAGATTGCGCACGTCACGCGGCCGCGTCATCCTTGCGTTCGTGTCACTCGGCGTTTCTCGTACCACGCGTGCGCGTCGTCCACGCATTCGCGTCGTTCATGCAACTTCCAATCCGTGCGGTTGCGTCAGGCACGCGAGCGCGTCACTGTTATTTCTTCCAACTCGCACGGTCGCGTCAGCCATGCAACCGCGTGACTTCTCGCTGGTTATCTCCTCAATTCTTTGTGTTCCTTCCATTTTTGCATGCTTCCTTTCCAATCTCCAACTCATTCATGCTCTATAAAGCCTGAAACACTTAACATACATATCACAGCATCAAATGTAATAAAGGAGAATTAAAATACCTAATTAAAAGTCTCTAGGAAGTAAGTTTTCAGTCATGTAATAATTTTAGGAAGGAAATATAAATGCATGCTAATTATATGAATAAGTGGGTAAAGATCATGATAAAACCACACAATTAAACAGATTATAAACCATAAAATAGTGGTTTATCAACCTCCCCACACTTAAACATTAGCATGTCCTCATGCTTAGTTGGAGGAGATAAAATAAATGAGTAGGAACATGTAAAAAATCATGCAATGCAATGCAACCTATATATGTGAATGCAACTATATGATTCTTGTCCACTTGATCAAGAATAAATAAGCTCTTCAAAACAATTACAAATCAAGTTCCACTAATTCAATTCTCATAAAGTAAGAACAGATAAAAATGCAAGAAGGTAGCTCATGAAAGCAGGGAACATAGAATTTTAAGCAGTGAATCCTCACTGATGATGTATGTATACTCTAGTCTCTCTAGTGTATAGGGCAATCACTCTATCCTTCTCTAATCATGCTCCCTGATTTTTGTTCTTCTCCTAACCAATCAACAACATTTAATATACTCATGCAACATCATGAGGTCTTTTCAAGATTGTAATGGGGCCAAGATAAAGGTAAGGATACATATATGGTTAAGTGAGCTTATAAATTGAATCTTTAATTAACCCAAACTTTAACATAACCTATATATATTTTATATAACTTTGGAGTTCGTACCTAGCTACCCAGAATTCTCTTTCACATTCCATACTCATGTATCAACTTTTTATTTAATTTTATCATACATGCATTGATCTTTGAATTCTTAACTCAGCATTGGGGTAATTTTGCCCCGTTGTTTATTTATTGAATATTTTTTTAACATAAACATAAAAATAAACATAGAATATCAATGCACATAGATTTTTGATTCTTATAGTTTCACATGAGTAGGTGTCCAAATTCCCATTATATTATCATGACACATTCCCTTGTTATCTTTTGTTCCCATAATTTTCCATACTTAATTAGCACACACAATTCTATCTTAAGCTAACCAAAGATTCAAATTGGGATATATAATTGTTTTTCTGCCTAAGGCTAGTAATGTGGTAAATTACAGAACAAATGGGATTTAAAGGCTCAAAGTGGCTAACAAAGGTAATTGAAAGGGTAGGCTTAATTTGGATAAGTGAGCTGACAATTAATGGCCTCAATCATATGCAGCATATAAATATATTAAACATTGGACATATAGGATGGAGCAAAATATAGATTACAATCATAGAGAAGTAAACACACAAGAATAAAACAATTATGGTTAAATAATGTAACCATGCATAAAGGCTCAAATCTCACAGGTTGTGTGTTCTTTAGCTCAAAAATCATGTTCCAAATACAACTTCAAGCAAATTTAACATAAAAGTTTTAATTAAAATTAGTGAAATTTTTGTTCCAAAAATAGAATCTTAGAAGAAACTTATTGTCTTTTCAATCAAGTAGAACATCCATGTAACTAATTATTACTATGCAATTTATCTTATTCTACAAAAGAAAAACTAACTAAATATCCTAATTTATTGGTGTTTAGGGAAGAGAAATTACCTCCGGAAGTCAGGTACTGACCGACCTCCCCACACTTAAGGATTTACACCGTCTTCGATGCCATCTGTCAGGAATAATGGTGGGCTGGTGGCAGTGTCTCCACAGTCGGGACCGTCATGGCTCCCTGTGCTGGTGAAAGAAGTGGAGTCCGGAGTGTCTGGGTCCTCGTCAGGTCTGTGGTTGCCTGTGAGTAGCTCCTTGAGGTATTTGAAATGGCGGTGGTTGCGGCGCTCTCGGAGCTTTGCTTTCTTGTCTTGTTGGTCCAACCGCTTCAGTATTTGATGCAGCAGCTGACTAGTAGATGGTGGCGGAACTGCAGCGTCCTCTGTGAACTGGCTGGTAGTGGCAAGTGGTGGCCTGAGATATCTCCCGTTAGGGACGTACTGATCATCCCGTGGAAGTATGGCTTTGGTGTCTCCAGCTCTGTAGGGGACTCTGGCTGCTGAGACAAGATCAGAGACCAAGGTGGGAAAAGGTAGGTTGCCCGCGATCTGCACGTATTCCATAGCATTCCAGATATGTCTCGGTAAATTTAGAGGCTGGTCTGTGAGGATGCACCATAGTGGAACGGCCATGTCTGCGGTGAAAGAGGACTCATGAGTGCTCGGAAAGACGTAATGGGACATAATCTGTGCCCATACGTGAGCCTCTAAGGTATGTGAGGAAGTTGAAATTCCCAACTTTCGGCCATACACCCTTTTTACGTCGAATTGCAGGGCCACGCATTCGCGTGGGTGACACGGACGTGTGGTGAGGCCAAATTGCAAATGACGCGGTCGCGTGGATCAAATTGTGCCTAAAGCACACCTCCAGCCACATTCCGGAACAACTCTCTGTTCAATCTTTTTTTATTTCCAATGCCCATGCAACGCGGATGCGTCGGTGACGCTGGCGCATCGCGTGCTTTTTCTCTCTCTCATTTTTTTATGCAAATGCAGTATGTAGATGAGGTGCAAGATATAGGCAGTAGTACGGAGAAGAGTTTTAGAAGAGGGAAGATAAGGAGAAGAAGGGGAACGATCATACCGTGGTGGGTTGTCTCCCACCTAGCACTTTGCTTTAACGTCCTTAAGTTGGATGCTTCAGTAGCTCAGTTTTCTATTGCGAGTGGATCCTCCAAGAGAAAGATATCTAACTCCTTGTTTTTCATCACCTTCTCACCATGATAGAGCTTCAAACGATGTCCATTAACCTTGATGAGTTCAGAGCTTGAAGGGTGACTTAGGTGAAAAACTCCGTACGGCTCAGCCTTCTCGACTCTATATGGACCTTCCCACCTTGATCGCAGCTTGCCTGGCATGAGCCTCAGTCTGGAGTTGTAAAGGAGGACTAAATCCCCAGGTTAGAACTCCTTTCTCTTGATGTGTTGATCATGTAAAGCTTTCATTTTTTCCTTGTACAGCCTTGAGTTTTCATAAGCTTCTAGGCGAAGGCTCTCCAATTCTTGCAGTTGCAACTTCCTTTCAGCTCCGGCTTTCTCAAATCCCATGTTGCACTCCTTTACTGCCCAAAAAGCTTTGTGCTCCACCTCAACTGGAAGATGACAGGCCTTTCCATAGACTAAGCGAAAAGGACTCATCCCAATGGGTGTCTTGTACGCTGTTTTGTATGCCCAGAGTGCATCTTGCAGCCTGGTGCTTGACGATTGGATTTTTGACGGTTTAGAATTTCTCAAATAAAATCTCGTCGAAGTATAGTTTCTAAACCAAGCAATAATCCTTTCATACAAAAATTTGTTTGTCACTAAAACAAACCCCTAAATTTATAAACTGAAGTATTCAAACCTCGGGTCGTTCTCCCTAGGAATTGTAATGAAGTGTCTTGTTATTGGTTTGAGTTATTTTGGGGTTTTGGATAAGAGGCATGAAAGTAAATGGCAATGAAAGTAAACTAACAACTATAAAAGACTCTTGGCAAGATATGAGAACTAGAAGTCCTATCCTAGTTATCCTTCTCAATTGTGATGAGAATTGTTCATTGCTACCACTTAGTCAACCCTTACTAAATGAAGGAAAGTCAAGTAGATGAATTGACTTGAGCCACAAGTCCTAGCCAACTCCCAAGGAAAGACTAGCTTTAGTGCACTCCAAACCAATTAGCAATCTCTCCAATTATCAATCACAAAGGAATTAGATAACTCAAGTGTTACTAATTACTCTACCTAGGCCAAGAGGAACAAAATCTACACTAAATCTAGAAGAGGCATTTCAACAAACACATATAGTGCAATAAAAGTAAACATTATTAAATGCAAGAATTAACGGAATATATAACTACAAAAACAAGAGATCAACAATGGAAGAGCAAAGAAGACACATTTATTATGAATTACCTCTTATTGAATTGGAAGAATGTAGAAAGAACAATACTAGATCTACAACAAAATGTAAGAACAACATAAAGGAAATTACAACAAAAGAATAGAAGAAGATGAATGTAGCAACAAAGAATTGAAAGGTAGAAGTAGAAGAAAGCAAAGATTAAAACCTAGATCTAAGAACTAATCCTAATCCTAATCCTAATTCTAGAGAGAAGTGAGAGCTTCTCTCTCTAGAAACTACTTCTAAAACTAAACTATGCTAATGGTAACTAACATCTAAAGTATGAAGTGTATGTTGATTCCTCTTCACTCCTTGGGTTAAATAGCATCAGAAATGAGTTGGATTGGACCCACAAGGCTTCTAAAATCGCTGGCCACGTTTTGCTTCAAGTGGACTAGGTGGCAGCAACGGCGCGTGCGCGTACTATACGCGTGCGCGCCACCATACTTATAGCAACTATGACAAATCTTATATCGTTTCGAAGCCCCGGATGTTAGCTTTCTAACCCAACTGGAACCGCATCATTTGGACCTCTGTAGCTCAAGTTATGGTCGTTTAAGTGCGAAGAGGTCGGCTTGACAGCTTTCCGGTTCTTTCATTTCTTCATGAGTTCTCCAACTTTTCATGCTTCTTTCTTCATTCCCTTGATCCAATCTTTGCCTCCTAAACCTTAAATCACTTAACAAACATATCAAGGCATCTAATGGAATCAAGGTGAATTAAATTTATTCATTTTAAGGCCTAAAAAAACATGTTTTCACTCTTAAGCACAATTAAAGGAGAAGTTATAAAACCATGCTATTTCATTGAATAAATGTGGGTAAAAGGTTATAAAATCCCCAAAAATCAATACAAGATAAACCGTCAAAATGGGGTTTGTCAACCTCCCCACACTTAAACCAAGCATGTCCTCATGCTAAACCAAGAATGAAATAAGGGATATGACACTTATTCAAAGCAAAGAAACTATATGCATGCAACTAAATGCAAAATGATTCTACCTACTTGGTTAAGAATAAATCATTCTCCAAGACATACATGCACAAGTAGGGCTTAAGATCATATAATGATTCATGAATCCTACCAATTGAAGTATAAATATGAAGTTCACATAGACTTGCAAGAAGAACGCTCGTGAAAGCCGGGAATCAAGAAATTGAGCATCGAACCCTCACCGGAAGTGTTTGCACTCTAGTCGCTCAAGTGTTTAGGGGTTGATTCACTCGATTCTCCCCTAATCATGCTTTCCAAAATTTGTTTTTCATCTAACAATCAACAATTATTTCATGCACGCATACAATTATCATGAGGTCTTTTCTTTAGGTTGTAATGGGGCTAGGGTTAAGGTAGGATGCATATTTGGTCAAGTGAGCTTGAAATTTGAATCTTTGATAAGCTTAAACTTTCCACCTAACCTATGACATCCTATACAATTTCAAAGCTAACCTAACTACCCATTTCTCACTTTTTCACATACTCATGCAATTTCTTTTCATTTCACAACACTTATGCATTGATCTTTATTGAGCTTCACTTTGTTTTGGGGCATTTTGTCCCCTTTTTTTATTTCTTTCTTTTTCTATATTTTTTTTCTTTTCCTTTTCCATATTATTTTTCTTTTCTTTTTCTTTTATTTTTCTCTTTTTTTTTTATATATACAAAAAACTCAATGCATAAGGTTTTACATTTGATCAATACATGAGTATGTACCCAATTCCCAATAATTTCAATAAAAATACAAAACTACCCTTTTATTCACCCAATGTCCCAAGGTTCCCACACTTGAATGATACTCACACACACTAGCCTAAGCTAATCAAAGATCCAAATAAGGGCATTTATTGTTTTCTGCTTTAAGGCTTGTAATGTGCTAAATTAAAGAACCAAGTGGGTTAATCGTAGGCTCAAATTGGCTAACAATGGAAGATAAAAGGTAAGGCTATTTGGATAAGTGAGCTAATGGAATGATGGCCTCAATCATATAAATGCATGTATACACAAAATAATGGACATAAAGGATCAAACAAATCAAAGATTACAATCATAGAAAGAGAACAATTACACACAAGAAGGAAAATAAGTGGTTATAAGATGTAACCACACCATTAAGCTCAAATCTCACAAGCTTGTGTTCTTAGCTCAAAAACCATGTTCCAAAATACATTCTTTCAAGCAAGTTCAACAAAAAATTTCAAATTGGTAGGGTGCCCTAAAACGGTTTCTTGGAAAGGAAATCATCACCCTAACCAAGTAGTCCTAAAAAAAAGGAGTGGTAAAAATATGTACAAATTCTAACTAACATGCAACCTATCATGCAATGCAACGACTAACTAACATTGGTGTTGAAAAAGAAAATTGTTACCCATGGAGATCGGTCGACGACCTCCCCACACTTGAAGATTGCACCGTCCTCGTTGCATGCAAAGAAGAGCAAGGTGGATGAGTTGCTATAATTGATGAGCTCCTTCAAAAGGTTGTGCGGATGACTTGTTTGTTGCCCCATTTAAAAGCTTTTCCTTTCTTCTCTCTTGGTGGCCAACCTAAAAGGGAAGGAAAGAAGAACGACAATTAGGCCTACAACAAAGATATCAAAGCAAGTAGAACATAGGCGGGGGTTAATGCCAAATAAAGGAATGGTACTCTACTACATGGTAGCTACAACATGTAGAGGAGGAAACAATAAGAGAAAATGGCATATCAATGAAGAGTAAGGTCAAAGCATGAAGAGCATGATGAGCATCAAGTTCGAACAAGAGAGAGTGGGCCATGAAAGACAATATAAGGTCATATCAATGCACAAAGAACATAAGAGTCATACAAAATGAAGCATTGATTTTAAAAGTTTCATCAGCCAACAATATCAAACAAGTCAAGAGGCACCAAAATAATGCAAGAATTTCTCAACAATTGAGTGTAAGAATCCAATACCATTATTGAAATGACTTAAAAAAAACGAAAACATGCTACAGAAACTAAATGAAAATGGGAAGAGTAGAAGTATGCGAGTGTGATAAGCAAAAGAAAATGGAAGGGGAGAAAAAAACTCTTTTTTTTTCTTTTTTTTTTACCGACGCGTGCGCGTCATGCACGTTTACGCGTCGATGGGTATATTGGTCGAAGGACGCGTACGCGCCAGGTGCGCGCACGCGTGCATCGAGTTAGGCCGGAGGCATAGTGTCGGCCCAAGTCTGGCACAACTCTCGGGTAAAAGTACCGGGGGTGCAGATTGTGCAATCGACGCGCGCGCGCACTGTGCGCGTGCGCGTGCATTGCGAATTTAAGATGATGTGCGCGTACGCGCCAGGTGCGCGCACGCGTGCATAGACTTGTGCCTCAGGCCCAATGTTTGCACAGTGCAGGCCTAACTCTCGGGTTTTTTGGCTGGAGGTGAAATTTGGCATCCACGTGTACGCGTACAGTGCGCGTGTGCGTGGGTGGTCAAAACATGCTCAGGTGCGCGTACGCGTCATGTGCGCGAACGCGTGGGTGGTGTTTTGTTTTTCAAAAGTTTTTGCTATGTTTTTGCACCAATCCTAGCCTTTCAATCCTCCAAACAGCTACCAAAACGCCCTAGAACCTTATTCAACATACTATACTACTAACTAAACTTGATAAAACAATAAAAACAAGAAATTAAACTAATTCTACCAATATTTACAAAAGATAAAAATGAAAATGAGAATCTACCTATAATGGCAACTCAATTCACTTATTAACAAACTAAAAGAGTATGGAAAGAGTTTACCATGGTGGGGTGTCTCCCACCAAGCACTTTTATTTATTGTCCTTAAGTTGGACTTATGGGGAGCTTCTTATCAAGGTGGCTTGTGCTTGTATTCATCTTGGAACTCCCACCAATGCTTGGTTCTCCATTGTGCCCCAAGATTTCTCATGGATTGAGCCAAGTGTTGATGGAGTTCTTCACAAGCTTGGGGCTCCCAAAGTTGATCCTCTTCTTGTGATCCGGGGTCCCACACTTTATTTTCACACCCGTCTTGAAGTTGATCATCTTTATTAGTCCATCCGGGTGGTGAACAAGATGAATTCTCTATGAAGTGCCCAACAATCCTCCTAGACCCATCTATTTGAGCACTACTCCAAACTTTATATCTCATGTTTGATGCATCAACCATAATGAGCCTTGATTTGCAATGCCAACCACAAAACCTTTTCCGCTTACGCTTCATCCCACAAACTTCCCTAAGTTGGCCATCCGTTTCAAGCAAACCATATTCAAGGGGGATAATAAAGCTAATAGAAATGAATTTCGCCCACTCAAATGAAGGTGTAGATGGCAACCTAGGCAAAGATGCTTCCAAAGATCTTGATAAAGCATAACCAACCCCCGTTCTTCTATTTCTACGGACTTCCACCTCTTCACAAGATCTCTTAATCTCAATCCTTTGTTCAACAATTTTATCTAAACCTTTTCCTTTACTCAAATCATAATAGGGAGGGTGAGAGAAATTTACCTCCTCAACGCTTTCAAATCCAACCGGAGAAGGTTCTTCATGTTCAAAGGATTCTTCACCACTAAGACTTGATGCTTGATCTTCATCACCAAGGGAACTCAATCCTTGCTCTATCCCATCCAAGTCTTCATATGGAGTATGCCTTGGAAGGTGTGCACTTTCCTCCTTAGCATCAATTTCAATCATCTTGGAGGGATTTTCTTCAACTCTATGTTCCCATGGAGGCTCCGCATCTCCTAAGTCTTCTACCACTTCTTCCGTGTCTTCAACAATTAAAGCTTCCTCCAATTGTTCCAATACAAAGCAACTTCCTTCATTTCCCACCGGAGTTTCCAATCTCTCCTTCATGCTATGCTCTTCTTGAGCCATGGGAGTTCCTTGAGTGTTCAAGCATTGGGAGGCTAATTGATTTGTTACCGCATCCAAGGCGGCCATGAAATTTTGCACATCCATTGTCATCTCTTCTTGCCCTTGAACAAGAACACCAAGGGTTTCATCCATTAGAGATTGGGGTGGATGGAAGGATTCATCATTTTGGGGGAAGGGTTCATAGTAGGAAGGTGGTTCTTCTTGGTAGAGTTGTGGTGGTTCTATGTTTTCCACTCTTTCCACTTGTTGCACAACACACTCCATGGTTGCTTGAAATTGATCCAATGCTTCCTTGAGACGATCCCTTGACTCTTGTTCCTCTTGGATAATATGATTAGGATCATGTGGCTCTTGGTTCAATGGATATGAGTATTCTTCCATGGAAAGTTGTGGTGGAAGGTAGAATTCATCTTGTGGTTGAAAATTTTCATATATTGGAGGTGGTTCATCTTGGTAATAATGTGGAGGAGGTGGCTCTTGAAAATGTTGATGTTGTGGTGGTTGCTCTATGTGTGGTTCATATTGCTCATATGGTTGTTGGTAGGATAGATATGGGTTAGGGTCATATGAAGGTGGTTGGTAAGAAGGGGCTTGTGAGTATGGTTGAGAGTTATGTTGAGGATATGGTTCATAGGCATATGGTGGTGGTTCTTGAAAGTCACAAGGTGATTCACCATAGCCATTGGATTGATATGCATCATAGAATGGCTCTTCTTCATAGTGCATTGGTGGGGGTTGTTGCCATGAGGATTGATCATAAGCATATGGCTCCTCCCACCTTTTGTTATCCCATCCTTGATACATTTCTTCATTGTAATCTCCACTTCCTACAACATAGTTGTAATCACACTCATAGCCAAAATGAGAATTCATGGTGAAAAGAGAAAATAAAAACAAAAACTACTAAGAAATAATGAAACAAAGTCCTAACTAGCAAGCAATCCAAAAAAATCAAGCTATTCACAATATTCACATATATACAATAACCAATAACATAACACCATTGCAATTCCCCGGCAACGGCGCCATTTTGACGATTGGATTTTTGACGGTCTCAAATAAAATCTCGTCGAAGTTTAGTTTCTAAACCAAGCAATAATCCTTTCATACAAAAAGTTGTTTGTCACTAAAACAAACCCCTAAATTTATAAACCGAAGTATTCAAACCTCGGGTCGTTCTCCCTAGGTATTGTAATGAAGTGTCTTGTTATTGGTTTGAGTTATTTTGGGGTTTTGGATAAGAGGCATGAAAGTAAATGGCAATGAAAGTAAACTAACAACTATAAAAGACTCTTGGCAAGATATGAGAACTAGAAGTCCTATCCTAGTTATCCTTCTCAATTGTGATGAGAATTGTTCATTGCTACCACTTAGTCAACCCTTACTAAATGAAGGAAAGTCAAGTGGATGAATTGACTTGAGCCACAAGTCCTAGCCAACTCCCAAGGAAAGACTAGCTTTAGTGCACTCCAAACCAATTAGCAATCTCTCCAATTATCAATCACAAAGGAATTAGATAACTCAAGTGTTACTAATTACTCTACCTAGGCCAAGAGGAACAAAATCTACACTAAATCTAGAAGAGGCATTTCAATAAACACATAGAGTGCAATAAAAGTAAACATTATTAAATGCAAGAATTAAAGGAATCTATAACTACAAAAACAAGAGATCAACAATGGAAGAGCAAAGAAGACACATTTATTATGAATTACCTCTTATTGAATTGGAAGAATGTAGAAAGAACAATACTAGATCTACAACAAAATGTAAGAACAACATAAAGGAAATTACAACAAAAGAATAGAAGAAGATGAATGTAGCAACAAAGAATTGAAAGGTAGAAGTAGAAGAAAGCAAAGATTAAAACCTAGATCTAAGAACTAATCCTAATCCTAATCCTAATTCTAGAGAGAAGTGAGAGCTTCTCTCTCTAGAAACTACTTCTAAAACTAAACTATGCTAATGGTAACTAACATCTAAAGTATGAAGTGTATGTTGATTCCTCTCCACTCCTTGGGTTAAATAGCATCAGAAATGAGTTGGATTGGGCCCACAAGGCTTCTAAAATCGCTGGCCACGTTTTGCTTCAAGTGGACTAGGTGGCAGCAACGGCGCGTGCGCGTACTATACGCGTGCGCGCCACCATACTTGTAGCAACTATGGCAAATCTTATATCGTTTCGAAGCCCGGGATGTTAGCTTTCTAACCCAACTGGAACCGCATCATTTGGACCTCTGTAGCTCAAGTTATGGTCGTTTAAGTGCGAAGAGGTCGGCTTGACAGCTTTCCGGTTCTTTCATTTCTTCATGAGTTCTCCAACTTTTCATGCTTCTTTCTTCATTCCCTTGATCCAATCTTTGCCTCCTAAACCTTAAATCACTTAACAAACATATCTTTTGATTCTTATAGTTTCACATGAGTAGGTGTCCAATCTTTTGATCCAATCTTTGATTCTTATAGTTTCACATGAGTAGGTGTCCAAATTCCCATTATATTATCATGACACATTCCCTTGTTATCTTTTGTTCCCATAATTTTCCATACTTAATTAGCACACACAATTCTATCTTAAGCTAACCAAAGATTCAAATTGGGATATATAATTGTTTTTCTGCCTAAGGCTAGTAATGTGGTAAATTACAGAACAAATGGGATTTAAAGGCTCAGAGTGGCTAACAAAGGTAATTGAAAGGGTAGGCTTAATTTGGATAAGTGAGCTGACAATTAATGGCCTCAATCATATGCAGCATATAAATATATTAAACATTGGACATATAGGATGGAGCAAAATATAGATTACAATCATAGAGAAGTAAACACACAAGAATAAAACAATTATGGTTAAATAATGTAACCATGCATAAAGGCTCAAATCTCACAGGTTGTGTGTTCTTTAGCTCAAAAATCATGTTCCAAATACAACTTCAAGCAAATTTAACATAAAAGTTTTAATTAAAATTAGTGAAATTTTTGTTCCAAAAATAGAATCTTAGAAGAAACTTATTGTCTTTTCAATCAAGTAGAACATCCATGTAACTAATTATTACTATGCAATTTATCTTATTCTACAAAAGAAAAACTAACTAAATATCCTAATTTATTGGTGTTTAGGGAAGAGAAATTACCTCCGGAAGTCAGGTACTGACCGACCTCCCCACACTTAAGGATTTACACTGTCTTCGATGCCATCTGTCAGGAATAATGGTGGGCTGGTGGCAGTGTCTCCACAGTCGGGACCGTCATGGCTCCCTGTGCTGGTGAAAGAAGTGGAGTCCGGAGTGTCTGGGTCCTCGTCAGGTCTGTGGTTGCCTGTGAGTAGCTCCTTGAGGTATTTGAAATGGCGGTGGTTGCGGCGCTCTCGGAGCTTTGCTTTCTTGTCTTGTTGGTCCAACCGCTTCAGTATTTGATGCAGCAGCTGACTAGTAGATGGTGGCGGAACTGCAGCGTCCTCTGTGAACTGGCTGGTAGTGGCAAGTGGTGGCCTGAGATATCTCCCGTTAGGGACGTACTGATCATCCCGTGGAAGTATGGCTTTGGTGTCTCCAGCTCTGTAGGGGACTCTGGCTGCTGAGACAAGATCAGAGACCAAGGTGGGAAAAGGTAGGTTGCCCGCGATCTGCACGTATTCCATAGCATTCCAGATATGTCTCGGTAAATTTAGAGGCTGGTCTGTGAGGATGCACCATAGTGGAACGGCCATGTCTGCGGTGAAAGAGGACTCATGAGTGCTCGGAAAGACGTAATGGGACATAATCTGTGCCCATACGTGAGCCTCTAAGGTATGTGAGGAAGTTGAAATTCCCAACTTTCGGCCATACACCCTTTTTACGTCGAATTGCAGGGCCACGCATTCGCGTGGGTGACACGGACGTGTGGTGAGGCCAAATTGCAAATGACGCGGTCGCGTGGATCAAATTGTGCCTAAAGCACACCTCCAGCCACATTCCGGAACAACTCTCTGTTCAATCTTTTTTTATTTCCAATGCCCATGCAACGCGGATGCGTCGGTGACGCTGGCGCATCGCGTGCTTTTTCTCTCTCTCATTTTTTTATGCAAATGCAGTATGTAGATGAGGTGCAAGATATAGGCAGTAGTACGGAGAAGAGTTTTAGAAGAGGGAAGATAAGGAGAAGAAGGGGAACGATCATACCGTGGTGGGTTGTCTCCCACCTAGCACTTTGCTTTAACGTCCTTAAGTTGGATGCTTCAGTAGCTCAGTTTTCTATTGCGAGTGGATCCTCCAAGAGAAAGATATCTAACTCCTTGTTTTTCATCACCTTCTCACCATGATAGAGCTTCAAACGATGTCCATTAACCTTGATGAGTTCAAAGCTTGAAGGGTGACTTAGGTGAAAAACTCCGTACGGCTCAGCCTTCTCGACTCTATATGGACCTTCCCACCTTGATCGCAGCTTGCCTGGCATGAGCCTCAGTCTGGAGTTGTAAAGGAGGACTAAATCCCCAGGTTAGAACTCCTTTCTCTTGATGTGTTGATCATGTAAAGCTTTCATTTTTTCCTTGTACAGCCTTGAGTTTTCATAAGCTTTTAGGCGAAGGCTCTCCAATTCTTGCAGTTGCAACTTCCTTTCAGCTCCGGCTTTCTCAAATCCCATGTTGCACTCCTTTACTGCCCAAAAAGCTTTGTGCTCCACCTCAACTGGAAGATGACAGGCCTTTCCATAGACTAAGCGAAAAGGACTCATCCCAATGGGTGTCTTGTACGCTGTTTTGTATGCCCAGAGTGCATCTTGCAGCCTGGTGCTTGACGATTGGATTTTTGACGGTTTAGAATTTCTCAATTAAAATCTCGTCGAAGTATAGTTTCTAAACCAAGCAATAATCCTTTCATACAAAAAGTTGTTTGTCACTAAAACAAACCCCTAAATTTATAAACCGAAGTATTCAAACCTCGGGTCGTTCTCCCTAGGAATTGTAATGAAGTGTCTTGTTATTGGTTTGAGTTATTTTGGGGTTTTGGATAAGAGGCATGAAAGTAAATGGCAATGAAAGTAAACTAACAACTATAAAAGACTCTTGGCAAGATATGAGAACTAGAAGTCCTATCCTAGTTATCCTTCTCAATTGTGATGAGAATTGTTCATTGCTACCACTTAGTCAACCCTTACTAAATGAAGGAAAGTCAAGTAGATGAATTGACTTGAGCCACAAGTCCTAGCCAACTCCCAAGGAAAGACTAGCTTTAGTGCACTCCAAACCAATTAGCAATCTCTCCAATTATCAATCACAAAGGAATTAGATAACTCAAGTGTTACTAATTACTCTACCTAGGCCAAGAGGAACAAAATCTACACTAAATCTAGAAGAGGCATTTCAATAAACACATAGAGTGCAATAAAAGTAAACATTATTAAATGCAAGAATTAAAGGAATCTATAACTACAAAAACAAGAGATCAACAATGGAAGAGCAAAGAAGACACATTTATTATGAATTACCTCTTATTGAATTGGAAGAATGTAGAAAGAACAATACTAGATCTACAACAAAATGTAAGAACAACATAAAGGAAATTACAACAAAAGAATAGAAGAAGATGAATGTAGCAACAAAGAATTGAAAGGTAGAAGTAGAAGAAAGCAAAGATTAAAACCTAGATCTAAGAACTAATCCTAATCCTAATCCTAATTCTAGAGAGAAGTGAGAGCTTCTCTCTCTAGAAACTACTTCTAAAACTAAACTATGCTAATGGTAACTAACATCTAAAGTATGAAGTGTATGTTGATTCCTCTCCACTCCTTGGGTTAAATAGCATCAGAAATGAGTTGGATTGGGCCCACAAGGCTTCTAAAATCGCTGGCCACGTTTTGCTTCAAGTGGACTAGGTGGCAGCAACGGCGCGTGCGCGTACTATACGCGTGCGCGTACTATACGCGTGCGCGCCACCATACTTGTAGCAACTATGGCAAATCTTATATCGTTTCGAAGCCCCGGATGTTAGCTTTCTAACCCAACTGGAACCGCATCATTTGGACCTCTGTAGCTCAAGTTATGGTCGTTTAAGTGCGAAGAGGTCGGCTTGACAGCTTTCCGGTTCTTTCATTTCTTCATGAGTTCTCCAACTTTTCATGCTTCTTTCTTCATTCCCTTGATCCAATCTTTGCCTCCTAAACCTTAAATCACTTAACAAACATATCTTTTGATTCTTATAGTTTCACATGAGTAGGTGTCCAATCTTTTGATCCAATCTTTGATTCTTATAGTTTCACATGAGTAGGTGTCCAAATTCCCATTATATTATCATGACACATTCCCTTGTTATCTTTTGTTCCCATAATTTTCCATACTTAATTAGCACACACAATTCTATCTTAAGCTAACCAAAGATTCAAATTGGGATATATAATTGTTTTTCTGCCTAAGGCTAGTAATGTGGTAAATTACAGAACAAATGGGATTTAAAGGCTCAGAGTGGCTAACAAAGGTAATTGAAAGGGTAGGCTTAATTTGGATAAGTGAGCTGACAATTAATGGCCTCAATCATATGCAGCATATAAATATATTAAACATTGGACATATAGGATGGAGCAAAATATAGATTACAATCATAGAGAAGTAAACACACAAGAATAAAACAATTATGGTTAAATAATGTAACCATGCATAAAGGCTCAAATCTCACAGGTTGTGTGTTCTTTAGCTCAAAAATCATGTTCCAAATACAACTTCAAGCAAATTTAACATAAAAGTTTTAATTAAAATTAGTGAAATTTTTGTTCCAAAAATAGAATCTTAGAAGAAACTTATTGTCTTTTCAATCAAGTAGAACATCCATGTAACTAATTATTACTATGCAATTTATCTTATTCTACAAAAGAAAAACTAACTAAATATCCTAATTTATTGGTGTTTAGGGAAGAGAAATTACCTCCGGAAGTCAGGTACTGACCGACCTCCCCACACTTAAGGATTTACACTGTCTTCGATGCCATCTGTCAGGAATAATGGTGGGCTGGTGGCAGTGTCTCCACAGTCGGGACCGTCATGGCTCCCTGTGCTGGTGAAAGAAGTGGAGTCCGGAGTGTCTGGGTCCTCGTCAGGTCTGTGGTTGCCTGTGAGTAGCTCCTTGAGGTATTTGAAATGGCGGTGGTTGCGGCGCTCTCGGAGCTTTGCTTTCTTGTCTTGTTGGTCCAACCGCTTCAGTATTTGATGCAGCAGCTGACTAGTAGATGGTGGCGGAACTGCAGCGTCCTCTGTGAACTGGCTGGTAGTGGCAAGTGGTGGCCTGAGATATCTCCCGTTAGGGACGTACTGATCATCCCGTGGAAGTATGGCTTTGGTGTCTCCAGCTCTGTAGGGGACTCTGGCTGCTGAGACAAGATCAGAGACCAAGGTGGGAAAAGGTAGGTTGCCCGCGATCTGCACGTATTCCATAGCATTCCAGATATGTCTCGGTAAATTTAGAGGCTGGTCTGTGAGGATGCACCATAGTGGAACGGCCATGTCTGCGGTGAAAGAGGACTCATGAGTGCTCGGAAAGACGTAATGGGACATAATCTGTGCCCATACGTGAGCCTCTAAGGTATGTGAGGAAGTTGAAATTCCCAACTTTCGGCCATACACCCTTTTTACGTCGAATTGCAGGGCCACGCATTCGCGTGGGTGACACGGACGTGTGGTGAGGCCAAATTGCAAATGACGCGGTCGCGTGGATCAAATTGTGCCTAAAGCACACCTCCAGCCACATTCCGGAACAACTCTCTGTTCAATCTTTTTTTATTTCCAATGCCCATGCAACGCGGATGCGTCGGTGACGCTGGCGCATCGCGTGCTTTTTCTCTCTCTCATTTTTTTATGCAAATGCAGTATGTAGATGAGGTGCAAGATATAGGCAGTAGTACGGAGAAGAGTTTTAGAAGAGGGAAGATAAGGAGAAGAAGGGGAACGATCATACCGTGGTGGGTTGTCTCCCACCTAGCACTTTGCTTTAACGTCCTTAAGTTGGATGCTTCAGTAGCTCAGTTTTCTATTGCGAGTGGATCCTCCAAGAGAAAGATATCTAACTCCTTGTTTTTCATCACCTTCTCACCATGATAGAGCTTCAAACGATGTCCATTAACCTTGATGAGTTCAAAGCTTGAAGGGTGACTTAGGTGAAAAACTCCGTACGGCTCAGCCTTCTCGACTCTATATGGACCTTCCCACCTTGATCGCAGCTTGCCTGGCATGAGCCTCAGTCTGGAGTTGTAAAGGAGGACTAAATCCCCAGGTTAGAACTCCTTTCTCTTGATGTGTTGATCATGTAAAGCTTTCATTTTTTCCTTGTACAGCCTTGAGTTTTCATAAGCTTTTAGGCGAAGGCTCTCCAATTCTTGCAGTTGCAACTTCCTTTCAGCTCCGGCTTTCTCAAATCCCATGTTGCACTCCTTTACTGCCCAAAAAGCTTTGTGCTCCACCTCAACTGGAAGATGACAGGCCTTTCCATAGACTAAGCGAAAAGGACTCATCCCAATGGGTGTCTTGTACGCTGTTTTGTATGCCCAGAGTGCATCTTGCAGCCTGGTGCTTGACGATTGGATTTTTGACGGTTTAGAATTTCTCAATTAAAATCTCGTCGAAGTATAGTTTCTAAACCAAGCAATAATCCTTTCATACAAAAAGTTGTTTGTCACTAAACAAACCCCTAAATTTATAAACCGAAGTATTCAAACCTCGGGTCGTTCTCCCTAGGAATTGTAATGAAGTGTCTTGTTATTGGTTTGAGTTATTTTGGGGTTTTGGATAAGAGGCATGAAAGTAAATGGCAATGAAAGTAAACTAACAACTATAAAAGACTCTTGGCAAGATATGAGAACTAGAAGTCCTATCCTAGTTATCCTTCTCAATTGTGATGAGAATTGTTCATTGCTACCACTTAGTCAACCCTTACTAAATGAAGGAAAGTCAAGTAGATGAATTGACTTGAGCCACAAGTCCTAGCCAACTCCCAAGGAAAGACTAGCTTTAGTGCACTCCAAACCAATTAGCAATCTCTCCAATTATCAATCACAAAGGAATTAGATAACTCAAGTGTTACTAATTACTCTACCTAGGCCAAGAGGAACAAAATCTACACTAAATCTAGAAGAGGCATTTCAATAAACACATAGAGTGCAATAAAAGTAAACATTATTAAATGCAAGAATTAAAGGAATCTATAACTACAAAAACAAGAGATCAACAATGGAAGAGCAAAGAAGACACATTTATTATGAATTACCTCTTATTGAATTGGAAGAATGTAGAAAGAACAATACTAGATCTACAACAAAATGTAAGAACAACATAAAGGAAATTACAACAAAAGAATAGAAGAAGATGAATGTAGCAACAAAGAATTGAAAGGTAGAAGTAGAAGAAAGCAAAGATTAAAACCTAGATCTAAGAACTAATCCTAATCCTAATCCTAATTCTAGAGAGAAGTGAGAGCTTCTCTCTCTAGAAACTACTTCTAAAACTAAACTATGCTAATGGTAACTAACATCTAAAGTATGAAGTGTATGTTGATTCCTCTCCACTCCTTGGGTTAAATAGCATCAGAAATGAGTTGGATTGGGCCCACAAGGCTTCTAAAATCGCTGGCCACGTTTTGCTTCAAGTGGACTAGGTGGCAGCAACGGCGCGTGCGCGTACTATACGCGTGCGCGCCACCATACTTGTAGCAACTATGGCAAATCTTATATCGTTTCGAAGCCCCGGATGTTAGCTTTCTAACCCAACTGGAACCGCATCATTTGGACCTCTGTAGCTCAAGTTATGGTCGTTTAAGTGCGAAGAGGTCGGCTTGACAGCTTTCCGGTTCTTTCATTTCTTCATGAGTTCTCCAACTTTTCATGCTTCTTTCTTCATTCCCTTGATCCAATCTTTGCCTCCTAAACCTTAAATCACTTAACAAACATATCTTTTGATTCTTATAGTTTCACATGAGTAGGTGTCCAATCTTTTGATCCAATCTTTGATTCTTATAGTTTCACATGAGTAGGTGTCCAAATTCCCATTATATTATCATGACACATTCCCTTGTTATCTTTTGTTCCCATAATTTTCCATACTTAATTAGCACACACAATTCTATCTTAAGCTAACCAAAGATTCAAATTGGGATATATAATTGTTTTTCTGCCTAAGGCTAGTAATGTGGTAAATTACAGAACAAATGGGATTTAAAGGCTCAGAGTGGCTAACAAAGGTAATTGAAAGGGTAGGCTTAATTTGGATAAGTGAGCTGACAATTAATGGCCTCAATCATATGCAGCATATAAATATATTAAACATTGGACATATAGGATGGAGCAAAATATAGATTACAATCATAGAGAAGTAAACACACAAGAATAAAACAATTATGGTTAAATAATGTAACCATGCATAAAGGCTCAAATCTCACAGGTTGTGTGTTCTTTAGCTCAAAAATCATGTTCCAAATACAACTTCAAGCAAATTTAACATAAAAGTTTTAATTAAAATTAGTGAAATTTTTGTTCCAAAAATAGAATCTTAGAAGAAACTTATTGTCTTTTCAATCAAGTAGAACATCCATGTAACTAATTATTACTATGCAATTTATCTTATTCTACAAAAGAAAAACTAACTAAATATCCTAATTTATTGGTGTTTAGGGAAGAGAAATTACCTCCGGAAGTCAGGTACTGACCGACCTCCCCACACTTAAGGATTTACACTGTCTTCGATGCCATCTGTCAGGAATAATGGTGGGCTGGTGGCAGTGTCTCCACAGTCGGGACCGTCATGGCTCCCTGTGCTGGTGAAAGAAGTGGAGTCCGGAGTGTCTGGGTCCTCGTCAGGTCTGTGGTTGCCTGTGAGTAGCTCCTTGAGGTATTTGAAATGGCGGTGGTTGCGGCGCTCTCGGAGCTTTGCTTTCTTGTCTTGTTGGTCCAACCGCTTCAGTATTTGATGCAGCAGCTGACTAGTAGATGGTGGCGGAACTGCAGCGTCCTCTGTGAACTGGCTGGTAGTGGCAAGTGGTGGCCTGAGATATCTCCCGTTAGGGACGTACTGATCATCCCGTGGAAGTATGGCTTTGGTGTCTCCAGCTCTGTAGGGGACTCTGGCTGCTGAGACAAGATCAGAGACCAAGGTGGGAAAAGGTAGGTTGCCCGCGATCTGCACGTATTCCATAGCATTCCAGATATGTCTCGGTAAATTTAGAGGCTGGTCTGTGAGGATGCACCATAGTGGAACGGCCATGTCTGCGGTGAAAGAGGACTCATGAGTGCTCGGAAAGACGTAATGGGACATAATCTGTGCCCATACGTGAGCCTCTAAGGTATGTGAGGAAGTTGAAATTCCCAACTTTCGGCCATACACCCTTTTTACGTCGAATTGCAGGGCCACGCATTCGCGTGGGTGACACGGACGTGTGGTGAGGCCAAATTGCAAATGACGCGGTCGCGTGGATCAAATTGTGCCTAAAGCACACCTCCAGCCACATTCCGGAACAACTCTCTGTTCAATCTTTTTTTATTTCCAATGCCCATGCAACGCGGATGCGTCGGTGACGCTGGCGCATCGCGTGCTTTTTCTCTCTCTCATTTTTTTATGCAAATGCAGTATGTAGATGAGGTGCAAGATATAGGCAGTAGTACGGAGAAGAGTTTTAGAAGAGGGAAGATAAGGAGAAGAAGGGGAACGATCATACCGTGGTGGGTTGTCTCCCACCTAGCACTTTGCTTTAACGTCCTTAAGTTGGATGCTTCAGTAGCTCAGTTTTCTATTGCGAGTGGATCCTCCAAGAGAAAGATATCTAACTCCTTGTTTTTCATCACCTTCTCACCATGATAGAGCTTCAAACGATGTCCATTAACCTTGATGAGTTCAAAGCTTGAAGGGTGACTTAGGTGAAAAACTCCGTACGGCTCAGCCTTCTCGACTCTATATGGACCTTCCCACCTTGATCGCAGCTTGCCTGGCATGAGCCTCAGTCTGGAGTTGTAAAGGAGGACTAAATCCCCAGGTTAGAACTCCTTTCTCTTGATGTGTTGATCATGTAAAGCTTTCATTTTTTCCTTGTACAGCCTTGAGTTTTCATAAGCTTTTAGGCGAAGGCTCTCCAATTCTTGCAGTTGCAACTTCCTTTCAGCTCCGGCTTTCTCAAATCCCATGTTGCACTCCTTTACTGCCCAAAAAGCTTTGTGCTCCACCTCAACTGGAAGATGACAGGCCTTTCCATAGACTAAGCGAAAAGGACTCATCCCAATGGGTGTCTTGTACGCTGTTTTGTATGCCCAGAGTGCATCTTGCAGCCTGGTGCTTGACGATTGGATTTTTGACGGTTTAGAATTTCTCAATTAAAATCTCGTCGAAGTATAGTTTCTAAACCAAGCAATAATCCTTTCATACAAAAAGTTGTTTGTCACTAAAACAAACCCCTAAATTTATAAACCGAAGTATTCAAACCTCGGGTCGTTCTCCCTAGGAATTGTAATGAAGTGTCTTGTTATTGGTTTGAGTTATTTTGGGGTTTTGGATAAGAGGCATGAAAGTAAATGGCAATGAAAGTAAACTAACAACTATAAAAGACTCTTGGCAAGATATGAGAACTAGAAGTCCTATCCTAGTTATCCTTCTCAATTGTGATGAGAATTGTTCATTGCTACCACTTAGTCAACCCTTACTAAATGAAGGAAAGTCAAGTAGATGAATTGACTTGAGCCACAAGTCCTAGCCAACTCCCAAGGAAAGACTAGCTTTAGTGCACTCCAAACCAATTAGCAATCTCTCCAATTATCAATCACAAAGGAATTAGATAACTCAAGTGTTACTAATTACTCTACCTAGGCCAAGAGGAACAAAATCTACACTAAATCTAGAAGAGGCATTTCAACAAACACATAGAGTGCAATAAAAGTAAACATTATTAAATGCAAGAATTAACGGAATATATAACTACAAAAACAAGAGATCAACAATGGAAGAGCAAAGAAGACACATTTATTATGAATTACCTCTTATTGAATTGGAAGAATGTAGAAAGAACAATACTAGATCTACAACAAAATGTAAGAACAACATAAAGGAAATTACAACAAAAGAATAGAAGAAGATGAATGTAGCAACAAAGAATTGAAAGGTAGAAGTAGAAGAAAGCAAAGATTAAAACCTAGATCTAAGAACTAATCCTAATCCTAATCCTAATTCTAGAGAGAAGTGAGAGCTTCTCTCTCTAGAAACTACTTCTAAAACTAAACTATGCTAATGGTAACTAACATCTAAAGTATGAAGTGTATGTTGATTCCTCTTCACTCCTTGGGTTAAATAGCATCAGAAATGAGTTGGATTGGGCCCACAAGGCTTCTAAAATCGCTGGCCACGTTTTGCTTCAAGTGGACTAGGTGGCAGCAACGGCGCGTGCGCGTACTATACGCGTGCGCGCCACCATACTTATAGCAACTATGACAAATCTTATATCGTTTTGAAGCCCCGGATGTTAGCTTTCTAACCCAACTGGAACCGCATCATTTGGACCTCTGTAGCTCAAGTTATGGTCGTTTAAGTGCGAAGAGGTCGGCTTGACAGCTTTCCGGTTCTTTCATTTCTTCATGAGTTCTCCAACTTTTCATGCTTCTTTCTTCATTCCCTTGATCCAATCTTTGCCTCCTAAACCTTAAATCACTTAACAAACATATCAAGGCATCTAATGGAATCAAGGTGAATTAAATTTATTCATTTTAAGGCCTAAAAAAACATGTTTTCACTCTTAAGCACAATTAAAGGAGAAGTTATAAAACCATGCTATTTCATTGAATAAATGTGGGTAAAAGGTTATAAAATCCCCAAAAATCAATACAAGATAAACCGTCAAAATGGGGTTTGTCAGTGCTCCAGTCTCTTCTATGAGGTTTGACTATCTTCTGCAATATGTGCTTTATCTCTCTATTAGACACCTCGGCTTGCCCATTACTCTGAGGATGATAGGCTGTTGCTACTTTATGAATGATCCCATGCTTCTTCAGTAATCCTGTTACTCTCCTGTTACAAAAATGGGTGCCTTGATCGCTCATGATTGCTCGTGGTGATCCAAAGCGACATATTATGTGGTTTCTAACAAAGGAAACAACAGTGTTAGCATTATCAGTACGGGTAGGAATTGCTTTCACTCATTTAGAAACATAATCTACAGCTAATAGTATATAAAGGTGGCCATTAGAATTTGGAAATGGACCCATGAAGTCAATGCCCCAAACATCAAAAATTTCACAGAAAAGCATAATTTGTTGAGGCATTTCATCCCTCTGGGATATATTACCAAACCTTTGGCATGGGGGACAAGATTTACAAAATTTAACAGCGTCTTTAAAAAGAGTGGGCCACCAGAATCCACAATCTAAGATTTTTCTAGATGTTCTTTGAGGGCCAAAATGTCATCCACTCCCAGATGAGTGACAGGCCTCTAAAATGGACTGGAATCCTGATTGAGGCACACACCTTCTAATTACCTGGTCAGCGCCACATCTCCATAAATATGGGTCATCCCATATATAATATTTAGACTCGCTTTTCAGCTTGTCTTTTTGATGCTTAGAAAAGTTTGGAGAAAATGTGCGGCTAACTAGATAATTAGCGACAGGTGCATACCAAGGGACTACTTCAGATACTGCTTGTAGGTTATCAAATGGAAAATTATTAGCTATAGGAGTGGAGTCATCTTTAATGTGCTCAAGGTGACTCAAGTTGTCTGCCACTAGATTCTGGTTACCACTCCTATCCTTTATTTCTAAATCAAATTCTTGTAGTAGCAGTATCCAACGTATAAGCCTTAGTTTGTATTCCTTTTTAGCTAATAAATACTTTAGAGCTGCGTGGTCTAAATACACTACTACCTTAGCACCAAGTAAATAGGCTCGGAATTTATCCAGAGCAAAAATAATAGAAAGAAGCTCTTTTTCAGTAGTAGTGTAGTTAGACTGAGCAGTGTCTAAAGTCTTAGACACATAAGCAATGACAAAAGGGTCTTGAGCCAGCGCTGCTCCTACTGTATGGTTGGAAGCATCGCACATGATTTCGAATGGCTGGCTCCAGTCAGGTCCTCTCACAATTGGAGCTTGAGTCAGGGCAGTCTTCAGCTTATCAAACGCTTGTTTGCAATTCTCGCTGAACTCGAACTCGATATCTTTCTGCAGTAACCTGGATAGGGGAAGTTCTACCTTACTGAAGTCCTTAATGAATCTTTGGTAAAAATCTGCATGTCCAAGGAATGAACGGACTTCTCTCACAGAGGAGGGGTAAGGCAAACTCGAAATAACATCCACCTTTGCTGGATCTACAGAAATGCCAGTATTAGACACAACATGTCCTAGTACAATACCTTGTTTAACCATAAAATGACATTTTTCAAAATTTAATACAAGGTTTATACTGACACATCTATCTAATACTCTAGATAGACTATCCTAGCAAAGGCTAAAAGAATCACCATAGACACTAAAATCGTCCATAAAAACTTTCATACAGTCCTCGATAAGATCAGAGAAAAGACTCATCATGCACCTTTGAAAAGTAGCTGGTGCATTGCACAAGTCAAAGGGCATTCTCTTATAGGCATAAGTCCCAAAAAGACATGTAAAAGTAGTCTTTTCCTGATCTTCAAGGGCTATATGAATCTGGAAGTAGCCTGTGTAACCATCTAAAAAGCAATAATGTGATTTACCTGACAGGCGATCCAGTATTTGATCAATGAATGGAAGAGGGTAGTGATCCTTACGAGTGGCTTGGTTGAGTCGCCTATAATCAATGCAGACCCTCCAAGCGTTTTGTACTCTGGTTGCTATGAGCTTTCTATGCTCATTCTTCACTGTAGTGACTCCAGACTTCTTGGGCACCACTTGTACTGGGCTTACCCATTCACTGTCTGAAATGGGGTAGATAATATATGCCTCTAGTAGTCTGGTCACTTCCTTCTTGACAACCTCTAAGATAGTTGGGTTCAGTTTTCTTTGGGGTTGACGCACAGGTCTTGCTCCTTCTTCTAAAAGCATTCTGTGCTCACAAACTTGAGGATCGATGCCTACTATGTCTGCCAAACTCCACCCAATTGCTTTCTTGTGCCTCCTTAGCACACTAAGTAACTGTTCTTCCTGTTGAGAAGTGAGGTCCCGTGCAATGATAACTGAAAACTTCTGATTGTCCCCGAGGTAAGCATATTTGAGGTGTGGAGGGAGGGGTTTCAATTCTAACTTCTGTTTATGGTTAGGCTCTGGATTGTCTAGAGCTGGTGGCAGTGGTAGAGTACTTTCATTGTCCTCAGAATTCCCCACACTCAGACCTTGTCCTATGTACTTCTTTTCAAACTCCTCCTGGTGAACTTCAGCTATGGTCTCATCTATGATGTCACACTGGAAGATAGATTAATCTTCTGGAGGATACTTCATAACTCCATTCAGATTGAAGCTTACTACTCGGCCGTCTATTTCAAAAGAGTATGTTCCTGCAAAAGCATCTAATTTGAACTTTGAGGTCTTCAAGAAAGGTCTTCCGAGTAGGATTGATGATGGTTTCTCTGAGTTATTTTGGAGCATCTCCAGGATGTAAAAATCAATGGGGAAAGTGAGACCTTTAATACCCACTAATACATCTTCAGCAACTCCAGCCACTGTAATAATACTTTTATCTGCTAACACAAAATGAGCTGCCAACCTTTTTAAGGGAGGGAGCCTCAAAACATCATATACAGATAAATGCATTATACTAACACATGCTCCTAAATCACACATGCAGTCAGAAAATATCACACCTCTAATGGCACAGTTAACCATGCATGGACCTAGGTCACTACATTTTTCAGGTATATGTCCCATTAAAGCAGATATAGAACTACCTAAAGGAATAGTTTCTAATTCATTAATTTTGTCTTTATGTATGCATAAATCTTTTAGAAACTTTGCGTATTTAGGTACCTGTTGAATAACATCAAAAGGGGAACAGTTATCTCAACCTTTTTGAATATTTCTACCTTTTTGGGATCAGGTTCCAACTGCTTCCTGGGCTTCCTTGCAAGTTGTGAAAATGAAATAGGAATGGCGGTTTCTACAGTGTCTACGCCCTTTGGTGCTTCTTCCTGTGATTTAGCGTCTTCTTCCTCAGCCATGTCCTGTATATCCTTTTCTTCCTCAACATCTTCTAATTCCACTACCTCTTCAGCTGAGGCGTGTTCAGGTGGGTTTGGCTCTTCCTGATTCCTCTCTTGCAATGTGGTTCCAGACCTTAGGGTGATGGCATTAATGCCTCCCTTTGGATTGGGTAATGGTTGAGAGGGGAGTCCACTAGAGCTTGAGGACTGGTTGTTGGAGTTGTTCATTGATCCAATCTGTGAGACAAGGGCTTGCAAAGTAGAAGTCAGACCATTCAGAGTAGCAGTAAAGTTGTTTTCTATGGCCTGTTTTCTCCGATCAATAGATTGTAGTAACTCATCATTAGGAGATGAAGAGAGATAAGTGATCTGAGAGGTCTACTGAGATGCTTGAGGCTACCTTAGATGAGGTACTCTATAGGCCTAATTCTGATTCTGCTGCCTGAAGTTGTTATTGTTATTCCACCTCTGATTTCCATTGTTATCTTTGCCTCCTCTATTATGATTGTCCCTCCAATCTTGGTTAGAATTATCTCTCCAACCTTGGTTAGAGTTATCCTGCCATCCATGGTTATAGCTGCCACCTTGATTGTAACATTGATTGGGGCGGTCATAGAAGTTATGAGTGGCTACTACAGTGTGGTCTTCCGGTTGGAGTTGTGGACACTCATCAGTGTAATGACTGTAATCTGTACAGATTCCATATACTCTTTGTGGAACCAACTGCTGGCTGTGCTGTGGTGGAGAAGGCTGAACTTGGTGAGGCTGTTGTTGACTTAGCTGCATCTGCTTCAGCAAGTTAGTCATTTCACATAAGTTCTGAGCTATAGCAGCAGTCTCTTTGCTAGTGGATACCTCTGCAACAGCTCTTGACCGACTTTGTTTCTGCCTGTGATTCCTAGTAGATTCGGCTAAGTTGCTGATCAATTGCCATGCTTCTTCCGTAGTCTTGTACTTTTTCATAGACCCATTCTAGCACCTTCCAATGTGGTCCTGTCTTGAGATTTCATGCCCTGTGTAAAGTAGCTGAGTAACACTATCTTGTCAATCATATGGTGTGAACATGCCTCTAGAAGATTATTGAAGCGTTCCAAGTATTCATAGAGAGTTTCAGATTCATCCTCAACGATCATGGACATGTCTTTCCTCAGTTTATCGGCAACTTCAGCTGGAAAGAATTTCTCCAAAAATTCTCTTCTAAGCGTATCCCAGTTGGAAACAGTCATTTTGGGTTGAGTGTAATACCACTCTCTTGCCTTTCCCTCAAGAGAGAATGGGAAGGCTTTTAACAGAATGGAGATTTCATCAGTGCCATCACGCTTAACAGTAGAACAGGCAGTCTGAAAATCCCTAAGGTGCTTAATAGGCTCTTGAACAGGTAAGCCATGAAACTTGGGCATCAAGTTGAGTAGTGAAGACTTTATTTCGAAATCCACAGCCACTGCTGGGTGGTGTGCCTGGAATGGTTGTAGTGTAAAATCAGGGGCTCCTTCCTCTTGGATAGTGACTCTCCTAGGTGCTGCCATGTCACCTGCACGTAAATCAACTGGATCAGTAGAGAGAGAACTTGTTTCTTCCTTAGATGACGTTTCAAGTTCGTCCTCAGAGAGGATTCGCCGACACCGAGCTTGCCTTATACGTGAAAGAGTTCCTTCAATCTCAGGGTCAAATACTGGCAAACTTGGATTAGGAAGTGAACGTGTCATTTAACGAAAGAAACGTACAGCTCATAGTGACAAAATAAAAAGAAAAATTACAAATAAATAAATGCCAATCAATAAATTAACACACTGTTGCAACTCCCTGGCAACGGCGCCAAAAATTGACGTGGCGGAAATTGGCGAGTTAAGAATTTATTAATAAAAATACCTTGCAAGTACAGTCCTTAACCAGCCGAAAATGCGCTTATCAATTTAAAAGGGTTGTCACAATATTGAAATTAAAATACTGGGAGTATGAATCCTAGGTCGTCTTCCAACGAGTTGCAGAGAAATGTGCTATTTTATCAATCAAGTGTTTTCAAAAATGGTTGAGTTGATAACAGGAAATTAAATTAGAGAATTTAATTAATCTTAAATAAAAGTCTTGAGTGGGAGTAGATTAGTTGGAAGCCCTATTCTTGTTGAAGTACTCTCAAGATTAACTAATAATTGGAAGTTGCTCTGCTTAGTTATCCCTTACTAGGTAAAGGGAAGTCAAGCAAGTTGGAAAGCTGTTTCTAGTCACAAGTCCTAATCCTCTCCCTTGGGGAGGACTAGTGTCAATGATTAGAGGTTGATCCAACAATAATTCCAATTATAATTTCTCTCTTGAATGATTCAACTCAAGGGTTCCTTTCAATCATCTCCCAATCAAGTTATGGAACTACTCACTCATCATAATTATAAACTTCACAGAATTAATGGGGAAAATAAAAGAAGACATGATGAATAATAATGAAAAGGATTAATTGAAAATAAAAATAGTCTATATTAATAACTCATGAAAATAATCCAATGTCAACTCTAGGGGAATTAAGAATATGGAAGAATAAATGAAAAGTAAATAACAGAATATAATGACTAGTACCGAAGGTAGACTCTTCTCAAAAGCTAAAGCCAAAACATTCAAAATCCTAACTATGAACGTTCAAGTGAGTAAAACCTAAGGGAGGAGCAATTTCAGATCTTGAAATTAAAAATTATGCGGAATGAATGTATGTATGTTTCTGCATGTTTTCTGGCTCTAATATTTGTTTTTCCGCCAAAAACTGGGTTGAAATCCGGCCCAGAAACTCTGCAATGACTTTTGAAATTCTGCAGATTGCGCACGTCACGCGGCCGCGTCATCCACGTGTTCGTGTCACTCGGCGTTTCTCGTACCACGCGTGCGCGTCGTCCACGCATTCGTGTCGTTCATGCAGCTTCCAATCCGCGCGGTTGCGTCAGGCACGCGAGCGTGTCACTGTTATTTCTTCCAACTCGCGCGGTCGCGTCAGCCACGCGACCGCGTGACTTCTCGCTGGTTATCTCCTCAATTCTTTGTGTTCCTTCCATTTTTCCATGCTTCCTTTCCAATCTCCAACTCATTCATGCTCTATAAAGCCTGAAACACTTAACATACAGATCACAGCATCGAATGGAATAAAGGAGAATTAAAATACCTAATTAAAAGTCTTTAGGAAGTAAGTTTTCAGTCATGTAATAATTTTAGGAAGGAAATATAAATGCATGCTAATTATATGAATAAGTGGGTAAAGATCATGATAAAACCACACAATTAAACACATTATAAACCATAAAATAGTGGTTTATCATCGATCCAACCAGTTCGTATAAGCCTCACCCCACTCGCGTAAACGCTGATAACGCGTCTCGTACTCTCGAACTATTCGCGAGTATCCTGTTAATTAAAAAAAGACCCACCATAAAAAACGTTCATCATAATAACTGAGTTCAAGAGCAAATGTAATTGTAACTATCATACCTATGTTAACGATAAGCTTCTGCAGATACGGAGCCTTGAATTTCCTCAAAAAGTTGGACTCTATATGTTTGATACAGAACATGTGGAATGCTCTGGGAAGAGACCAAGCTCCGTTACTACGATCAATAGCTGACCTAATGGAATCGTGCCGATCGGAGATAAGGCCCACACCATCACGTGTCACAACATGCTGTCGCAAGTTACTAAGGAAAAAGTGCCAAGACTCAGATGTCTCTCCCTCAACTATCGCAAATGCAATAGGCACGATGTTGTTGTTGCCATCCTGTGAGACGGCAACCAACAAACAACCCTTGTATTTTCCATACAAATGAGTTCCATCTACTTGCACTATTGGCTTGCAATGTCTGAATGCTCTAATACAAGGGTAATAACTCTAGAAGACTCGGTGTAGTACATGAATATTAGGAACCAAGTTATCTCCCTGATACGCGGGCATTGTTTCAAAATGAACGACTGCGGATGGCTCTTTGTGACACATGGCCTCAAATCATATCGGCAAGGCTTCATACGAAGCTTCTCACCCTCCGAAAATTGACTCCACTACCTTCTGTTTTGCCAACCATGCTTTGCGATAACTTATGGTGTAGTTAAACTTTGCCTGTACTTCCGCAATTACTGATTTCACCTTTATAAACGGGTCAACTTCTACCAATGGCTTTATTGCTTATACAACTGTGTTGGAATCCAACTTTAAATGATCTTGAGAAATAGTGGTCCTAATACAGGTGTGACTACCATTGTATCTCCTTATCTCTCACCTTTATAATTCATTCAATCAACAATTAATCAAAAGATATAAAATACAATATTTTTCATTTTTTTCTTTTATAATTTTATCAATATAGAAATAGTAACCCAAAGTATAGAAAGTCTCTATGTATCTATGATGATATATTATTACATGCATAGAGCATAAAGTCATGTCAAATGACAATGTTGGATGATTTAATTTGAGTATGCAATAGTAAATTATGAAAATGACATAGATGTCACTTTGATTATTGAGCGTAATAAATGCGTTGCGTCAAACTATATATAGGCAATCTAAAATTAAATTAGTGATAATGTGTGCATTCACGTGAATGTTTGTATGCCTAACAAACATCCACGTCGAGTTTCATTTCTTATGACCTGGTGTTTGGTGTTTACAAATTACAACCACTTTAATTAAGTCCTGTCTTGGGTTCTCTCTATACTAATAAGAGAAACTAATTAAACAAGCTAATTAATATATAATTAAGCTAGATAGCTATAAAAATTAACACTCATTTATGAAAGAGTCAAATCTACACAACCCATACAACCCTTTGGCGGCGCCGAAGCTAAAAGAGATAACCGTGTTTATTTCCATTCATCCCCCTTTAATTTGTATATGGACCCAAATTAAATTAAGCCATGATAATATAATATATAGTCACAACTTCTAGTTTGTTCTCATTATCTAGTTCTTGCTGCCCCTAACGTAATTTGAACATTTGCTATATTTGCTACATTGAATTGATGCGAGTATATAATGTGATACATGACGATTAATCACTCCCTTTTCTATAACGAAAATATTAAGAAAACAAAAAATAATCAGTATAAATAGTTTAAATTTATTTTATGTAATATTTATTTGTTATTTAATATATAAATAAAATTAAAAATAATAAATTTTAACACTTTTTTATTAATATTTTTTAGTTATCAAATATTTTTATTTTTATAAACATATAATTAGGGATTTTTTAAATAAATTAAATAAACATATTATTTATAGAAATAAATAATTTGCAACTTTACGAAATTACATCTTATTACTTATTTCGTTTATAGTGTAAACAAAATAATTTTAAACATATTTCGTTTACACTGTAAACGAAATAAAGTTAAAAATGTGGCGGCTGTATAACGTTTGCACACGTTGTGTAGCGAATTTATTTTGTTTACAGTGTAAACGAAATACAAATTATTTCGTTTACACTGTAAACAAAATAAGAGCAGAAACGCCTATATATAAGAGTTTCGTTCACAGCGCCACCAAAAGCTAAAAATCTTTCATTTTCTTCACTTTTCTCCCATTTTATCCTTCTCTGATCAAATCTAAGAGTCACTTAAAGATTATGGCACGCGTCGATCAGCCCAATACAGACATTAATAGGCTGAACGCCACGTGGCACGTTGTCAAGACAGAAGACTTTGAGATTGATCGTGTTTTTTGTTTAGTGTTTATGTTAAACATGAAATAGAGACAAACCCAAAATAGCTCCTGACAATTACCTCAAAAGACAACGAGATCCTTGATAAAAAAAATACCAATCCGGCTCCTGAGCTTTACTTTTATGGGACGGATTAACCCCTGTGCAAAAAAAAAAACCAATGTTTTTTTTTTGTCACAAAGGCTAATCAGTCCTAAAAAAAATTATTAGAGACTGGGTTAGGGATTTAGGGTTTAGGATTTAGGGTTAATATGTTGTCATAGTATAAGTACCTTAATAGAAGTAATGTGCAGTAAATATTAGGTCTAGTAATATATTGTTCTAAGTAATTTGAATGACCCGAAAAAATGTTTGGGAAACTTTGATATGGATTTGGTAGTTAAAACTTTATTTGAGTTTGTTTTTAACACCTTAGTTATAAAAAAGGGTAATTAAGAGATATAATTACATATAAATATATAGAAGTTTGTATTTATTCAAAACAAAAATTTCTGAAATTTTATACTAAGTTGAATGTTATAATCATTTTTTGTTATTTTAATAAATATTTTTACGTAATGTACCTTATAAATTAGATAGAAAATGGATATTGTTATTATTTGTTTAAGTAATTATGTTTATTTAATTTAAATTACATAGATGTTTGTCAATTTAATTACGAAATTTTTATTTAGATATTTTATATTAAATTTAATTATATAGACATTTGCTGATTTAGGTACAAATTTTTTATTTAAATATTTTTATTTAAATTTATTTATAAACACGTTTTTATTTATTTTAGTTATGCATTTAATAAGTAATTGGTTTTATTTAAATGATTTGAAAGTGTAGATTACATGTATGTTTAGTCATTTGTTAATTTAATTTTATAATTCAGTTTGAGTTGTTATATAAACGTCTGTTGGTTGGATGAAATTTTTTAAAGTTAGATAAAATAATAGTTAAATTAATTTATTTTAAAAAATAAATTATTAGAATTATCTAATTTGAAGTTTTTATAGCTTTATAGGTCGACCGACTCTTGATATTGATTTTTTATTATTTACCAGTTGGGTCGTCTACTTCTATTCAGGAGAGTTATCCATAGACTTTCACTACCAGACGCCATTTTTTCCTACTCGTCCGACTTCTTTTCACCCACTACCAGTGATGTTTTTCAATATCAGACTCTTCAGCTCTAACAACGAGACAACTCGCCGTATATACAACAATATGAAATTCTCACACTCAAAAACGATTTCATTATCACCATTTCTCATAAGACAATTGGGATATACACATATAACCAAATATCCACTACTACTAGACATTACGGTTAATTTGCGAAAGAAAAGGTTTAGAAGAAGTAGTGAACTTGTTGTGAAGAATACAAAGAGTTGCACATCTTTTTATAGTTGCTGATAATTTGTCGTAACGTATTTAGTTGACACTATAAACAAAATAATTTTGCACGTATTTCGTTTATACTATAAACGAAATAAACACGCCTCAGCATGTCAATCTTATTTCATTTACAATAAAAACAAAATACGTACAAAATTATTTTATTTACATTGTAAATGAAATAAGAAATAAGTAATAATACGACGTAATTTTATAAAAATACTATAAATTATTTATTCCGTAAATAATATATTTATTTAATTTATATAAAAACAATCCTATAACTAGCTAGCTAGATAGCTAATTTAATTTTCTAAATGTAACATTTCCAATTTGAGAAATAGCGTGACACAACTATTAAAATGGCTAGTTGGCATACTGATTAATTAGTTTAGTAAGTAATTTACGCAAGAATTTAATAACTATATATAGTAGGAACATTTTGTGACATAAGATGATATAAGTAAACGAGGATTCCTGTTTTTAAAATTCTTAGTATATAATATATCACATATACTAGCTTAGCTAGTAAGACAGCGGTGCATTTAAATTTTCAAAAGAACATGCATAATATAATTACATGGTGGAGTTCATGGTGGACTCTATAATAATAATAATAATAATAATAATAATAATAATAATAATAACCATCAATTGCAAGCCTCTAATTATTTTTTTATTTGGTATTAAAATTGTCTTTTTTAATAAAATAATTTTTTAAATGACGAACATATTATATTCTTATTCCTTTTCGATTTTGCACAAAATACTTTATATGTTCATTTGTCTCTAAACCCTCAAACATTAACCACAATATTTCAGAATCAATATGAGTGCTTCATACCCTAATCCAGAGTCGGAAACGACGAAGGCTGTTCTTGTAGAGAAGAGAACAAGCGAGTTTGATTTGTTCGAAGGAAGGGTCTTGAACAATTAGTGATGAGGCATATTCGCAGAGTTGGCGTAGATATGATTTCTCTCCTTCCATTGACTATGGTATCTCTCCTCCTAATAGTTAATTTCCTTTTATTCATGATTGAATGGAGACCAAATGTGTTTGTAGTGACACTAGTGATTAATATCTCCGTGAGGAAAATATCTTAGCATTGTGGTTCAAGGATCCTATAGATAAAGACATGGAGAATAATCTAAAGTTATTTCAAGGTGATGCAGATTTGATTGCCATGTGTAAAATAGTTGAATTAAGAGAACATGTAGAGTTGTTTGTTGTGCACAAGATTGAGGAGGAGGATGTGTTCCCTGATGCTGGCTACATTGATGTTGGGAGAAATCAAGGGATTGATAATAAAGGTGAGAGACAAGAGATGGTGGTGTATGCTGGAGAACAGGCTGAGTATGGTTAGCAACTGCATTAAGAAGGTAACAATATGACTGATATAGTCGATAAACCTAATGAGGCAGGACAAAACTAACCTGAACCAGGTGCTGATGTTACTAGGGTAGAGTCTAGTGACAGTGACAAGGATGAGCATCATGAAGCTAAGTTTGCTAATATGGGTGGATGTGATAGTGATAGTCTCTATTCAGAGTATAAACCATCTGAATAGGAAGATGATAGTACAGATGATTTACACGTCACCAACAATGAAATGAGCTTGATCCTAATATTAGTGGGTTCGAGGATGTGAATGTCACGATTGATAAATGTAGGGTAGCAAAGAAGAAAGGTGTGGGAACTGAGGATTTTGAAGATGATAAAGGAGTTGATAGTGATGAATTAAAATTGGACTACGAGGTTGGAGTTGGGGCTGATAAGAATGGTAGAAATGAGAGGTCAGACTCAGACCATGAGAGAGTGAGGTATCCAGTTCACAGGGCACAAAAAGACATGAAGTAATACAAATGAGAAATTGGAACACTGTATGCATCTCAGGAGGAATTCAAGAACACTGTCATTGCATATGCTATGCAGACTGCAAGAGCTATTACATTCAAAATGCGTGATCCTAAGAGGATACTGACAGTTTGTTCTGATGAATGTCTTTTTTGGCTATACGATGCCAAAATGGGAGAAGAGAATACTTGGTAGTTTAGAAGGATGAATTTGAAGCACACGTGCATACAAGCACACAGAGTGAAAATTCTACACTCCAAATGACTTAGCAAGGCATTTAAGAAGAAAGTTGAATCAAATCTCAAAGTAAAGATAAAGGAGTTGGTTTCCAAGGCACATAAAAAGTGAAACTTAACTGTGACTAAATCAATGACTTCTAGGACAAAGCAAATTGCATTAGATGAAATTCAGGTAATATTCAGAGAGCAATATAAGAGGATATATGACTGTGGACATGAGCTATTGAGAAAAAATTCAGGCTCTTCTATCTATATACAAGTGCAAAGGTCCTCTTATTTTGCCAATGAAGTGCAAACATTATCTATGACCTATTATTACATCTTTCAGAGGATCTATGTGTGTTTAAAAGCATACAAGCATAACTTTCAGCATTGCAAGCCATTCATTGGTATGGAGGAATACTTTTTGAAGACACCTTAGGATTAGACTAAGATCAGAGAGAAGGTTTAGGTCATCTGGGGAGTGGCGACCATATTGGTTTGCAACTCTAAAATACGAGGTTGTTAATCGTTTAAAAAAGTTTGTTGTTGACATAAGTACTCATGAGTATTCATGTAGAAGATGGCAGATGAGTGGCATACCTTATACGCATGTTGTTAGTTGCATCACGTTCAAGGGACTTAACTTGGAAGCTTTTGTGGACGACTTCTATAAGAAAGAAGCATACTTGAAGTGATACAAGTCAGTCATACACCATTGAATAGACATGATCTTTGGGTGAGGACAGATTATGGTGATGTTATACTACCACTTTATAGAAGGCCTGTCACCAACCTATAAAAAAGAGAAGAACAACTGCTGGAGAGAAAGAACGGAGTAGCCACACTCACTTGTCAAAGAGGGGACAAATCCAAAGATGCTCAATATATGGTTCAGTTAGACATAAGAAAGGGAGATGCCCTAACCTATTGAAGAGGTATGCTAATTTTTTAATTTTTCATAGCTTGTCTGATGTTTGACCTAAGTCTAATAGTGTCCTCTATTTAATTTGCATATATCTATTAGGCCTATCCATCAAAGAAGTTTAACAAGAAAAGAATAAGACAACAAGCACCAACTTGCATCCTCAAACTGCCAAGGGAAGAAGAAAGACTGCATCTTCACAGTCCACTACTAAAATAGGTGTCAAAAAAAAAATTTCTTCAGCAACACAGTCTATAACTCTTCAGCCCATTCCAACTCTACATCACAGTCCAAAAAGCCTAGAGGCAGGCCCAAGAGAACAATTAAGCCCAACTCTTCGGCCCAAAAAGTACCACAGTCCAAAAAGCACAACAACCCAAGAAGTAAATATCACAGCCCAAGAAGTTCAGCACCTTCTTCATTCTCTTAGCCCAAAAATTCAGCTCCTTCATCATTATAGTCAAACACCACATCCCTTTCAATATTTCACCCAATCCTTACCACATCATCAACACAGCCACCAGACCAACATAAAATGTAGTGAGACAAACATCAAGCCAACCAATTAAACAATTCTCTATGAGAAATTCTAGAGCACTTCATATTTCTCCACAAAAATTAAGGTTGATGACAAAATTACCTCCAAAAAATGGGAATTACGTTAAAAAATTTGGACAAATAAAACATATTTTGATATTTAGATAAAATGCATATGGTCTTATTTTAGGATAAGTTAATATTAAATTTTAGTAATGTCATGCAAGTGTTGTTAGCTTGATTTTATTCTGGACTAATTGCATGTTGGTGATATTTTGGTTATGAGTTACTCAATGTTGTTCTGCATTATTAGCTTGGACCATTTATCCTATTAAAATTTAGTTGGTTGTGAAAAACTATGTTTATTATCTATGTTATTCAATATCTACTATGTTAATATTACTTAGTTTGTTTATGGAATTATTCATTTATCAATACCAATAGCAGACTTATAATAACAAAATTATATAAAATAAATTAATGGAACCCATCTAATTGCCAAACTAAAATTCTGATCTCATTTCAAAAACCAACCATTGTTACTTAATTATGATTTATACATATCTGAAATAGAATTTAACCTAACTGAAATAAGGGACCTATATAAATAATAAATCCTAACCTCATTTATCCATCTAATTCTAAGCACACACTGAAAATAACAAAACCAGCAATAAACTCTAAACCAAAACAGCATACTTTATCCAGACTCCAACACACTATTTAGACAATATTCAATGGAATTACACATGGTTGCCTTACTTTAGAGAAATTCTGCAATAGCAAATAAACAAAACTAACCCACCCAATAAACACCTAACACAACAACTACCTTCAGCTTTCATTCTGCAACTTTCGTTCTTAATTTTAGAGACAAAATCTTTCTCCTCGTTCTTGCAATTTTTGAGTGTTCTACTTCTGTCTTTGGGTCTGCCCAACGAAAGAAATTGCATCCTTGTTGAACCTACACAAACCCACCATTATCACTCTTCAATCCACCACACAAATAGCTCAATTAAAAAGAAAACAAATCCTTAAAATAGACACAGCTCCAGAATCTATGACCAGGGTTCTCCTTTGTCCCTGAAATTCGCAAAACAGGCCTCTCACCATGGGAGCAAAGTAGCGAAGAATATTTACTTCAAAAAGAGGTTGAGATTTAGGAAGTCATGGAATTCTCTCCCTAAGGGATTCACGATGGTGGAGTCTACAACGGTGAAAGGCCACATAACTTTACCTTTTGTTAGTTCATTATTTATTCATAATTTTTTTTATTATCATAACTACCAGTAACAAACGAAAGGGCATTTTTGTCCAAAAAAATTAGAAAGAACGATTTTAATATTAAATAAAATGTTGGGGATGATTTTAAATAAAAAACTAGGTCAGGGATAATTTTGATTTTGACTCTAAACTTTAGAGACTAAACAGTACTTATTCCTATATCAAACATTTTATAACACATAATATCTCTTGCTATATTTTTATTTATATTTTGATTATAAATGTAAATTTAATTTGAATATATTATTTATAAAATTTGATTATATATATAACTAATAAAAAACTTATACTACCAATATATAAAAATATCATAAAATTATTTATTTTAAAAATTTAAAGTGAAATAAAAAAATATATAAATAATCCTATTTCTATAAACAAAACCTACAGAGTATCATAATGCATTTCTACACATATAAATATATTTTTAAATATTTGACAATATTTTTCACCGTTAAAAATAAAAAATCTGACGTGTTTTTATTTTATTTTTGAAAAAGTTTATAAATCAATTATCTGATTTTATGATACTAGTGATAGCTGGACTCACACGGTAATGACTAATGAAAATTCAAGGCTAAGCCCCTATCAGCAGAATAGGTTTCTATTATTTTTCAAGAGTCCGAGAACAATGTAGACACTTCACTTCAACCCTTTCTTAACCCTCTTGAATTTGTGCAATAATAATAATAATAATAATGGATTAATTACCTAGTTTTGATAGTATATGTGATGCGGAATTTATAAGAAAGATTAACAAGTAAAACAACCAATCAACACTGAAAACGTGCCCCCAAATTGCACAAGTGCCCCTCCCATTGGTACCCCTATGCGCCTTAATTATTATCTTATGTGAGTGAAATATCCGCAAGTACAAAAAAAAAAAGATAAACTAAATAATTAAGACACGCGATTAATTTAACAAATAGAAAAATTGATTAATAAGAAAATAAACTAAATCTTGAGTACCCAAATGAGCCTTGTTGACATGGATATTACTGGGGTAGCGGCTAAACCGCCCCATTATAAATACACACACCTAACTCTCATTTTGTCAATCATGCTCCGTATGTTGCTTTTAGTAACTAGTCCCTTCTAATCATCACTACCTTTTTGTCTTTTTTTTAGTTAGTATTTTCTGATCATAAGAAAATAGAAATGGGAAGTGGAAACTCGCCATGTGCTTCATGCAAGCTTCTTAGACGGAGGTGTGCCAAGGATTGCATCTTCGCACCTTATTTCCCTTCCGATGACCCTCAAAAGTTCGCCATTGTTCACAAGGTCTTTGGTGCTAGCAACGTTAGCAAAATGTTACAGGTAATGATCTCTATCTACACTTATATTACCAGTACACAAACAGATGAATCATATTAAAACATAAAATATATATTAAAAGTGTGAAAAATATCATGTGTTTATATGTCACTATATAATAAGCTGATTTTAGTATATAAATATATATGAATGAAGTTTGTTAGAGATAAAACTATTTTTGTAATTTTTTTATTAATTTAAATTTTTAGAAGACCTAGTTTAATGACATAATTTAAAAAGATTAAATATAAGTATTTATGTATCTGTTCTTAACTTCTTATAAATTTAATCTTTCGAAAATATAATTTCATAACATGACAGAGTAAATAACTATAATGTTTGGTCATTTTTAGGAGCTTCCGATTCATCAAAGAGCAGATGCAGTGAGTAGCTTGGTATACGAAGCGAACGCAAGGGTTCGTGACCCGGTGTATGGATGCGTGGGAGCCATATCATACCTTCAGAACCAAGTCTCAGAGCTTCAAATGCAGCTTGCTGTTGCGCAGGCAGAGATACTCTGCATCCAGATGCAGCATGAACCCTCTGTAGCCGCAGCAATACCCAATCCACAACAAATAATGGAGTTTCAAGAACAGAACAATAATAATAATGAACTCACTCACCATCACCATCACCATCATCAGTACCTTAACTTTGCAGCAGCTTCTTCTAGCAATGTAATCCATGATTCTCTCTCTAGAGAGACTTTCTTTGGACATGACATGGTTTCTTAATTCAGTAATGAAATTTCCTAACTTAATTGCTAATTGCTTTTTGGTCCTTTTCATCTATTATAACTTGTCATACAGAAATTCTTGAATGTGGACTAAAAAAAAATTAACAGAGTTATAGTGTATCCGGTTTTGATCCAAAAATATCATTAGTACTTGAATTTTATTTTATATATATATATATATATATATAACTCAGTATATCTTTATACAACATTTTAAAATTAAAAACAAAAGTATAAAAGAGAATTATATTTAATTTCTTTGAGATTGTATACTATTATTTTACACAACATTTTTTTTTATTTGTCATGTCTATACTAATTTTTTCAAATAAAAGTCAATGTCATATTTTATAAAAATAGGTATAATATTAGACTCCTAGATGACTTAATTCTTATTAAGGGATAATTCATATACTCTTATGGTTAAATAAATTACTATAGTGTGTAATATGCTTACTTTCAAATAAATCAAGTGTAATTAACCTTATATATATTATAATAAAATATAACAAAAAGCAGTGAAAGTTAGAACAGTAATGCTCCAAAAGTTTATGTATATAATATACATACATATGCGTGTTTGTATGTGTTGATGTAGATATATAGTATAGATAATAACATGAACTTTAATTTCTTCTTTGTTACGATAATGTTATTTAAGAATTTCTAATGTAAGTTCTGTACACTTGTTAATATAAAAAGTGTGGACAGTGGATGCAAATTCCAGAGTCAACTCTAGCATGTGATGAAATAATTTGGGGTATTCTGTAGAACTAATTAACCCACTAAACAATAATTAAGATGCTTTAACATTAATGCATCCAAACGAGGGTCGTCGGTGTTTTCTTTTTAATTATTTTAAACGGCAAACATTCTGATAGTTATTATTAAATACAAAACTAAATTACCTTGTAATCTTGAACGAACTTCACAAATGTATAGTAACTAAGCCCTTATCTGATATATATTATTAATTTTATAATTAAAATATATTATATGTTATTTTTTATTATAATTAAAATTAATTTTTTAAAATTAATTTTTTTTATTCTTTCAACCTCCTTTATCTCTTATATATCATTATCACTAATTATAAATTTAACAAGTAAATATATAATATGACAGTTTTTAATTATAATTAAAATTAAAATTAGAATATAGCTATATTATTATATTATTAATTTAACAATCAAAATATATCACATGACACTTTTATTAAAATTGAGATGAAATATTTTTTTTTCAAAATTAATAAACTCCATTTCTCCATTCTCTTATCTACTTCTCTCACTTTCTCTATTTCTTTCTACCCTACCCACTCTATATATATAACTTATAATTTATATTTTATATTACTAGTTTGACAAACCAAAATGTATCACGAAATATTCTTTCGTTACAATTAAAATAAAATATTTTTCTCTAAAATAAAAAACTCTCTCTCATTCTTCTTCTTTATCTTTTTCTTTTCTCTTTCGTTCTCTATCTCTTTCTGTCTTTTTGTTTTGCAAAAATAAAATTAATAAAATAATATACTTTAAATAAATTCATAAAATTATAAAAAATATATTAAATTTATAATAAAATATAACTAAAAAATAATCACATAATATTATTCACATAAAAATATATTATTATTATTATATGCCTATTTTTTATTTAATTTTAAATTTTTATCGCATATCTTTCTAATTTATATTTTTGTTTATTTTTCTTCAAATATTTATTACATATAATTTAAAAAAATACTAATATTGTGATTAATAATTAGAATCAAGATTCAATTGTTTCAAAAAAAATTATTTTTAATTAATTTTATAACTATTAATATAATTTTTTTATACTAATATCTAATTATATTTTTATATATAAATAAAAAAATATTATTTTTAAATAATATGTATAAAAATTAATTATTTTTATTTATGTAATAGACTTAACATCTAATTAAATATAAAATATACACATTAAATTTTTTTAAATTTAAGATAATAAATATTAAAATTAATTATTAATAAAAAATTAAATTCTTTTATATAAAAATAATAACTAAAAAATTTATTATTTATTTTTTTTAATCTACAGAGATTCTATTTTTTTAGTTAACATAAACTTTTGTTTCCTATAATTTTTTCTGTAAAAATAGTTTTATTTCATAAATATTTTATACTATAATTTATAATGTTAAAACAAAAACAACATAATTTTAAAAAATTTATATTTTTGTAATGTTAATCCGGACAAAAACAATGATATATAATAAATACAAGCGTTTTATTCTTGGTGGACCTCTACCAAGGTTGTCATGATCTTAAAAAGCAGCGCCATTTATCATAAATTGCTTGCTATGATTTCAAATAATCAGGATTGCTCCATTGAAACAACATATCTATTTAACCAATTTTGTATGATGTATTCAACTAAATCCATTTTAAGACTACCAATATACAGTTTTTGGACTCAACTAACTAAATCCATTTTTATTTATTTGTTTTGGAACAGAGAAGAGATATTTTAACAAATTTTCTAGTTGGGAAAAAATCACACAAATCCATAATATATATATATATATATATATATATATATATATATATATATATATATATATGGTAATTATTATTATAGTGGTTATATAATTTTGGCCGTATATTAAAAACTATTGCTAAAGTTTCATGTTATTTTTTGTAACATTTTTTATTTTTATTTTTAAAATTAATAAGTATTTTTAAATATTAAAAAAATTAATTTTAATTTTGGTAATAATTTTTTAAAATTGTTAGAAGTTGTATAGTTATTATAGCTATCATAATGATAACCAGAATAACATATATCATATGTATATAACTATCGTGTATATTAAAAATTATTCGTTAATCAGTAATTAATATAGAAATATATGTATTTAGGTTTTTATAATATTATTATATTACTGTAGATAAATTTGTTTATTTGTCTATTGTAAATATAAGTATTTTATTATAATATATTTGATTATTTTAATAATTATTTAACAAAAAATATATAAAATATTATGTATATAAATATATAATTACTAATTGAATGGTTGATTTTTAGAAAAGATAATATTTTTAGGAAAAGTATGAAGAGTCAATGTAAATGGTGTGTAATATGTACAATGAGGATATTTTTGTAATTAAAATTAAATAATAATTAAATTAATTAATTATTATTTATTTTCAATTTTAAATTCGACCCAAATAAGAATTCTAATTAATTAATTATTATTTATTTACTTCTTGGACATTCTCATCTTCTCTCAACAGTGCCGCCCTGCAACCCGCAACAGCCGCCATCGCGCATAGCCTCGGGAGACGCCGCCTGCGCACCGCGAAGGACCAAGCAACATCGTCGCGCAGCATAACTACCTTCCTCTTCCTCGTGTGAATGGAATTGCTTCTCCCCCAGTCTCATCCTCTCTCACCGTGCTGCGCCGCCACCTGCAGTAGCCCCCGTCACCCATAGCTTCGGGAGACGTTGCCGTGCACACCACAAACACCCTTGCATCACTGTCGTGCAGGTTGCGTCGTTTGCGCAGCCCTAAACCTGCTAGTCGGAAAAGCCCCTCCTCCAGCCGGCGACGTTTTACCCTCTGGCGTCTTCTTTATTTCCTTCTTGGACTATAAAAGGTCAGTATAAAGCTATTGTTCTAATCTATAGAGTATGTTTGTGTGACACCTAAGGTTCAGATGTTCTTTAATTTTGGAAATCGAACACCATGGAAACTGAGCTCAGCACTGCAAGAAGGCAGTGACGGACCTAGAAAAATTTAGTAGTGGGGACAAAAATATAATAAAATTTAGGTATAGATTTTTTTTGGGCCTTCCACGATGCCGAACAAATTAAGGACTAATTCATCATGATTTTGGGTTCCATTTAACAGTTTGTAATTGACTAGCAATGAGTTGCGTGCTACACATACGAGATGAAATTTGAACTCCCAATACTTACTTAAGCAGACAACTAAGCTATCACTTGACCAATCTAAATTGGTTAAGACATATTTAAAATTTTAAATGAGAACTATCTATACATATTAATAAGAATTAAAAATATATATACAATCACTTATTATAATATTTAAAATAATAAAATATAATTTCATACATACAATATAATATTTAAAATAACGAAAAAATCATTTATAACGACTTTTTTTTTTAATTTTAACATGACTAAATATTATTTTTTATATATTTTTTTAAACAATTATTTTACTTTTTATTATCTCATTAATTGTCAAATCTACTTATTATAATAGAGTATAAATAAATTTTTAACTAAAATAATTACAGTATATTAACATATAAATAATATGTTTTTTTATCATAAATAATTTTTAAAAAAATCACTAATAATTTAAGTTGTATTTAATTAAAAAACTAAATTTTAATTTAATTATCAATTAATTAACTAATATAATAAAATTAATTATCACTATTTTTTGAATTTATTTATTTATTTTTTATACTAAATCAAATTTAATAAAATATTTTTTGAATATAAAATAAAAAATATTTATATTTTATTTTAAAATAAACATAATATAATAAGTTATATATATATATATATATATATATATATATATATATATATATATATATATATATATATATATATATATATAAGTGTAAGTATTAGTTTTTTGAAAAATCTTTATGGGGCAAATGCCCCCTCTTCCTTATGCGTGGGTCCGTCCCTGCAAGAAGAGATTTTGTAGTAGGAATTTTTGGCTCTTCTGCTAAGCCTAGAACAATCAGGGCTCAAGCTTCTTTTGGTTTTTCTTCTATTGCTAATTCATGCCTTTGATTTGTTTGATTTATTAGATATATTCTGTGTTTTCTATAAAGTTAATCAATGATATGTGAACTATGGAGTTGTTGATTTTGATTTGCATATACACATATATATTGGTTATACGTGATTTTTATTTTCATAGCTAGACTGCTTACTTGATATCTAATTTTGGTATTGAATTGCAGCAAAAGTTTTTTATTTAAACCCTTTTTGTCTATGTGAATGTATACTCATTTAGGAATATTTGAGAGATTTTCTTACTAGGACTCATTTCTTTAATTTGCTTCTTAATTAATTCTAGCAGAATGTTAGATCAATGATTATGGACAACCAAAAAATATAGTTTGGCTATGTAATTTTTTCAAGTACAATTAGGTATTTTGCCAAATCATGTTGTGTTAATATGTAGTATTATCTAGTATAGCTGCTTTTTGTTACATCTCTTGATTTGATGAGTCTTGATATCATAATATGGAGAATTTGTATATTGTTAAGAAGCTTATGCCTCTCAAAAAAGTTTCTTACTGAAGTTACATTGCAAATATATCCTTGTGTTTGCCTTATTTTGGTTGTGATGATTCTTGTCATGTGTTGATGTTTCTCTTTGTGCTGCTCGAGAAACTGGTTGGCACATGACATGTACTTTGTTTTGATGCTGGTTTGATAATAGGTTCTCTCAAAAATGGAGGTGCACTTGTTTACAAGGCATGGCAGTATGGTAATAGTGTTGTTCCTCTTAGTTTTTGGCTCTTGGATTCCAATAGAAGTATGTATGTTGAACTGTATTTTTAAAATGTATGTATGTTGAACTGATTTAGATTTTAGACTATGGTTGATTTGCTTTTTTCTTTTCTTTATGCACTTATTATGCAACAATATGTTTCTTTTTAACATACCTGGTTGTGACATGTAAACTTGATGTTGTAAGATAAAAATTGAGTAATCTATATCTAAAATGGGAATGAATGACAATGGAGATTCTTTGTTGAGTGTTTGTCATAGGAGTATTGAGCTAAAAGTGCAGCTTTGTGACAAAAGTTTTGTAAATTGTTCAAGATAATAAATGAATCTAAGTGGATGTCTGTGCTTCTGCCGTTATTAAATATGATTGTATTTGAAAATGTAATGAGATTCTTTTGTACTTCTTGATAGAATAAATTCATGTATCTTTTGTTCCTATACTTGAGAACACTATAATAGCCCAAAACAGTAACACAATCTAAGAGTTAATACTATTGAAAGATCTCATTCAACGCCACATTGCATCTTCATATATGAAAATCATAGAAATGCATAAGTGTGTTTTTCAACATGGATTGCAAGTTGAAATATTATTTCCTCTATGTTCATTGATGCAACTTTCAAAAACCTGCAATTTCTTAAAATATGTGGTGGAGGATGAACTGATGGAGGCATGATGATTGGATTTTTGACGGTTTAGAATTTCTCAAATAAATTCTCGTCGAAGTATAGTTTCTAAATCAAGCAATAATCCTTTCATACAAAAAGTTGTTTGTCACTAAAACAAACCCCTAAAATTTATAAACCGAAGTATTCAAACCTCGGGTCGTTCTCCCTAGGAATTGTAATAAAGTGTCTTGTTATTGGTTGTGAGTTATTTTAGGGTTTTTAAGATTTTAGACGAGAAATATAAATGGCAAAGGAAATAAACTAACAACTAACAAAGCTCTTGGCAAGATATGAGTATTAGAAGTTCTATCCTAGTTATCCTCCTCAATTGTGACAACAAATTGTCCATTGCTCCCACTTAATTAACCTCTAACTATGGAGGAAAGTCAAGTGGATGAATTAATTTGATTCCTTAAGTCCTAATCAATTCCTAAAGGAGATACTAGCTTTAGAGGCATTCAAATCAATTAGCAACTTCTAATTGTCAATCAACAAAGGAATTAGATAACTCAAGAGTCACTAGTTACTCTACCAAAGCCAAGAGGAACAAAATCTATACTAAAATCCAACCAAGCGTTTCATCAAACACTTGGAAGGTACAAAAGAAAAGCAAAGCAAATTGACAACAAGAATGAAATCTAACGACAATTATTGAAAGGAATTAACAATAACAATTAAAAGAAACACATTTATATGAATTACCTTTATTGAATTGAAAGAGAGTAGAAGGAACAAAAGTAGATCTACAAAAAAATACAAGAACAACATAAAAGAGATTACAACAAAAGAATGGAAGAAGAATGAATGTAACTACAAGGAATTGAGAAGATAGAAGTAGAAGAAGATGAAAGCAAAGATTAAAATCTAGATCTAAGAACTAAACCTAATCCTAATCCTAATTCTAGAGAGAAGAGAGAGCTTCTCTCTCTAGAAACTACTTCTAAACTAATCCTAATGAACTAATGTGAGATAATCCCCCTTTGCTCTTCAATCGTTGGCTTTAAATAGCATTTCTGGCGCCAAAGTTGGTTGGGATTGGGCCCCACAACCCTTGAGAATTCGTTGGCCACGTTTTTATCAAAAAATCATAAACCAACACCGACGCGTATGCGCACAACACGCGTACGCGTTCATGGGGTGATTCGCAAGGTGCGCGCAAGCGTCAGGTGCGCGGGTTCAACTTCTTTGACTTTTCATAATTTCTCCACTTTGCACGCTTTTCCCTTTACTCCTTTGATCCAATCCTAGCCTTTTCAATCTGAAATCACTAACAAACACATCAAGGCATCTAGTGGAATCAAAGGTGAATAAAAATCATCAAATTAAGGGTCTAAAAGCATGTTTTCACATCTAAGCACAAATAAGGAGACAATCACAAAACCATGCTATTTTATTGAATAAATGTGGGTAAAAGGTGATAAAATCTCTTAAAATCAATACAAGATAAACCGTCAAAACGGGGTTTATCAAGGCGTAAAACACATAATTGAAACAAATTGATACAAATTGCCAAAAGTTTGATACAAATAGCGTAAAACACATATTTTATGGAGGCGTAAAAACCATTATTTGATTAGCATGTGAAACAAAGCACCTTTTTGTTAAACCCTTAGTCATCAAGCATAAAATTTTTAGTCACGACAATCAGTAATCTGGGCGCAACTAAATATGTGCTCAAGTGTTCAACAAACTCACAATCCATAGAGGAAATGATGCAAAAAAATCAAGTACTTAGCACAAAAAAAGGAATCGCTAGAATGAAAACCAACCATCCGAATACGTAGTAAAGTAATCATCCATGTTGAATCATTATTGTACTAACTAAGCCAAAATTTGACAATTTTGAATGCTGAAATATAAAAAACAAGTAAACCAGCAACATCAACAATCTGTTCAATAGAGTCCAATTTTCACAATCCAACTTTGATGTACAAAAGCAGAACAATCAAGTAACGCATCAAAATTCATTAAATAAACACCTAGTTATCAACTAAACCCATAGTCACCATCTAATCCGGGGCCGAGCAAAGTAGCTGCTACCAGCCAGGGACGACGGGCGCGAAGGAGGTTGGGCGCTGCAGTTTGGGTCGGCGCTGATGGAGGCTCCAGGTCACGCAGCGACGCAGTGGTTGGGTGTTCAACAGTGACAGTGCGAAGCAGTTGCTGCCAGCAAGGGAAGACGCGCGCGAAGGAGGCTGGGCACTACAGTTCTGATCGGCGTTGATGTAGGTTCCAAGTCACACGGCGGCGCGGTGGTGGGATGTTTAGCGGCGATCGTGGAGGGTTTTTGGGGGTAGGGTTATCGTCGGTGCAAAAAGGGGGAATGGAGAAAATTTTGAATTAGGGATTATGTGGTGAGGGTTAACACAAAAATGAACAGCACTTTTGAAATTTGGGTAAATGTGGGTAATTTTTAAAGGGTTTGTTTCAGAAACCCTCAATCCACTCTATCGTACACTTTCTCCAGATCAATCTTAAAGGCCAGGGTGCCTTTCTTTGACTTTGTCTTCTTCTTGAAATGAAGAACCTTTTGTACTACAATGATGCTGTTTGGGGTTTCTCTCCCCGGGATAAACCCTCTTTGAAGGGGCCCAACAATCTCTTTGAGATGGGAACAAAGTCTATTGACCAGAACTTTCATTATAACTTTGTAAACCACATTAAAGAGACTAATAAGTCAGAAATCCTTCATGGAAATCGGGTTTTCTACCTTTAGAATAAGAACCACAAGAGTTTCCATCATCCTTGGATCCATATCCAAACCAGAAAACGCATGACGAACCATAGTCCAAACATCAAAACCAACAATCTCCCAGTATTTTTTAAAGAAAAAAACCTGAAACCCATCAGGGACTGGTGCCTTAAAAGATTGCATATTGAAAACAACCAACTTAACTTCTTCCAGAGTGACTGGCGCTGTGAGGATACAACAAGCTTCATCATTAAGGGAAAGTAGCGGCACATCACCAAGACAACCTAAATCTACATCCTTCAACTGACAGAATAGGCGTTTATAAAAGGATTCAGCTTCCCTTCTAAGGACCTCCGGATCCGTTTCCCACACCCCATCTTGAAGAAAGAGACTATGAATCTTATTATGCTTTCTCCCCACAAGAGTCTAGACATGAAAGAACTTGGTATTTTTATCTCCGAATTTTACCCACTTCTTTCTAGATTTCTAAAACCATAGAAGTTCCTCTTGCACAAGCTTGTTATTAAATTCCTCAATCAGCTGTTGTTCTTTTTGCCACATAAACAAATCTTTCATTACTTCTAGTCACTTCCGAAGGAAATTAATATGTCTCTACAATTCGCATTTCCTAACAAAAATGTTGTCGAACACTTTAGAATTAAACTCTAAAGAGTTCTGCTGCACTTTTGAAAGCTTGCCATGCATCTCTCTGTAGCTAGCCTGCATGACTGGTTCACAATATCTCTGTACCCCAGATGAGTTGTCCAAGCTGCAATAAACTGAAAATGTCTATTCTTTTTCGGTTGGAAACGACCTGTATAGCGCATTAGGATAGGACAATGATCAAAGTGAAACCTATTTAAAATTTTTGTGTAAGCTTCTGGGAAGAGAGATAAAAATCCATTGTTGATACAGACCCAGTCAAGTTTTTTCGCCACCTCAACACCATTTTTAACCCTTCTGTACCAAGAAAATCATCTTCCAATAGTCTTCAAGTCAAACAGATCACTACCCCTTAGAGAGGCACCAAGTCGATCTGCATGGCGACTCGAGAAGAGGCAACCTTTAGATTTGTGAGAGAATAGTACTTCATTAAAATCACCAAGAACAATCCATGGCCCACAGAAAGACAAAGATTGAGTAACAAGATAATCCCATAGCAGAACTCTGGTATTAAAATAAGGACTACCATAGATACCACAGCACCTCCAAATCACATTATTTACCTGAACCTCAACTGTAACACACTGATCGAAAGCATCAACCCATTTGCAGTGAGCACCCTGCATTACAGAAAGGAACCATATACCCCCCTTATATCCTGACGCCTCCACTATACCAATAGAGTGATAACCAAGTCTTTCCCAGAACAGTTTCAAGTGTTGAAAAGGATAATGAGTTTCAACCACAAAAAAATTACAGGTTTAAATTTCTTAACTAGCTCTTTACAATTTTTTTTTTTCAGGCTAACTTATTAGATGAACCACTTATATTCCAAGCTATTATATTTAAACTATCCATAATATGAAATATAAAAATATAAAACAAAGAAATCAAAGTGCTTCACCAACCTCAAACCGAGGCTTGCCCAGCGGGAGTGACTCTCGTGACCTTCATCTTTGCTTGATCTCCATGGAATATCTCCTTATTCTCGCCTACCGACACAACAACAACCAGTAACGCGCCTTCCTTCTCTAATGGAACCGACACGGTAACACTCTTCTTCACGGCTGCAAGAGGAGATGACGATGCTTCCACCGCTGTGCCTCCACTCTTCTCAACTGGCGAGCTCTGTAGGGATGCTAGCCTTGGTCGTTTCCGGAGAGAGGAGCCGCGAGGAACTAGGGTGTGTTGGGTTGAGGAGATCGATGTCTCCCCAACACGGGAAGTGCTCTGTCCGAACTGGACCCATGACCCGACCCTGGCGCGATAGGAGCTGGACCCATCCGTGTGAGGAAAGTGGATAGTGGGCCTGATTAGTGTCTACGCTTGTATGGGTTCGGGTTTCGGAGCTCCCAATATGGTGCTATCAGGAACAGGGCATGATGCGTATTGCTTCTGCAATAGGAGTCCCATCAAAGTGGTTTTCACTTTCAAAAAATTTCTCTGACAATAAAACGAAATTTGCAGATCTTTATTACATGCTATCACAAATGAAGCATACTTCACAGAATTTAACTCCATAGAAATTAGGATCTTGTGAAATGATTTCTTCACCCGCTTGATTTCATACATTCTAAGTTTTTGTAATATATTGGTATGCAAGTCAGTAAAATTACACAACAAGAAAATCACCTATTCAGCCACACTAAACTATGCTTTTCTCCGTGTTAATTTTTTATAGGAGAATAAGAAACACAGTTGTGACATTACTTGAAAAGTGTCTCCTTAGATATTATAAAGATCACTTATAAAGCGTAGCATTATCTTAATATCTATAGGTACACGTTTCTCACCAAAAAGAGCTCTTTTGAAGAGTAACGTATTTGTTATGTTTTAGGTGCGCTTTAAAAGTATTGCCTAATGTGTCTAAGACCAAATACACCAACACTTAGTAAATTTTTTCCCCTTTTCACCAAATCACCAAATCAGAGAAAGGTTTCCACCTTCACTAAAAGTGTTCGCGCCCTCATCACCTTCACCAAATCAAAGAAAGGTTTCCACCTTTGCGCCCTCACCTTCACACTGTCACCTTCCCCACTACCTTTGCCACTCACCATCACTCCTTTTCCCCCATTCACCACTCACCACTTCGCCACTCATCGTCGCTCCTCTTCGCCCTTCTGCACTGATCGTTGTTGTGCGCTCACCATTGGAAAGACTCTGCACTCAGCATCATCCTCTTTACACTCAACATCGGCGAGAAGGAATGTATTCATCTTCATTTGGTTCTAAAATTTGAGAGGGTTAGGGTTCCGATTTTGGTACAATAATCTGCAAGATATGAATTTGTGAATTGTGATTTGATGAACATGCATGCTATTGTTGCGGTGCATGTGAACTCGTACCCAACTGTTTGAGGATTTATTGAGGTGAGAACTTCGTGCAATCAATGGTTGTTGCCGTGGAATCTGTAATCCAACAGCCCATTCCTGAGGTAAGTAGCACTATTTTTCTCAAAATTTGGAGGTTAAAAGAAATTTTTAATTGATACGCTAAATTTATGAAGTTTTATTCATTAATTTATCTTCAACTTTTTAAACCTTTTTTCTTTAATTTACTTGTGTATTTTGATGTATTCTTGAACTGTGTGTTATGTGCATTGGTAGAGAATATAATTTTATTTTTCGCTGCTTATAAATTATCATTACAAGGTGAACGATATCTTCTGTTAGATCATTAGCTGAAAGAAATAAATTTCCCGAAAAGAAAAAAAACAAGACCAATATAAAGAAGGTAAGTACTGATTTAATTCTCCTTGATCCACAACCCATTATTTCTAGAAGGTATTTTGCTATCTTTTGATTTAAAACTAAGTTATCACATACATGATTTTAGGAAGAATTGTCTGTAAAGTTATTGAAATTTTTGGAGTCCCTACATGCTACGACTAATGTTTTTCTTGTTAATAAAGAGCAGGTGTGTTATCTTTGCATTATTATATAAGGTTCTTGATCAGTTAAGTTTTTTGTTTATAAAATAAATACTACTTTGTGGAATAACAACATATCATAGTTTGAGCACTTTGGTTAAAAACATTCTTCATGTATCTCTTGATTTTTCATATTGATTCTTTTTTTTTGTAGTTCAAACTAAAAGAAAATCAACCACCTGTCTCCGATACTTTCTTATTTGTTGTATTTGACATGCATGATAAGTATGGCAAGTTGGCAACTGTAATTCAATAGCTGAATTGATGGAAATAAATTCCTCTACAGTTTATTATTTGTGTCAATGAATCCATTTCTATTCTTTAAACTCTAAATATGGTATCTTTATTTGTTTATATTTCATGTGTTTTAGATGTTTGAACTTACAAATATGGCTTTATCTTTTGCAAAGGGTAAAAAAGAACTAGAAAGGCAACTCCTAACAAATCCCCTAGGAAAGGATCTTCAGAAACACATGCCAAGGTGTGTTTTCATTACTAAATTATATTCGTTCTGCTACTTATAAGTTAATCACTAAGCTTTGATGTGCAATCTCTCGCTTCTAGTTCTGATATTTATGTTACAAATTCTTCAAGGTTTGCTCACTAACATTGCTTCGGTGATGATTTAGTATCCTCCATTCCTCCTAAATGTATTTTATTTGGTCAATTCTAGAGTTTGACTTTAATATGACTTAAATATGATTATATTCACTTTAATCCTAGCTGTATTTGATTGTGTGTGAGTGAGAGTGAGTGAGAATAGAGGTGAACTTCGTATAGGAAACCTTCACCTACAGCAATAGTTTATACTTGTTTTGTTTTTTGGTTATGTTCTGTGTTCATTATGTTTTGCTTCTTAAAAAATTGTTGATATTCACTATTGAAATATTGCATTTGCTTTGCTGCTAGTCCACATCAACCTGTTTAGTGTGATTGCACTCTCTTGTTTAACCTGTGCCAATAACTTCTTTGTGTTAGCTGGTATTTCTGTCAAAAACTTAACTATCTTATCGTGTATTCTTTCTAAGATTACCTCTCTGTGGAGTTTGTTTAGTCCAGGTGCTTTGTGTTGTAATATGGTATAATTGTGAATACAGTAGCTCAACTAAGTTACTTTCTAACTATTGGCAGTTTCTGTTGAGTTCTTTTATATGGATTTAATACTTATATTGCCTTTAGATAATTGGAGATACTTAGCTTTCTTGTTAAGTTTCTACATTCTGTCAATTATGAAAGCAAATAATCATCTTATGGAGGATTTGGGTTGTAACTTTCTTATTCATCAGAATTATTACACATAGGCTTCAATTGTTTTAATCACTTTGATATATTTGAGGAGGATGATAAAGAGGAAGTGTCGGATGCTAAAGAGGCATCTCATGATGATGAAGATGTTGGAGTTCCAAATGATGAAAGTGAAGAGGAAAATAAATTAGAGGAAGAGGAAGAAAAACCAAGCACCCAAAAGCGCACTCCTAAAAAGATTGCAAAAGAGGGTTCAACTGGAAAAGCAGGAGAGAAATCTACGTTAGGCAAGAAGACACCTTTTGAAGGCTGCTAAGAGTGTGAGAAAACTCCAAAGAAGTCCTCTTCAAAAAAGACTAACTAGGATAGTGCTTCTGCATCCAAAAAGCAGAAAACCTCTAGTGAACAGCATCACTTGAAAAGTGCACCCTATTCTTGAACGCCAAAAGTGTAGTTTTTGATACAGAAAAGCATAGCCTTTGAGAATAGGCAACGACCGAATAGGCATCCCCCACTAAAGCGTCTCCAAAGCCAAAAAAATGTAGCCTTAGCCAAAGGCACTATTTTTTTTTTACTTTTAGCTACACTTTTCAAGTGTAGCTGAATGAGTATATTTCTTGTAGTGCTACTTGATTGATAGATAAATACACTCGTTGGATTGTTGCCAATAAACTTTATTCTATCTCTTTTATTTTCTTAAATTTCTTTTTGTGGTGTGTAAGTAGGACTGGAAACAAGCCAGCACTACAAGAAAAACGCTGAGAATCGTCAGAGATACTTTCGGATTTAGCAGCGATGATTGCCGATGAAATTAGCGTCGGGTTTTGCATCAGATACAAGGCAGCTTAGATTTTTGAAAATGTTTACCTCGGATTTTATATTCTGATGGTGATCAGTGGCGCGAAATATTGATTTTGTGGACGCCAACCTTATCGTCGATTTTACCATCGGATTTTGCCGACAGTAAGATTGGTTTAAAATTCAAACACGAACCCTTCCTCCCTCACTTGTCTGAGTTCACTCTCTCTCTTCTCTCTCTCTCTCTCCTCTACGAAGCTCTCTCTCCTCTCATGTTCTCTCGTCGGTAGAGGTGTTGCCGACGTCGCCGTCACCTATCGGAGACTCTGGTGTCACTGCTGCTAGACGTTCTTATCGCTGGAGCTATCAGTCACCGCTAGAAAAGTTGGGAACACCACTGCTGTTCTTGGTGGCCACTGCCATCAGTGTCACCATCACTACTGGTATCATCACGCCTCCAGTATCTTGTAGCCACCAACAAAGATAATTTTGGCATAGTTTTTTAATCTTATTAAGATTTTTATGTGAGTTTAGGGTTTTTTGTTAAATAGTTTATAAAATTATTGATTAGGAGTTGGTATAATTTATTACTATTTCTCATTTTTTTGTGACTTTAGACTTTTTTTAGGTATTTTACCAAATTATTGATTAAATTATGGTTACGGAGTTTGTGGTCAGGGTTTGGTTTGTTGTTTTTAATTTTTTCAGATTTTTTTGTGAGTCTAGGATTTTGTTTAGGAATTTTATTATCAAATAATTCATTAAAATAGGGTAATGAAGTTTGTGATTAGAATTTCTTTTGTTAATTTAACATAAATAGAAATTATACTTAAGTTAATGTAGGTTAAATAGGGTGAGATTAAGAGTGTTTGACATTGTTGGTGGATGACTTTGTGTTGTTTGTAGAATTAATTAGTTTTTCCTTGTGAGTTTAATATGTTTTCTTTTTTATTAGCACGGCAGTATTTCTCTGAAATTAATTATATTTTGGTTCTTTTGTATTCTGTGTATTTGTGTTTCAGATATGTTTTCTATCTCTAACTATAATCAATTGTTTAAATTTTATGTTCGACTTACTTTTTCAAGGATACCATTTTAGGACGGAAGTAGGAGAAGGTCGCATAGAGGCGCCTTCTTGAAACCCTTGCTAGTTGGAAAATTGTGGAGTTATAAAGGGTTGCAGACTAAAACAGTTAGGATTTGATATGTTATTGAGTTTGTATTTGTTCTAATATATGCTTTCAGCTGTTTTCACTGTGAAAATTTTTATATTTATTTGATGGATGTCTCTAAATTAAGAGGAAGTTCTGCAAAAATTTTGTGTAATTTATTTTAAAACTTGTTTGGTTTGCAGAAGATTCTAATTATAGGGTATGCTCTGCCAAGTTTTGTAAAAAAAATTAATAAATTTGTCTTGTTCGTCAAATTTCAGGGTGTGCGATTCAATATGATTTCAAGTCATTGTCTATGGATGTATGATAGAGATAACGGTAGATGGGGGATTAAAACCTGAATTCTTTGAGGGGGGTTGATATGTTTGTCTGGCATGTGTTCAATATGGAACCGTTTAGGTCTGAAGGGGTATTTAGGTGTTCGTGTGGAAAATGTCAGCTGACTAAGTCGTTAGGACCTGCGAATATAACACTTCACCATTATTATAACGGGTTCAAGGATGGGTATTGGATGTGGACGGAGCACAGAGAAGTGAACGAACAAGGAGTTAACATGTTTGCCTCGAATTTGAATAGGTCTGACTGTCGGTCAACGAGGGTTTGGGTGGAAAGAGAACTAAACATGGAAGACATGACTTGGGAGGGTAACCAAGAGAGATACAATGAGATGGTGTTTGATGTAATAGGTGTTACAAAATTGAAAGAGGCTGAGCAAGAGCCTAACCCGGAGGCAAGGATATTTTAACATTTGTTAGAACTTGTTACGAGACCGTTGTTTGAGCATTGCATTCATTCGGAGTTATCTGCATGTGTTAGAATGATGACTATTAAGTCGGAGTCAAATCATGCGCAAGTCTTTTGATAAGTAGGCCACCCTTTACAATGAATTGGTACTTGTCGGGACCTCTGCCATCCCCCGAAACCACTATGAATTGAAGAAGCTAGTTTCAAAATTGGGTCTAAATTCATTAAAAATTGATTGTTGTTTGAATGGGTGTATGCTGTACTACAATAGGGATGCAGAGCTAACTTAATGCATATTCTGAAAATCACCGAGGTTCCAAGTCGAGAGAGAACAGATTGGTACACACCGGTTAAAGAGAGTTCTGATAAAATGGATGCACTACTTGCCCTTGATCCCTAGGTTGAAGCGATTGTATGCATCGATGAGTTCGGCCTCTCACATGACCTGCCATAGTAACAACAAGAGAGATGATGAAATCATGTTACACCCATCACACGAAAAAGCCTGGAAGTATTTTGAGCGGGTGCATCTTATATTTGTGAGCGAGTTGAAAAATGTTAGACTAGCTTTGTAATCTGATGGGTTTGCACCGAATTCCAATTTTAGTAATGCGTACTCATGTTGTCCTATAGCCGTGACACCGTATAGTATAAGTCCTGAAATGTGCATGAAGGATCCATACATGTTCCTAACTTGCATCATACTTGGTCCCAACAATCTAAAAGCCAAAATAGATATCTTCTTGCAGCCCTTGGTGGACGAGTTAAAGGAGTTGTGGATTGATGGTGTAGAAACATATGTTATTTCGACGAAGACAAACTTCCAACTGTGGGCTGCATTGATGTAGACCATTAATGACTTTCCTGCATACGACATGTTGTCAGGTTGGTCCACTCAGAGCAAAATGGCATGCCTCATTTGTATGGAGGATACGAAGGCATTTTGGTTACCGAATGGCAGCAAGAATTTATGGTTTGATTGCCATCGCTGATTATTCAACTTTGATCATCCTTTTTGGTGCGACAGGGACTCGTTTTAAAAAGAATACAACTGAACATGAAGAGGCACCCATAAAGTTAAATGATAGGCAAGTTTAGAATCACGTCAGTAAAATCCCAATGATCGTCAAAAATTGGGCAAGTTTAAGACCTACAGGATATGACAGTGAGAATAATTGGACTAAACAGAGTATATTTTGGGAGTTGCCTTATTAGAGAGACAACTTGGTTTGACATTGTCTTGATGTGATGCACATTGAGAAAAATGTGTTCGATAATATCATGCACACAGTAATGGATGGTGAGCGAACAATGGATAATGATAAGGTATGGTTAGACTTGATAGACATTTGCAGGCGGCCAGATCTGGACTTAAGGGGACTTGATAACGAGTTGTGGGATAAACCAAAGGCAATGTTCGCTCTAACAAAGGAGCAGAGGCAAAATATTTGTAGGTGGGTTAGGGGATTGAAGTTTCCCAATGGTTACGCCTCTAACTGGTGTAGGTGTGCAAAAGTATCACAGGATAGGCTTGTTGTGTTGAAGAGCCATGATTATCACATTTTCATGGAGTGTTTGCTTCCGGTCGCGTTCAGAGAACTTCCAACCAACATCTGGAAATTCCTCGTAGAAATAAGTGAGTTCTTTAGGGAGTTATGTGCTACCAAACTTAGCATTAATAATCTCACAGTCATAGACAAGAACATTCCCATCATACTTTGTAAGCTAGAGAGGATATTTCCTCTATCTTTTTTTGACGTTATGAAACACTTAACAGTCTACCTAACGTTTGAAACACTACTATGTGGGCCAGTCCAATTTCGGTAGATGTACCCATTTGAGAGGATGATTATTTCATTCAAGCACATCGAGAAGAACAAGGCTCGGATTGAGGGCAGCATCTGCGAAGCATTCCTAGCTAAGAAAACATCCGCATTTTGCTCATTCTATTTTTAACCTCATGTTGAATCACATAGAACAAGGGTTGCAAGAAACAATAAGAGGGGAGAATCATCGTCGGGTGGAACAACATACCCAGGAGCTGCAATGGGTACAGGTATTGACTACTGGTTAGAGCAAAAGGATATCGATGCCGCACATCTGCATATGTTGCTTAACTGTGACCAGATTACATTGTACCTGGTGTGAGGTTATTAATTCCTTGTAAACATTGCAATCAGTAACATTCTAACTTCTTAATGTAATCAAAACTTCTTTATCCTATTTTATCATATAGGTTATTTCAAGAGGCAATACATGTTACCTCATCGAATAACTTTTCACGATAGTTCAGAGAATACGTTAGTGATGAGCGGATAATTTATACGCTTTTTGGCATTATTTTTAAGTAGTTTTTAGTAAGTTTAAACTACTTTTAGGGATGTTTTCATTAGTTTTTATGTTAAATTCATATTTCTGGATTTTACTATGAGTTTGTGTGTTTTTCTGTGATTTTAGATAATTTCTGGCTGAAATTGAGGGACTTGAGCAAAACTCTGAAAAAGGCTGACAAAAGGACTGCTGATGCTGTTGGAATCTGACCTCCCTACACTCGAAATAAATTTTCTGGAGCTACAGAACTCCAATTGGCGCGCTCTCAACGGCGTTGGAAATTAGACATCCAGAGCTTTCCAGCAATATATAATAGTCCATACTTTATTCGGAAATTGACGACGTAACTTGGCGTTGAACGCCAAGTACATGCTGCTGTCTGGAGTTAAACGCCAGAAACACGTCATGATCCGGAGTTGAACGCCCAAAACACGTTATAACTTGGAATTCAACTCCAAGAAAAGCCTCAGCTCGTGGATAGATCAAGCTCAGCCTAAACATACACCAAGTGGGCCCGGAAGTGAATTTATGCATCAAATACTTACTCATGTAAACCCTAGTAGCTAGTCTAGTATAAATAGGATAAGTTACTATTGTATTAGACATCTTTGGTCTCAGTTTTGTATTATTCTTCATCTGAGGAGACTATTGATCACATTCAGGGGGGCTGGCCATTCGGCCATGCCTGAACCTTTTACTTATGTATTTTCAACAGTGGAGTTTTTACACACCATAGATTAAGGGTGTGAAGCTCTGCTGTACCTCAAGTTTCAATACAATTATTATTACTTTCTATTCAATTCTCTTCTATTCTTATTCCAAGATATGCGTTACACTTAACTTTGATGAATGTGATGATCCGTGACACTCATCATCATTCTCCCCTATGAACGCACGTGACTGACAACCACTTCCGTTCTACCTTAGGCCGGGCGCATATCTCTTAGATTCCCCAACAGAATCTTCGTGGTATAAGCTAGATAGATGGCGGCATTCATGAGGATCCGGAAAGTCTAAACCTTGTCTATGGTATTCCGAGTAGGATTCTGTGATTGAATGACTGTGATGAGCTTCAAACTCCTGAAGGCTGGGCGTGATGACAAGCGCAAAAGAATCAAGGGATTCTATTCCAACATGATTGAGAACCGACAGATGATTAGCCGTGCTGTGACAGAGCATAGGAACGTTTTCACTGAGAGGATGGGATGTAGCCATTGACAACGGTGATGCCCTACATACAGCTTGCCATGGAAAGGAGTAGGAAGGATTGGATGACTGTAATAGGAAAGTAAAGATTCAAGAGGAGCACAGCATCTCCATACACTTATCTGAAATTTCCACTATTAATTTACATAAGTATTTCTATCCATTTTATTTTCTGTTTATTTTTATTAATTTTCTAAATTCCATAATTTTATCCTCCTGACTGAGATTTACAAGGTGACCATAGCTTGCTTCATACCAACAATCTCTGTGGGATCGACCCTTACTCACGTAAGGTATTACTTGGATGACCCAGTACACTTGCTGGTTAAGTTGAACGGAGTTGTGAACTATGGTATTGGCATCATGTTTTTGGCGCCATTACCAGGGAATGAAAAGCAATGAATTTTGCAAAATGGAATAACAATTGAATCACAATTTCGTCCACCAAGTTTTTGGCGCCGTTGCCGGGGATTGTTCGAGTATGGACAACTGACGGTTCATCTTGTTGCTCAGATTAGGTAATTTTCTTTTCAAAAACTTTTTCAAAAATTTTCTTTTCTTTTTCGTTTTTCTAAAATTTATTTTCAAAAAAAAAATAAATAATAATAAAAATACAAAAAAATTAGAAAATCATAAAAATCAAAAATATTTTGCGTTTCTTGTTTGAGTCTTGAGTCAAATTTTAAGTTTGGTGTCAATTGCATGCTTTAAAAAATTTTTCTTGCATTTTTCGAAATTCCATGCATTCATAGTGTTCTTCATGATCTTCAAGTTGTTCTTGACAAGTCTTCTTGTTTGATCTTGATGATTTCTTGTTTTGTGTTGTTTGTTGTTTTTCATATGCATTTTTCATTTGTTAGAGTCCATGCATTAAAGATTTCTAAGTTTGGTGTCTTGCATGTTTTCTTTGCATCAAAAATTTTTCAAAATTATGTTCTTGATGTTCATGATGATCTTCAAAGTGTTCTTGGTGTTCATCTTGACATTCATAGCATTCTTGCATGCATTCATTGTTTTGATCTAAAAAAAAAATTTCATGCATTGAGTATTTTTGTTGTTTTTCTCTCTCATAATTAAAAATATTCAAAAATCAAAAAATATATTTTCCTTATTTTCCTCCAAATTTTCGAAATTTTGGGTTGACTTGGTCAAAAATTTTTAAAATTAGTTGTTTCTTACAAAGTCAAGTCAAATTTTCAATTTTAAAAATCTTATCTTTTCAAATCTTTTTCAAAAATTCTATCTTTTTCATTTTTTTTTCATTTTTCGAAAATTCCAAAAATCTTTTTCAAAATTTTTTCAAAAATCTTTTTCTTATCTTTACATCTAATTTTCGAAAATTGGCTAACAATTAATGTGATTGGTTCAAAAATTTGAAGTTTGTTACTTTCTTGTTAAGAAAGGTTCAATCTTTAAGTTCTAGAATCTTATCTTGTAGTTTCTTGTTAGTTAAGTCAATTTTAAAATTAAATCTTTTATCTTTTATCTTATCTTTTTCAAAATTTTTATCTTTTTCAAAATTTGATTTCAAAATATCTTATCTAACTTCTTATCTTCTTATCTTTTTCAAATTTGATTTCAGTATCTTTTTCAATCAACTAACTAACTTTTTGTTTGTTTCTTATCTTTTTCAAAACCAACTAACTACCTATCCCTCTCTAATTCTCGAAAATTCTCCCTCTCTTTTTCAAAAATTCTTTTTTTGTTTTAAATTTTAATTTTAATCACATCTTATCTCTAATTTTCGAAAATACTAACCCCTTTTTCAAAATTATTTTCGAAATTTTCCTTCTCTTTTCTTATTCTATTTAATTATTTATTTACTAACACTTCTCTTCACCTCTCTTCATCTAAAAATCCGAACTCATTATATCCCTTGTGTTTGGATTCTCCTCCCCTTTCTTCTTCTACTAACATAAGGGAATCTCTATACTGTGACATAGAGGATCCCTCTTTCTTTTCTTGTTTTCTTCTCTTTCATATGAGCAAGAACAGGGAAAAAGGCACTCTTGTTGAAATTGATCCAGAACCTGAAAGGACTCTGAAGAGAAAATTAAGAGAAGCTAAATTACAACAATCCAAAAACAACCTTTCAGAAATTTTCAAACAAGAGAAGGAGATGGCAGCCGAAAATAATAATAATGCAAGGAGAATGCTTGGTGACTTCACAAAGCCAACATCCAAGTTTGATGGAAGAAGCATCTCCATTCCTGCCATTGGAGCCAATAACTTTGAGCTGAAACCTCAGCTAGTTGCTTTAATGCAACAAAACTGCAAGTTTTATGGACTTCCATCTGAAGATCCTTATCAGTTCTTAACTGAGTTCTTGCAGATCTGTGAGACTCTAAAGACGAATGGAGTTGATCCTGAAGTCTACAGACTCATGCTTTTCCCTTTTGCTGTAAGAGACAGAGCTAGAATATGGTTGGATTCACAACCTAAGGATAGCCTGGACTCCTGGGATAAGCTAGTCACAGCCTTCTTGGATAAATTCTTTCCTCCTCAAAAGCTGAGCAAGCTGAGAGTGGATGTTCAAACCTTCAAACAAAAAGATGGTGAATCCCTCTATGAAGCTTGGGAAAGATACAAGCAGCTGACCAAAAGATGTCCATCTGACATGTTTTCAGAATGGACCATATTAGATATATTCTATTATGGTCTCTCTGAATTTTCGAAAATGTCACTGGACCATTCTGCAGGTGGATCTATTCACCTAAAGAAAACGCCTGAAGAGGCTCAAGAACTCATTGACATGGTTGCAAACAACCAATTCATGTACACTTTTGAGAGGAATTCCGTGAATAATGGGATACCTCAGAAGAAAGGAGTTCTTGAAATTGATGCTCTGAATGCCATATTGGCTCAAAACAAAGTGTTGACTCAACAGGTCAACATGATCTCTCAAAATCTGAATGGACTGCAACATGCATCCAACAGTACTAGAGAGGCAGCTTCTGAAGAAGCTTATGATCCTGAAAACCCTGCCATGGCAGAGGTTAATTACATGGGTGAACCTTATGGAAACACCTATAACCCATCATGGAGAAATCATCCAAATTTCTCATGGAAGGATCAACAAAAGCCTCAACAAGGCTTTAACAATGGTGGACGCAGCAGACTGAACAATAGCAAGCCATATCCATCATCTTCTCAGCAACAGACAGAGAATTCAGAACAAACACTTCTAATTTAGCCAATATTGTCTCTGATCTGTCAAAGGCCACTTTCAGTTTCATGAATGAAACAAGACCCTCCATCAGAAATCTGGAGGCACAAGTGGGCCAGCTGAGTAAGAAAGTTATTGAAACTCCTCCCAGTATTCTCCAAAGCAATACAGAAGAAAATCCAAAAGGAGAGTGCAAGGCCATTGATTTAGTCAAAATGGCCGAATGCACAAGGGAGGAGGAGGACGAAAATCCTAGTGAGGAAGACCTCCTGGGACGTCCCTCAAGCAAGAAGGAGTTTCCTATTAAGGATCCAAAGGAATCTGAGGCTCATATAGAGACCATAGAGATTCCATTAAATCTCCTTCTGCCACTCATGAGCTCTGAAGACTATTCTTCCTCTGAAGAGGATGAAGATGTAACTGGAGAGCAAGTTGCTCAATATTTAGGAGCTATCATGAAGCTGAATGCCAAGTTATTTGGTAATGAGACTTGGGAAAGTGAACCTCCCTTGCTCATTAATGAACTGGATACTTGGATTCAGCAAATTCTACCTCAAAAGAAACAGGATCCTGGCAAGTTCTTAATACCTTGCACCATAGGCACCATGAGCTTTGAGAAAGCTCTATGTGATCTGGGGTCAGGGATAAATCTTATGCCACTCTCTGTAATGGAGAAGCTAGGGATCATTGAGGTACAACCTGCCTTGTTCTCATTACAATTGGCAGACAAGTCATTGAGACAAGCTTATGGAATAGTAGAGGACGTGCTAGTAAAGGTTGAAGGCCTTTACATCCCTGCTGATTTCATAATCTTAGACACTAGGAAGGAAGAAGATGATTGCATCATCCTTGGAAGACCTTTCCTAGCCACAACAGGAGCTGTGATAGATGTCAACAGAGGTGAATTAGTCCTTCAATTGAATGGGGACTACCTTGTGTTTAAGGCACATGGCCATCCCTCTGTGACAAAAGAGAGTAAGCATGAAGAGCTTCTCTCAGTTCAGAGTCAAGAAGAGCCCACACAGTCAAACTCTAAGTTTGGTGTTGTGAGGCCACAACCAAACTCTAAGTTTGGTGTTAAGACCCCATATCCAAACTCTAAGTTTGGTGTTGGGACTACACAAACATTGACCTGATCACCTTGTGGCTCCATGAGAGCCACTGTCAAGCTATTGACATTAAAGAAGCGCTTGTTGGGAGGCAACCCAATTTTATTTATCTAATTTCTATTTTATTTTGTTTTATTGTTATTTTGTGTTTTATTAGGTACATGATCATGAGGAGTCACAAAAAAATCATAAAAATTAAAAACAGAATCAAAAACAGCAGAAGAAAAAATTCACACCCTGGAGGACGCACAGATTGGCGTTCAACGCCAGTAAGATGCATCTGGCCGGCGTTCAACGCCAGAACAGAGCACCATTCTGGCGCTGAACGCCAGAAACAAGCAACATCCTGGCGCTGAACGCCAGGAATGTGCCCAGAGATGAAAAACTGGCGCTGAACGCCAGTAACAAGCATGAAACTGGCGTTCAACGCCAGAAACATGCTTTACATGGGCGTTGAACGCCCAGAATGTGCACCAATGGGCGTATAAACGCCAGAATGGTGTGCAAAGGCATTTTACATGCCTATTTGGTGCAGGGATGGAATTCCTTGACACCTCAGGATCCTGTGGACCCCACAGGATCACCTCAGGATCTGTGGACCCCACAGGATCCCCACCTACTATATTCCCACCTTAGCTCCTAATACTATTTTTGTGATTTGTATTCCCCATATCACACTTCCCAACACTCCTCACCAATCACCTCAATTCCTCTTCCCAATTACCCCTTCACCACTCACATCAATCCACTCTTCCCCATAAACCCCACCTACCTTCATAAAATTCAAAATCAATTTCCCACCCATTCCCACCCAAAATATCCGAACATACACCCTCCCCTCTCCCTATAAATACCCTTCCATTCTACTTCATTTGCACACAACACTAACCCATCTTCTCCTCCTTAGCCGAACCTACCTCTCTCCCTCTCTACCCTCTTTTCTTCTTCTTCTTCTTCTCTTCTTTTCTTTCTTGCTCGAGGGCGAGCAAGATTTTAAGTTTGGTGTGGTAAAAGCATAAGCTTTTTGTTTTTCCATTACCATCAATGGCACCTAAGGCCGGAGTATCCTCTAGAAAAGGGAAAGGGAAGACAAAAGCTTCCACCTCCGAGTCATGGGAGATGGAAAGATTCATCTCCAAGAGCCATCAAGACCACTTCTATGATGTTGTGGCAAAGAAGAAGGTGATCCCCGAGGTCCCTTTCAAGCTCAAAAAGAATGAGTATCCGGAAATCCGACATGAAATCCAAAGAAGAAGTTGGGAAGTCCTAACCAACCCCATGCAACAAGTCGGAATATTGATGGTTCAAGAGTTCTATGCCAATGCATGGATCACTAGGAACCATGATCAAAGTATGAACCCGAATCCAAAGAACTATCTCACAATGGTTCGGGGGAAATACTTAGATTTTAGTCCGGAAAATGTGAGGTTGGCGTTTCACTTGCCCATGATGCAAGGAGATGAACGCCCCTACACTAGAAGGGTCAACTTTAATCAAAGGTTGGACCAAGTCCTTATGGACATATGTGTGGAAGGAGCTCAATGGAGAATAGATTCCAAAGGCAAGCCAGTTCAACTAAGAAGACTGGATCTCAAGCCTGTGGCTAGAGGATGGTTGGAGTTCATTCAACGCTCTATCATTCCTACTAGCAACCGATCTGAAGTTACTGTGGATCGGGCCATCATGATCTATAGCATCATGATTGGAGAGGAAGTAGAAGTTCATGAGGTCATCTCCAATGAACTCTATAAAATAGCCGATAAGTCCTCCACCATGGCAAGGCTAGCTTTTCCTCACCTTATTTGCCATCTGTGTTACTCAGCTGGAGTTAACATAGAAGGAGATACCTCCATTGAAGAGGATAAGCCCATCACCAAGAAAAGGATGGAGCAAGCAAGAGAGACCATGCACGGTTCTCAAGAGATGCATGAGGAAGCTCATCATCAAGAAATCCCTGAGATGCCTCAAGGGATGCACTTTCCTCCCAACAACTATTGGGAGCAACTCAACACCTCCTTAGAAGATTTGAGCCACAATGTGGAACAATTAAGGGTGGAACATCATGAGCACTCCATCATTCTCCAAGAAATAAGAGAAGACCAAAAAGCAATGAGGGAGGAGCAACAAAGGCAAGGAAGGGACATAGAAGAGCTTAAGGACATTGTTGGTCCTTCAAGAAGAAGATGCCACTAAAGGTGGATTCATTCCTTGTTCTTTATTTCTTTCTATTTTCGGTTTTTAATGTTGTGTTTATCTATGTTTTGTGTCTCTACTTCATGATCATTAGTATGTAACCATGCCTTAAAGCTATGAATAAAATCCATTAATCCTTCACCTCTCTTAAATGAAAAATGTTTTAATTCAAAAGAACAAGAAGTACATGAATTTCGAATTTATCCTTGAATTTAATTTAATTATATTGATGTGGTGACAATACTTTTTGTTTTCTGAATGAATGATTGAACAGTGCATATGTCTTTTGATATTGTTGTTTATGAGTGTTAAAATTGTTGGCTCTTGAAAGAATGATGAACAAAGAGAAATGTTATTGATGATCTGAAAAATCATGAAATTGATTCTTGAAGCAAGAAAAAGCAGTGAAAAAGAAAGCTTGCGAAAAAAAAAGTGGCGAAAAAAATATAAAGAAAAAGAAAAAGCAAGCAGAAAAAGCCAATAGCCCTTAAAACCAAAAGGCAAGGGTAAAAAGGATCCAAGGCTTTGAGCATCAATGGATAGGAGGGCCTAAGGAAATTAAATCCAGGCCTAAGCGGCTAAATCAAGCTGTCCCTAACCATGTGCTTGTGTCATGAGGGTCCAAGTGAAAAGCTTGAGACTGAGTGGTTAAAGTCGTGATCCAAAGCAAATGAGTGTGCTTAAGAGCTCTGGACACCTCTAACTGGGGACTTTAGCAAAGCTAAGTCACAATCTGAAAAGGTTCACCCAGTTATGTGTCTGTGGCATTTATGTATCCGGTGGTAATACTGGAAAACAAAGTGCTTAGGGCCACGGCCAAGACTCATAAGTAGCTGTGTTCAAGAATCAACATGCTTAACTAGGAAAGTCAATAACACTATCCAAAATTCTAAGTTCCCAGAGACGCCAATCACTCTGAACTTCAAAGGAAAAAGTGAGATGCCAAAACTGTTCAGAAGCAAAAAGCTACAAGTCCCGCTCATCTAATTATAATTAATATTCATTGATATTCTGAAATTTATAGTATATTCTCTTCTTTTATCCTATTTGATTTTCAGTTGCATGGGGACAAGCAACAATTTAAGTTTGGTGTTGTGATGAGCGGATAATTTATACGCTTTTTGGCATTGTTTTTAGGTAGTTTTTAGTAAGTTTAAGCTACTTTTAGGGATGTTTTCATTAGTTTTTATGTTAAATTCACATTTCTGGACTTTACTATGAGTTTGTGTGTTTTTCTGTGATTTCAGGTAATTTCTGGCCGAAATTGAGGGACTTGAGCAAAACTCTGAAAAAGGCTGACAAAAGGACTGCTGATGCTGTTGGAATCTGACCTCCCTGCACTCGAAATGGATTTTCTGGAGCTACAGAACTCCAATTGGCACGCCATCAACGGCGTTGGAAAGTAGACATCCAGAGCTTTCCAGCAATATATAATAGTCCATACTTTATTCGAAAATTGACGACGTAACTTGGCGTTGAACGCCAAGTACATGCTGCTGTCTGGAGTTAAACGCCAGAAACACGTCATGATCCGGAGTTGAACGCCCAAAACACGTTATAACTTGGAGTTCAACTCCAGGAAAAGCCTCAGGTCGTGGATAGATCAAGCTCAGCCCAAACATACACCAAGTGGGCCCCGGAAGTGAATTTATGCATCAAATACTTACTCATGTAAACCCTAGTAGCTAGTCTAGTATAAATAGGATAAGTTACTATTGTATTAGACATCTTTGGTCTCAGTTTTGTATTATTCTTCATCTGAGGAGACTATTGATCACATTCAGGGGGGCTGGCCATTCGGCCATGCCTGAACCTTTTACTTATGTATTTTCAACAGCGGAGTTTCTACACACCATAGATTAAGGGTGTGGAGCTCTGCTGTACCTCAAGTTTCAATACAATTATTATTACTTTCTATTCAATTCTCTTCTATTCTTATTCCAAGATATACGTTACACTTAACTTTGATGAATGTGATGATCCGTGACACTCATCATCATTCTCCCCTATGAACGCACGTGACTGACAACCACTTCCGTTCTACCTTAGGCCGGGCGCATATCTCTTAGATTCCCCAACAGAATCTTCGTGGTATAAGCTAGATAGATGGCGGCATTCATGAGGATCCAGAAAGTCTAAACCTTGTCTATGGTATTCCGAGTAGGATTCTGTGATTGAATGACTGTGACGAGCTTCAAACTCCTGAAGGCTGGGCGTGATGACAAGCGCAAAAGAATCAAGGGATTCTATTCCAACCTGATTGAGAACCGACAGATGATTAGCCGTGCTGTGACAGAGCATAGGAACGTTTTCACTGAGAGGATGGGATGTAGCCATTGACAACGGTGATGCCCTACATACAGCTTGCCATGGAAAGGAGTAGGAAGGATTGGATGACTATAATAGGAAAGTAAAGATTCAAGAGGAGCACAGCATCTCCATACACTTATCTGAAATTCCCACTATTAATTTACATAAGTATTTCTAGCCATTTTATTTTCTGTTTATTTTTATTAATTTTCTAAATTCCATAATTTTATCCTCCTGACTGAGATTTACAAGGTGACCATAGCTTGCTTCATACCAACAATCTCTGTGGGATCGACCCTTACTCACGTAAGGTATTACTTGGATGACCCAGTACACTTGCTGGTTAAGTTGAACGGAGTTGTGAACTATGGTATTGGCATCATGTTTTTGGCGCCATTACCAGGGAATGAAAAGCAATGAATTTTGCAAAATGGAATAACAATTGAATCACAATTTCGTCCACCAGTTAGCGTGCATCTATTTGATACAACAGATTCGGAACTATTTGCACTTAGTGGGGTCCAATGAATAAGGACACTAGCTACCTGATTACAATGTTAATGGATATCGGTTTCATAACTTACAGTGGTTGATAGGGAAGAAAACAGATAACACTACAGTTTGGATTCGTGAGGATTCAGGCGGTGGTCATTCTAATTAGTTTAGTGTGTTGTATAACATAATTGAATTAGAGTATTTCTGTCACACTACGTACAAGGTGTGCATGTTTAAATATGAATGGTATGATCCTAGTTCACGACAAGAAACACAAAAGTACAAGGACTACGATATCACTGAAGTTAATTTAACCAGGAAATATAGACATTATGATCCTTGTATTCTACCTCAAAATTCACAACATGTGTAGTTTTTGCCTTATTCGGGTTCATGAAAGTCTAGTTGGATGGTTGTGGTTAAGACTAAGCCAAAAGACCAGATCGAGTCTGATCATAGGATAGAGGGTCAGAAACCTTACCAAATTGATGACCTAACTCCTTTGAAAATGTTGGTTGATACCGGTGAGCCAATTACCCTTAACTCGGCTATTACAAATAATGATATCATTGACTTTGGATTATATGACGACGCACTACCATAATAGGGCGACGATCTTCAAGAAAAAGACGAGGTCAACGTAAACAAAGAAGAGGAAGACGAGTTTGATGATCAAGAAACTACCTTAGAAGACGAGGATGGTGAACCAGAAGAAGTTGATGATAAATCTGAATATGGTTAATATAAATATAGTTCTATGATATATATAATTCTTTACCAAACTTTGAGAAGAATATAATGTAATTAACATTGTTTCAGATATATCAATGATCATCATTCCGTATTTTTACATTGTATGCTTGATATTTCACTTCAGGTTTAAAGCACTGTTTCAATTATGCTTGTTATTGGGTCTCGCTATAAATGGACAAAAAATGACTATTTTTTAAAAAAATAAAAAATACGTCTGTTGGCATTACCGTCGAAATTTACAGACGGTAACAGCGCATTATTTTTTTAAAAAAATTTCCAAAAAACTTTCAGTCGGATTAATTCGACAGTAAAATGGTGCGGATACTTATAACATGGGGCCAGTGTTACCGTCGAATTAATCCGAAGATAACTTTCAACGGATTGTGTTATATATTCCGTTGCTAATTCCGACAAAAATTAGCGTCGGACTCTAAAAATCCTCCGGTAAGTATTTTCCGGCGAGATTTATACCGTCGCATTTATTCCGCTGGTAAATCTGACGGTATTTGGCGATTTTCTTGTAGTGCAGGTCAGACCAAGCTTCACCCTTAACAGGCCAAACTTGTAATGTATTTAACTAGTCTGAGCCTGACTTGTAACCTGTTCTATTATAGGCTTTATTTTAAGTACTAAGTCTGGCCTGTTATTAAATCTGGCTTGACCTGAACCCTGATAAAAAGTCTTATATATATAATTTTTACCAAAATAAAAAATATTTAAAGAAGTTAATTTTCTTTTAAGAAATATTTACATACAACATATAAAAAATATTTATAATAAAGTAGAACAAACTAAAAATTTTTAATGACTATTTTAATTATAATTTTTTTGTATTTATTTATATTTTAACAGGCTTAGGCAAGCATAACAGGCCTATTAGGCTATTTTGAGAGCTCAGACCTGGTCTATTAACAGAATTAGGTTTTTAAATCAGCCTAGGCCTTGAACTATTTTATAACAGGCCAGGCCGAATATAGGCTCCTAGCAAGCCACCTAACCTGTTTTCATCATATGTATAAGAGCTAAAAAATTTTCATCACTATAGCATCGTATTTAGTTACTCTATAACACATTCGTGTCCAAGCTGTATTTATATACCAATATCTCTTCATAATTTATTGCTCCATCGTCAAACAAATTACCTGTTTCTTTATAATTTGCTACAGGTAGCAATTAATTATTCATCTCCAAGTAAATCAGTGTTGCCTCTAGCAAATCTCCAACCAGAATGTCGCCCTAATTCGCTGCAACTACCAGCAAATTATGTTGACTTTCTTACCCTTCTAATATGTTTTAAGATATAATTAAAATAAAAATTAGAATTTATGTATAAAAAAAGAAACAAAAAAAAAGAAAATATATGATACTAATGTTGGCCAATAGAAGTCATAGGTGGTTGAAAAAGTGTGGCATTATGGTAAAGGGAGGTGGAGCAAAAGTAGTTGTTATTATCAAGATTCTGAAAATCAGACCGGATTGGCCAATCGAACTAGTATGACCGAGAAACCACCGCATGTTTTGGTTTGATGGTTAAAGCCGTCACTTTAAAAAGTATCTCAAAACCGTTGAACCAGCCAAGAATTGACCGGTCAGACCAAATCGGGACCTGGCCAGTTTGCAAAAAATAAAAAAAGTCTCCCTCTTTATCTTTCATTCACCTATGCATCTGCTTCTCTCGCTTAAAAAAACCTAGCCTCCAACGCTGCTCTCTTCTTCAAGCTATGTCACTGTCGCCGTCGGGATCCACACTATGACTGTCCACACTGCGCCCATGGTCATCGAAACACATCTGCTTGCCAAGTTTCCCATCAGTTTTGAGCTTTCGCCACTATACTCCTTCTTTGTTGCTTGGTCGAGCTTGCCTCAAGTTCTCGTTTCTACTCCAACCCGATGTTATGGCCACACTTTGGCCTCTATTTTGGCCGAGCTTCTGCCGCGATATCGTTGTGCTTCCACCGTTGTTCAGCTTCTCCATCACGTGTTCAAGGCTTCGAGCTCCAACATCATCCGTTCGAGTTTTAGAACGTGTGAAGTTATTTCTTTTCCTTGTTCTTGTTGTTTCTTGTATTTGGATTGCTGCTAGTTCTTTCTTGCTATGGTTACTGGGTTTTAATTGTTTTAAGTGTTGTGGTGTTGATTATTGTTATTGGTAATTTGGTAATTTGTAAAATTGTTGTTGAGGTGTTGTTCTTTAACTATGTTATTCTTAGGTTGCCGTATTTTTATCCAACTGTTAATTTTGAATAATTATTTTGATCTTAGTTCATGTTTTTGTTCTTGTTAATTTAGTAATTTGATAAATTGTTATTGAAGTATTGTTCTTTGACTCTGATTATTATGTTATAGTATTTTTATCTAATTATTAATTTGAATGATTATTCTTATTTGAGCTTATATTTGTTTTCTTGTTAATTTGTAAATTTGATAAATTATTATTCTTGTGGTGCTATTTTTGATTGTAATTGTTAATTTGTATAAATGTTGTGATTCGTTATTCATTATTTTTGTCATTGGATTGCTATTAACTAAACTTTATTGGTAGATAGATGATTCAACGAAACAAATCTGTAGCAAGTTTTTATGGATTTTGATGATTGATGACAAATTTTAATGTTGCCATTTCATGTTTGGTTGTTTCTTTTGTTATTTGACTTTTGAGTTTGTCTTTGGACGAGATTATAGCATTGTGATTGATATAGTATTTTTAACTTAGATGATATTTTAAAATTTTATATTAAACTATTAATAATATTTTAGTGTGTTTATTTATATTTTATTTATTATTTTATTATAAAATAGTTATTTTAATTAATCTATGGTTAAATTGGTTAAATCAGTAAACCAATAAATCAGTAACTAAAGGGGTTTGATTACCTGTTTGGTTTTAGAATTTTGGTTATTATTGTTCGGTTAGGGTTTGGGAGGTAGAGTGATAGTATCTATGACTTTGGGGAAAGAACGCGAAGAAAGAGTAAAGTGAATGGGTGGTGACGGTGGGGGGGGGGGTGATGAAATAGTGGGGGGAAGGGAAGAGTGACACACGAAATCAAGGTTGAGTGGTGGCAAGCAAAAGTATTGTGCCACGATTGGAATAAATTGAAGAACGACAAGTGGGGTTGCGGTGATAAGCATAAAACGACAAGTAGTTAGAAAAACAAAGGCAACCAAATAAGGAGGGAGGATGATGAGCAGATAATTTATACGCTTTTTGGCATTATTTTTAGATAGTTTTTAGTATGATCTAGCTACTTTTTAGTATATTTTTATTAGTTTTTAAGCAAAATTCACATTTCTGGATTTTACTATGAGTTTGTGTATTTTTCTGAAAAGATTTCAGGTATTTTCTGACTGAAATTGAGGGACCTGATGAAAAATCTGATTCAGAGGCTGAAAAAGGAGTGCTGATGCTGTTGGATTCTGACCTCCCTGCACTCGAAATTCGAAATATATTTTTTGGAGCTACAGAGGTCCAAATGGTGCGCTCTTAATTGCATTCGAAAGTAGACATCCAGGGCTTTCCAGAAATATATAATAGTCTATACTTTGTCCGATTTTTGACGATGCAAACTGGCGTTCAAACGCCAGTTTCCTGCCCTATTCTGGAATTAAACGCCAGAAACAGGTTACAAGCTAGAGTTAAACGCCAAAAATAGGCTGCAAACTGGCATTTAAATAGAACATTTTACTATTGTATTAGGGGTCTTTTTCCCTATTTTCGAATTCATATGCCATTTGAGGAGGATGGCCATTCGGCCATGCCTAGACTTTGTTCTTATGTATTTTCAACGGTGGAGTTTCTACACATCATAGATTAAGGTGTGGAGCTCCGCTGTTCCTCAAGTATCAATGCAATTACTACTATTTTCTATTCAATTCATGCTTATTCCTATTCTAAGATATCCGTTCGCACACAAGAACATGATGAATGTGATGATTATGTGACACTCATCACCATTCCCACTTATGAACGCGTGATTGACAACCACTTCCATTCTACATAAAAATAAGCTTGAATGTATATCTCTTGGGTTTCTAATCCACAATTCACATCGACTCCTTTCTGACAATGGGGCATCTGAATCCGAGATCAGAATCTTCGTGGTATAGGCTAAAATCCATTGGCAGCATTCTTGAGATTTAGAAAGTTTAAACCTTATCTGTGGTATTCCGAGTAAGATCTGGGATGGGAAGACTGTGACGAGCTTCAAACTCGCGACTTTAGGGCATAGTGACAGACGCAAAAGGATAGTAAATCCTATTCCTACACGATCGAGAACCAACAGCTGATTAGCAATACGATATCTGTACATGGTATTTTCATCCGAGACGAGAAATTTGACAGTTGATTAGCCGTACAGAAACCGTAGAGGACCATTTTCACTGAGAGGACGAGAAGTAGCCATTGACAACGGTGACACCCAACATATAGCTTGCCATAGAAAGGATTATGAATGATTGAATGAAGACAGTAAGAAAGCAGAGATTCAGAAGGAATAACGCATCTCCATACGCTTATATGAAATTCCCACCAATGAATTACATAAGTATCTCTATCTTTATTTTATGTTTATTTATCTTTTAATTATCAAAACTCTATAACCATTTGAATCCGCCTGATTGAGATTTACAAGATGACCATAGCTTGCTTCAAGCCGACAATCTCTGTGGGATCGACCCTTACTCACGTAAGGTTTATTACTTGGACGACCCAGTGCACTTGCTGGTTAGTTGTGCGAAGTTGTGAAAAAGAGTTGAGATTACAATTGTACGTACCAAGTTGTTGGCGCCATTGAGATCACAATTTCGTGCACCAAGTTTTTGGTGCCGTTGTCGGGGATTGTTCGAGTTTGGACAACTGACGGTTCATCTTGTTGCTCAGATTAGGCAATTTTCTTTTATTTTAAGATTTTTATTTCTTATTTTTGAAAAATACAAAAAAATTTCTTCTTTTTCGTTTTTCCAAAATAATTTTTGAAAAATACAAAAAAAATTTAAAATCATAAAAACAAGAATAATTTTGTGTTTCTTGTTTGAGTCTGGTGTCAAATTTTAAGTTTGGTGTCAATTGCATGCTTTTTAAAATTTGTGCATTTTTCGAAAACTCATGCATGGTGTTCTTCATGATCTTCAAGTTGTACTTGGTAAGTCTTCTTGTTTGATCTTCATATTTTCTTGTTTTGTGTCTTTTGTTGTTTTTCATATGCATTTTTGAATTCATAGTGTCTAAACATGAAAAATCTCTAAGTTTGGTGTCTAGCATGTTTTTCTTTTCTTGAAAATTTTTCAAAAATAAGTTCTTGATGTTCATCATGATCTTCAAAGTGTTCTTGGTGTTCATCTTGACATTCATAGTGTTCTTGCATGCATCATTTGTTTTAATCCAAAATTTTTTATGTCTTGAGTCATTTTGTTGTTTTTCTCTTTCCACATTAAAATTCAAAAAAAAAATATCTTTTCCTTATTTCACTCATAAATTTCAAAATTTTTAGGTTGACTTAGTCAAAATTTTTTAAAATAAGTTGTTTCTTGTTGTCAAGTCAAGATTTCAATTTCAAAAATCCTATCTTTTCAAAACTTTTTCAAAAATCAAATCTTTTTCATCTTTTCATTCATGTTTTTCGAAAATTAAAAAAAAAATTGTTTTTCAAAATCTTTTTCTTAATTTCATTTCAAATTTTCAAAAACTTTACTAACAATTAATGTGATTGATTCAAAAATTTCAAGTTTGTTACTTTCTTGTTAAGAAAGATTCAAACTTTAAATTTTAGAATCATATCTTTTGATTTCTTGTGAGTCAAGTCATTAATTCTGATTTTAAAAATTAAATCTTTTTCAAAATAAATTTCAATCATATCTTTTCAATCATATCTTTTTCAAATCATATCTTTTTCAAAATCAATTTCAAAATCTTTTCTAACTTCTTATCTTTCCAAAATTGATTTTTAAATCTTTTTCAATTAACTACTTAACTTTTTGTTTGATTTTAAAATTTTTATCTTTTTCAAAACCACTTAACTACTTTTCTCTCTCTAATTTTCGAAAATCATTAACTTTTTTTTCAAAATTCTTTTTAATTAATTAATTATTTTAAATTTTAATTTTATTCTATTTCTTTTCTTAATTTTCGAATTCCAACAAAATTTTAAAATAAAAACAAAGATATTTTTCTTTTCCTTTCAATTATTTTCGAAAACTCCTCTCTCTCATCTCCTTCTATTTATTTATTTATCTACTAACACTTATCTTCTACTCATAATTCGAACCCTCTTTTCTTCTCTCTCTGTGTTCAAATTCTTCATCTCTTCTCTTTATATCATTCTTCTATTCTTTTCTTCTACTCACATAAAGGAATCTCTATACTGTGACATAGGGGATTCCTCTTCTTTTTTGTTCTCTTCTTTTTCATATGAGCAGGAGCAAGGACAAGAACATTCTTGTTGAAGTAGATCCTAAACCTGAAAGGACTCTGAAGAAGAAGCTAATAGAAGCTAAAGCACAACAATCCAGAGAAAACTTTACAGAGAATCTCGAAAAAGAAGGAGACATGGCCGAACCCTACAACAATGCAAGAAAGATGCTTGGTGACTTTACTGCACCAAATTCCAACTTCCATGGAAGAAGCATCTCAATCCTTGCCATTGGAGCAAACAACTTTGAGCTAAAGCCTCAAATAGTTTCTCTGATGCAACAGAATTGCAAGTTTTATGGACTTCCATCAGAAGATCCTTTTCAGTTCTTAACTGTATTCTTGCAAATTTGTGATACTATTAAGACCAAAGGAGTTGATCCTGAGGTCTATAAGCTTATGCTTTTCCCTTTTGCTGTAAGAGACAAAGCTAGAACATGGTTGGACTCTCAACCTAGAGATATCCTGAACTCTTGGGATAAGCTGGTCATGACTTTCTTAGTCAAGTTCTTTTCTCCTCAAAAGCTGAGCAAGCTTAGAGTGAATGTTCAAACCTTCAGGCAAAAAGATGGTGAATCCCTCTATGAAGCTTGGGAAAGATACAAGCAACTGACCAAAAAGTGTCCTTCTGACGTGCTTTCAAAATGGACCATCCTGGATATATTCTATGATGGTCTGTCTGAATTGTCTAAATTGTCATTGGACCATTCTGCAGGTGGATCCATTCACCTGAAGAAAATGCTTGCAGAAGCTCAGGAACTCATTGAAATGGTTGCAAATAACCAATTCATGTACACCTCTGAAAGGAATCCTGTGAGTAATGGGACGCCTCAGAGGAAAGGAGTTCTTGAAATTGATGCTCTAAATGCCATATTGGCTCAGAACAAAATATTGACTCAGCAAGTCAATATGATTTCTCAGAGTCTGAATGGATTGTAAAATGCATCCAATAGTACTAAATCGGCATCTTCTGAAGAAGAAGCCTATGATCTTGAGAACCCTGCAATGGCAGAGGTGAATTACATGGGTGAAGCCTATGGAAACACCTATAATCCATCATGGAGAAATCATCCAAATTTCTCATGAAAGGATCAAGAAAAGCCTCAACAAGGCTTTAACAATGATAATGGTGGAAGAAATAGGTTTAGCAATGGCAAGCCTTTTCCTTCATCCTCTCAGCAACAGACAGAGAATTCTGAGCAGAACCCATCTAGCTTAGCAAACATAGTCTTTGATCTATCTAAGGCCACAATAAGTTTCATGAATGAAACAAGGTCATCCATTAGAAATTTGGAAGAACAAGTGGGCCAGCTGAGTAAAAGAGTCACTGAAACTCCTCCTAGTACTCTCCCAAGCAATACAGAAAAGAATCCAAAAAGAGAGTGCAAGGCCATAACCTTACTTGGCGTGGCCGAACCTAGAGAGGAGGAGAAGGACGTGAATCCAAGTGAAGAAGACCTCATAGGATGTCCTCTGGACAAAAAGGAGTTCCCATCTGAGGAACCTACAGAATCTGAGGCTAATCTAGAGACCATAGCGATTCCATTGAACCTACTTCTGCCATTCATGAGCTCTGATGAATATTCTTTCTCTGAGGAGGATGAAGATATTACTGAAGAGCAAGTTGCCAAGTACCTTGGAGCAATCATAAAGCTGAATGCCAAGTTATTTGGTAATGAGACTTAGGTGGATGAACCCCTTGCTCACCAATGAACTGAATGACTTGGTTAGGCAGACATTACCTCAAAAGAAATAGGATCCCGGTAAATTCTTAATACCTTGTACCATAGGCACCATGACCTTTGAGAAGGCTCTGTGTGACCTGGGGTCAGGAATAAACTTAATGCCACTCTCTGTAATGGAGAAATTGGGAATCTTTGAGGTATAGGCTGCCAAAATCTCATTAGAGATGGCAGACAAATTGATGAGAGAATTTTTGCGTGGTCTAGAATTCAGAATAAATTCCCATTGCAAGTATAGCTTCTAAACCAACAAAAGTCCTTTCATACAAATGTTTTGGTTGTCACAAGTAACAAACCCCTAAATAAATTGATAACCGAAGTATTTAAACCTCGGGTCGTCTTCTCAAGGAATTACAGGGAGGTATGTTCGTATTATTGGTTATGAGTTTGTAAATTGGGGTTTTAAGAATGAAGAATGAATATGGCAAATAATTTAAATGGAAATTAAAATAAATAAATACTGTAAAGAAAACCCTTTGGCAAGGTATGAGAAATTAGAAGTCCAGACTTAGTTATTCTTATCAATAATAATGAAAGTTGAATCTTAATTCTTCTTAGTTAACCTTTGCTAAAGCAAAGAAAAATCAAGGGACTAATTAGTTTGACCTTCGAATCCTATTTATTTCCTAAGAAAAGGTTGGGATTATTGAAGTTCAATTCAATTAGCAAAGATAACAGTTATCAATTATGTTGAGCTAAGATAACTCCTGAGTTACTGATTTCTTAACCAAGACCAAAAGGAAAGGGATTAAATCTACTGGAATGAAAATAAATTGAATAAAACCAAAGCATCCATAACATATAAATCTGAAATACCTCAAATCATATTAAATAAAAATGTCAATTCTAACATGGACAATATCATCAGCCAATTGGGCAACATCAATCAAACACAAATAAAAATATCATAGTAAATAAAAGTAGAAGAGAAACATAAATTATTGAACCTGATGAAGATGAAATAATCCTGAAGTGATTAAAAGAAATCCTAAATCCTTTAAGAGGAATCCTAATCCTAATCCTAAGAGAGAGGAGAGAACCTCTCTCTCTAAAAACTACATCTAAAACATGAAAAGTGAATTATAAAAAGAATGATTATGAATGGATGCATTCCTCCACTTTATAGCCTCTAATCTGTATTCTCTGGGCCAAAAACTGGGTCAAAAACAGCCAAAAAGTCACTTCCAGCGCTTTCTGATCCGTACAGGTCACGGCTAAGTGACGCGGAGGCGTCGCCCACGCGGCCGCGCGGATTGAAGTTTGCAGATGCGATGCGTCCACATGGATCACGCGTTCGCATTGCCTAGCGTCAGGGCAACTATGGCATATTATATATCAAATCAAAGCCCCGGACGTTAGCTTTCTAATGCAACTGAACCCACATCGTTTGGATCTCTGTAGCTAAAGTTATAGCCGTTTGTGTTCAGAGAGGTCAGGCTGGACAGCTTAGCAGTTCCTCCAACTTCTTGTATTCCTTCCACTTTTACATTCCTTTCCATCCTCTAAGCCATTCCTGCCTTGTAATATCTGAAATCACTTAACACACATATCAAGGCATTTAATAGTAATAAGAGAGGTTTAAACATAGGGAACTTAAGGCCAAAGAAGCATGTTTTCAATCAAAGCACATAATTAGGAAGGCAAATGTAAAACCATGCAAATAGTATGAATAAGTGGGTAAAGAGTTGATAAAATCTACTCAATTGAGCACAAGATAAACTATGAAATAGTGGTTTATCAACCTCCCCACACTTAAACATTAGCATGTCCTCATGCTAAGCCTCATGCTAAGCTCAAGAGAAGCTATAAAGATGAAGAGGAATGATAGAAAGTATGAAATGCAATCCTATTTATATGAATGCAACTAAATATGCAATGCTTCTACCTACTTGGTTGAAAATAAATAAGTTCTTCAAGACAAACATAAATCAGATTTCACTAATTCAAATTATGCAATAAAAGACAAGTAAACTTGTAAGAAGATAGCTCATGAAAGCAGGGAACATAGAATCAAGCATTGAACCCTTACTTGGTGGTGTATATCACTCTAATCTCTCAAGTGTATAGGGTTATTCACTCTACTCTTCTCTAGTCATGCTTTCTAAACCTTGTTCTTCATCTAACCAGTTAACAAATATTTAATGTACCAATGCAAACATCATGAGGTCTTTTCAAGGTTGTAATGGGGCTGAGGTAAAGGTAAGGATATATGTATGGCCAAGTGAGCTTTATAAATTGAATCTTTAATTATCCTAAGCTTTCACCTAACATACATATACTCTATATAACTCTAGTTCATGCCTAGCTACCCAAAATTCCCACTTTTACATCACATACTCATGTATCAACTTTATCTTTTTAATTTATCACATGTGCATTGATTTTTCATTAACTTAACATTGGGGTAATTTTGTCCCCTTATATATATATATATATATATATATTTCTCTCTTTTTTTTCTTTTTTTTTGAATCATAAAAGCAAACATAACTTATCAATGCACATGGATTCTCCATTATTTTTCTATTTTGGTTTTTCATGAGTAGGTTCCCAAATTTCCAATATTCAAATAGATTAGAGACATGATACATTCCCTTATTAACCCATGTTCCCACAGTTTCCCCACACTTAGTTGATGCACAATCTCTATCTTAAGCTAACCAAAGATTCAATTGGGATATTACTTTTGTTTTTTTGCTTAAGGCTAGTGATGTGGTAAAATACAGAACAAATGGGGATTAAAAGGCTCAAAGTGGCTGACAATGGTGATTTAAAGGGTAGGCTTATTTGGGATAAGTGAGCTAAAATCAAACAATGGTCTCAATCATATGCAAGCATGTAAATACACTAAATAATGGACATATAGAATGGAACAAAGCAAAGATTGCAATTATAGAGAAGAAAACACACAAGAATAAAAATTTATGGTTAAATAATGTAACCATGTAAATAAGCTCAAAATCTCACAGGTTGTGTGTTCTTTGGCTCAAAAACCATGTTCCAAATACAACTTCAAACAAGTGTAACAAAAAATTTTATTCAAATTAGTGAAATGCTATAAAAAGTTTCTTGCAAAAGAAATTATTACTTTAACCAAGTTGTAAAATATGCAAAAATCAAACAAATATGCAAATGCAACAATAAACTATCAAATAAAATAAAACATTGGTGTTGAAATAGGAAATAACTAACCCATGGAGATCGGTATCGACCTCTTCACACTTAAAGATTGCACCGTCCTCGGTGCATGCTAAGATGTGCAGGTGGACGGGTTGTTCCAACTGATGCTTTTCTCCAAAGATTGTGCAGATGGACTTGTCTTCTCTCCCCATGTAAATGTCTTTCGCTTCCCTTCCGGGTGGCCATCCTGAAAGAAAATAGGAAAGAAAAGTAACCCAGAAATAAAGATAAGAAAATAAATGAAGTATGGTTGGGTTAATGCCAAATGATAAGGGTCTCATTTACGTGGAAGCTTCAACATGTACGTGAGAAAACAATAGAAGCCATGGCATGCCAGTGGGACAAAATGTACAACAATGGGGAAGAGACTGGGTAATGAAAGACAATGTAAGTTCATGCCAATATAAAAGGAATACAGGTATAAAAGATTGACATTGACAGAAAATTTACATTACACAACATTGTAAAACAAGTCACTAAGCATCAAAATGACATCATAAAAGATGCAACAGTTAAATAAGAAAATCAACACCAAAGGAAAAATAATAAATTTAGAAAAGAAAAGAAAAATATGCACTAAATTAAAATGCAGTGAATGAAATATGCAAATAAATAAAATGAAAGATAAGAAGAATGAGAAGAGAAAGAAGTGAGTAAGAAAGGAGGGAGGGAAAAATTAGGATTGGGGAAGAAAAGATAAGATATTTGGCAAATTAGGATAAGCTGTGCAGCGCAAGCGACGCGGATGCGTGGGGAACGTGGTCGCGTGACTTGCGCTTTAAGTTGATCGACGCGGTCGCGTCGGTCACGCGGTCACGTGACACAGTTTATGCTACTGGCGCGAGTGCAGCCTCGCGCCTGCACAACTCTCTGTTCGAATTATTTTATTTGCCAAATTTGGGGTGATGCAATCGCATGGGGCATGCGATCGCGTGAGTGGGCTTTAGAAGAATGTGACGCGGTCGCGTGGGTCACGCGGCCGCGTTGGTAGAATTGTGCGTTCAGTACCAATCTAGCACCACTCTAGCACAATAATTGGTTATGCACCCTTTTACGTCAAAATCCAGGGCACGCGGCCGCGTGGGGCACGCGGTCGCGTGGGACGATTTGTGCCATTGGCACGCCTCTAGCCACGCTCTCGCGTGACTCTCTGTTCGTTTTTATTTTCTCCCCTCTCCTTGCGACGCAGACGCGTCGCTTGGCATTTTTTTTAAATGCGAAATGATATGAGTGTTATGAGTAATTCCAGGTTCAATGAAAAACTTGAAAACAAATAAAACTAAATAAAAATGAAAAAGGAACGATCATACCATGGTGGGTTGTCTCCCACCTAGTACTTTTAGTTAAAGTCCTTCAGTTGGACAATTGAGGAGCTTCCTGTTATGGCGGCTTGTGCTTGAACTCATCCAGAAATCTCCACCAATATTTGGAGTTCCAGTAGCCTCCGGGGTCCCAAACTAGGCATGTGAAGCTTCTGAGCAGCTTCAAAGAGATTTTCAGGCTCCCGGGGTGATGGATATCAGAATATATTCCAGGATCCCAAACTTTGGTTCCAAATCCGCTTTCGTTTTGATCTATTCTTTTCCATCTGAGCGGTTTGGAAATTAGATTCTCACCAAGATGACCAAACGTTTTCCGAGATCTATTCGATTGAGCATGATACCAATCCTTGCACTTCGAGTTGAAGCGTGGAACCTTATTGAACCTTGTGCACCAGCTCTGAGTACGAGCCATTTCCCTTTTCCTCTTAAAGCCGTAAAGAGCTCTAAGATGACCATCTGTTTCAAGCAAACCATATTCAAGTGGAAAAATAAAGATAAGAGTCAAGGATTTTACCCAGTTGAAGTCTGTATTGGGTGGTAATGGCCTTGGGATCAGTGTTTCCAGGGGTTCTGCAAGATCTACTCCCTTGTGGTCTTCAGTGGATTCCTCCACTTCCTTGTAAACCTTTTTCATTCCAGCCATGTCCTGGTCAAAGTCTTCCATATCTTCCTCATCACTTGAGTCATAAACAGGAGGTTGAGAAAAGTCGACCTCTGCATCATCTTCGTATTCACTTGGGGAAGATTCTTCTGTCTCAAAGGATTCACTTGCGGATGCAAGTTCATCATGAGGAGGACTTGACTGGTGACTATCATCATCAAAGAAACATGCGTCTTGAGTTACTCCGTCCAGTTCTTCATAAGATATCTGCATTGGAGGTTGTGCAACATCCTCTTTAACGTCAGTTGTAACATCCTTGACGGGGTCTTCCATGACTCTGTATTCCCGTGGAGGTTCAGCATCTCCCAAATCTTCAACCAACTCTTCTTCTTCTATAATGACAGCGTCCTCTACTTGTTCTAGTACGAAGTTGAGCTTTATGCTATCCACTGGAGTTCCTTGTGTCTTCTTCACAATACATTCTTCATTAGATTCTCCACATAAAGCCATGGGAGTCTGTTGAGTGGCTGAATGTCTGGAAGATAGTTGATTTATTGCTTGCTCCAGTTTGCTGAAGGGTTGTATTGAATTGGTTTACTGATTCTTCGAAGTGAATCTGTGATTCTTGGCTTGATGGATATAAACATGGTTTGTAGGAGAGTGGTGGTTCTTGGGAGTGATTGAATTGGCGTTGGGGTGGATAAGGATCATGTGGTAGTGAATGGTGAAAAGAAGCTTGTAAGTATGGTGGATTGGGGCTGTGTTGGAAGGATGGTCTCTGAGCACAGGGTGGGGCTTGTTGGTAGCTACAAGGCGGTCCACCGAATCTATTAGTTGGACATGCATTGTAAAATGGTCTTTGTCCATGGCATCTAGGATGGTGTTGTTGCCTAAAGGGTTGATTGGATCCTTGTGGCTCCATCCATCCTTGATTACTTAAACCTTGATGCATAGTCCTGTTATAGCTTCCATTCATTGCAACAAAATTAGAACCAAACTCAAAGCGAGAGGGGTGAGAATTCATAATAGTTATCAGAAATAAGAGGGAAGAGAGAAAACAAATAAACAAGCAAAAGAAAATTTATTTTATATATATATATATATAAAGCAAAAGAAAATTTATTTTATATATATATATATATATATATATATATATATATATATTGAAAAATATTTACAATAACCAATAATAAGGCACACGTTTGCAATTCCCCGGCAACGGCGCCATTTTGATGAGAGAACTTTTGCGTGGTCTAGAATTCAGAATAAATTCCCGTTGCAAGTATAGCTTCTAAACCAACAAAATTCCTTTCATACAAATGTTTTGGTTGTCACAAGTAACAAACCCCTAAATAAATTGATAACCGAAGTATTTAAACCTCGGGTCGTCTTCTCAAGGAATTGCAGGGAGGTATGTTCTTATTATTGGTTATGAGTTTGTAAATTGGGGGTTTTAAGAATGAGGAATGAATATGGCAAATAATTTAAATGGCAATTAAAATAAATAAATACTGTAAAGAAAACCCTTTGGCAAGGTATGAGAAATTGGAAGTCCAGACTTAGTTATTCTTATCAATAATAATGAAAGTTGAATCTTAATTCCACTTAGTTAACCTTTGCTAAAGCAAAGAAAAGTCAAGGGACTAATTAGTTTGACCTTCGAATCCTATTATTTCCTAAGAAAAGGTTGGGGTTATTGAAGTTCAATTCAATTAGCGATAACAGTTATCAATTATGTTGAGCTAAGATAACTCCTGAGTTACTGATTTCTTAACCAAGACCAAAAGGAAAGGGATTAAATCTACTAGAATGAAAATAAATTGAATAAAACCAAAGCATCCATAACATATAAATCTAAAATACCTAAAATCATATTAAATAAAAATGTCAATTCTAACATGGACAATATCATCAGCCAATTGGGCAACATCAATCAAACACAAATAAAAATATCATAGTAAATAAAAGTAGAAGAGAAACATAAATTATTGAACCTGATGAAGATGAAGTAATCCTGAAGTGATTAAAAAAGAAATCCTAAATCCTTTAAGAGGAATCCTAATCCTAATCCTAAGAGAGAGGAGAGAACCTCTCTCTCTAAAAACTACATTTAAAACATGAAAAGTGAATTATGAAAAGCATGATTATGAATGGATGCATTCCCCCACTTTATAGCCTCAAATATGTGTTCTCTGGGCCAAAAACTGGGTCAAAAACAGACCAGAAGTCACTTCCAGCGCTTTCTGATTCGTACAGGTCGCGGCCAAGTGACGCGGAGGCGTCGCCCACGCGGCCGCGCGGATTGAAGTTCGCAGATGCGACGCGTCTGCGTGGATCACACGTTCACATCGTCTAGCGTCAGGGCAACTATGGCATATTATATATCAATCAAAGCCCCGGACGTTAGCTTTCTAACGCAACTGAATCTGCATCGTTTGGACCTCTCTAGCTAAAGTTATAGCCATTTGAGTGCGGAGAGGTTAGGCTGAACAGCTTAGTAGTTCCTCCAACTTGTATTCCTTCCACTTTTGCATGCTTCCTTTCCATCCTCTAAGCCATTCCTACCTTGTAATCTCTGAAATCACTTAACACACATATCAAGGCATCTAATGGTAATAAGAGAGGTTTAAACATAGGGAACTTAAGGCCAAAGAAGCATGTTTTCAATCAAAGCACATAATTAGGAAGGCAAATGTAAAACCATGCAAATAGTATGAATAAGTGGGTAAAGAGTTGATAAAATATACTCAATTGAGCACAAGATAAACCATGAAATAGTGGTTTATCACAAATCTATGAAAAAGGCTTATGGACAGGTAGAGGACGTGCTAGTAAAGGTTAAAGACTTTTACATCCCTGCTAATTTCATAATCCTAGACACTAGGAATGATGAGGATGAATCCATCATCCTTGGAAGACCCTTCCTATCCACAGCAAAAACTGTGATTGATGTGGACAGAGGAGAGTTGATCCTTCAATTGAATGAGGACTACCTTGTGTTTAAAACTCAAGGATCTACCTCTGTAACCATGGAGAAGAAGCAAGAAAAGCTTCTCTCAATACAGACTCAAACAAAGTCCCCACAGTCAAACTCTATGTTTAGAGTTGGGAGGCCACAACCAAATTCTAAGTTTGGTGTTGAACCCCCCATTCAAACTCTAAGTTTGGTGTTGGGAGGTCCCAACAATGCTCTGAACATCTGTGAAGCTCTATGTGAGCTCACTATCAAGCTATTGACATTAAAGAAGCGATTATTGGGAGGCAACCCAATTTTATTTTTTCTATGTTATTTTCTTTTTTAGGTTGATGATCATGTGGAGTCACAAAAACAAACTGCAAAAATTAAAGAAAAATAAAAACAGCATTAAAAATAGCACACACTGGAGGAGAAACTTACTGGCGTTTAAACGCCAATAAAGGTAGCAAAATGGGCGTTTAACGCCCAGTCTGGCACCATTCTGGGCGTTAAACGCCAGAAAGAAGCACCAGTTTGGCGTTAAATGCCAGAAAGAGGCTACAAACTGGCGTTAAACCCCAGAAATAGGTTGCAGCTTGGTGTTTAATGCCAGGAAAGGAATAAAAGTTGGCGTTTAATGCCAGAAACAAGCAGTAGTCTGGCGTTAAACGCCAGTATTGCACAACAGGGGCGTTTTGCACGCCTAAAAGGAGCAGGGATGAAAAATCTTTGACCCCTCAGGATTTGTGGACCCCGCAGGATCCCCACCTATCCCACCTCTCTCTCTCTCTCTCTCTCTCTCTCTCTCTCTCTCTCTCTCTCTCTCCCTCACACATCTCTATAACACTCTACCCAAAACACCACTCACCTATCAAATCCTATTCTTTTCCCTATATTTTCTTCACCAATCACCTCCATATCTTTTCCCAAAAAACCCCACCTACCTCACTTTCAAATTCAAACACTTTTTCTTCCAAACCCACCCAATTCATTCGGCCACGCCCCCTCTCTTTTCCTATAAATACCCCTCTTCACTCCTTCATTTTCACACATCACAAACACTCTCCTACTCCCTTAGCCGAACCTATCTCTCACTCCATCTCTTCTATTTTCTTCTTTTTCCCCTTCTTCTTTCTTCTTTTGCTCAAGGACGAGCAAACCTTTTAAGTTTGGTGTGGTAAAAGCATTGCTTTTTGTTTTTCCATAACCATTTATGGCACCTAAGGCTGGATAAACCTCTAGAAAGTGGAAAGGGAAGGCAAAAGCTTCCACCTCCGAGTCATGGGAGATGGAGAGATTCATCTCGAAGGTTCATCAAGACTGGTGCACGAAATTGTGATCAATACTTTTCACAACTCAAACAATCCCCGGTGATGAAACCAAAAACTTGGTGTTCAATACCATGGCATAAACACAACTTCGCACAACTAACCAGCAAGTGTACTGGGTCGTCCAAGTAATAAACCTTACGCGAGTAAGGGTCGATCCCACAGAGATTGTTGGTATGAAGCAAGCTATGGTCACCTTGTAAATCTCAGTCAGGCAAACTCAAATGGATATGGGTGATATACGAATAAAACATAAAGATAAAGATAGAGATACTTATGTAATTCATTGGTAGGAATTTCAGATAAGCGTATGAAGATGCTTAGTCCCTTCCGTCTCTCTGCTTTCCTACTGTCTTCATCCAATCCTTCTTACTCCTTTCCATGGCAAGCTTAAGCAAGGGTTTCACCGTTGTCAGTGGCTACCTCCCATCCTCTCAGTGGAAATGTTCAACGCACCCTGTCACGGCACGGCTATCCATCTGTCGGTTCTCAATCAGGCTGGAATAGAATCCAGTGATTCTTTTGCGTCTGTCACTAACGCCCCGCCCTCAGGAGTTTGAAGCTCGTCACAGTCATTCAATCATTGAATCCTACTCAGAATACCACAGACAAGGTTTAGACCTTCTGGATTCTCTTGAATGCCGCCATCAGTTCTAGCCTATACCACGACGACTCTGATCTCACGGAATGGCTGGCTCGGTTGTCAGGCGAGCGCTCGGTTGTCAGGCGATCAACCATGCATCGTGTATCAGGAATCCAAGAGATATCCACCCAATCTAAGGTAGAACGGAGGTGGTTGTCAGGCACACGTTCATAGGTGAGAATGATGATGAGTGTCACGGATCATCACATTCATCAAGTTGAAGGACAAGTGATATCTTAGAACAAGAACAAGCGGAATTGAATAGAAGAACAATAGTAATTGCATTAATACTCGAGGTACATTAGAGTTCCACACCTTAATCTATGGTGTGTAGAAACTCCACCGTTAAAAATACATAAGTGATAGTGTGATCATTGGCTTCGGCCCCAGAGAGGGAACCAGAAGAACCAAGATGAGAATACAAGAGTAAAAGGTCCTATATATAGAGAACTAGTAGTCTAGGATTTACAAAGATGAGTAAATGACATAAAAATCCACTTCCGGGCCCACTTGGTGTGTGCTTGGGCTGAGCATTGAAGCATTTTCGTGTAGAGACTCTTCTTGGAGTTAAACGCCAGCTTTTATGCCAGTTTGGGCGTTTAACTCCCATCCTTGTGCCAGTTCCGGCGTTTAACGCTGGGAATTCTGAGGGTGACTTTGAACGCCGGTTTGGGCCATCAAATCTTGGGCAAAGTATAGACTATCATATATTGCTGGAAAGCCTAGGATGTATACTTTCCAACGCCGTTGAGAGCGCGCCAATTGGGCTTCTGTAGCTCCAGAAAATCCACTTCGAGTGCAGGGAGGTCAGAATCCAACAGCATCTGCAGTCCTTTTTAGTCTCTGAATCAGATTTTTGCTCAGGTCCCTCAATTTCAGCCAGAAAATACCTGAAATCACAGAAAAACACACAAACTCATAGTAAAGTCCATAAAAGTGAATTTTAACTAAAAACTAATAAAAATATACTAAAAACTAACTAGATCATACTAAAAACATACTAAAAACAATGTCAAAAAGCGTACAAATTATCCGCTCATCACAACACCAAACTTAAATTGTTGCTTGTCCTCAAGCAACTGAAAATCAAATAAGATAAAAAGAAGAGCATATGCAATGAATTCCAAAAACATCTATAAAGATCAGTATTAATTAGATGAGCGGGGCTTTTAGCTTTTTGCCTCTGAATAGTTTTGGCATCTCACTCTATCCTTTGAAATTCAGAATGATTGGCTTCTTTAGGAACTCAGAATCCAGATAGTGTCATTGCTTCTCTTAGTTAAGTATGATGATTCTTGAACACAGCTACTTATTGAGTCTTGGCTGTGGCCCAAAGCACTTTGTCTTCCAGTATTACCACCGGATACATACATGCCATAGACACATAATTGGGTGAACCTTTTCAGATTGTGACTCAGCTTTGCTAGAGTCCCCAATTAGAGGTGTCCAGGGTTCTTAAGCACACTCTTTTTGCCTTGGATCACACTTTTATTTCTCTTTTTTTTTTCGTTTTCTTTTCTCCCTTTTTTTTCGTTTTTCTCTTTTCTCTTTTTTTTCTTTTTCTTTTTTTTTTGTATTCATTGCTTTTTCTTGCTTCAAGAATCATTTTAATGATTTTTCAGATCCTCAATAACATTTCTCCTTGTTCATCATTCTTTCAAGAGCCAACATTCATGAACCACAAATTCAAAAGACATATGCACTGTTTAAGCATACATTCAGAGAACAAAAATATTGCCACCACATCAAAATAATTAAACTGTTGTAAAATTCAAAATTCATGCAATTCATCTCTTTTTCAATTAAGAACATTTTTCATTCAAGAGAGGTGATGGATTCATAGGACATTCATAACTTTAAGGCATAGACACTAAGAAACTAATGATCACAAGACACAAACATAGATAAACATAAGCACTAAAATTCGAAAAACAGAAAATAAAGAACAAGGAAATTAAAGAACGGGTCCACCTTAGTGATGGCGGCTTATTCTTCCTCTTGAAGATCCTATGGAGTGCTTGAGCTCCTCAATGTCTCTTCCTTGTCTTTGTTGTTCCTCTCTCATGATTCTTTGATCTTCTCTAATTTCATGGAGGAGGACGGAGTGTTCTTGGTGCTCCACCCTTAGTTGTCCCATGTTAGAACTCAATTCCCCTAGGGAGGTGTTTAGTTGCTCCCAATAGTTTTGTGGAGGAAAGTGTATCCCTTGAGGCATCTCAGGGATTTGATGATGAGAGGGGTCTCTTGTTTTCTCCATCCTCTTCTTAGTGATGGGCTTGTCCTCATCAATGGGGATGTCTCCCTCTATGTCAACTCCAACTGAATAACAGAGGTGACAAATGAGATGAGGAAAGGCTAACCTTGCCAAGGTAGAGGACTTGTCCGCCACCTTATAAAGTTCTTGAGCTATAACCTCATGAACTTCTACTTCTTCTCCAATCATGATGCTATGGATCATGATAGCCCGGTCTATAGTAACTTCAGACCGGTTGCTAGTGGGAATGATTGAGCGTTGGATAAACTCTAACCATCCCCTAGCCACGGGCTTGAGGTCATGCCTTCTCAATTGAACCGGCTTCCCTCTTGAATCTCTCTTCCATTGGGCGCCCTCTTCACAAATGACTGTGAGGACTTGGTCCAACCTTTGATCAAAGTTGACCCTTCTAGTGTAAGGATGTTCATCTCCTTGCATCATGGGCAAGTTGAATGCCAACCTTACATTTTCCGGACTAAAATCCAAGTATTTCCCCCGAACCATAGTAAGCCAATTCTTTGGATCCGGGTTCACACTTTGATCATGGTTCTTGGTGATCCATGCATTGGCATAGAACTCTTGAACCATTAAGATTCCGACTTGTTGAATGGGGTTGGTAAGAACTTCCCAACCTCTTCTTCAGATCTCGTGTCGGATCTCCGAATATTCACTCTTTTTGAGTGAAAAAGGGACCTCGGGGATCACTTTCTTCAAAGCCACAACTTCATAGAAGTGGTCTTGATGCACCCTTGAGATGATTCTCTCCATCTCCCATGACTCGGAGGTGGAAGCTTTTGCCTTCCCTTTCCTCTTTCTAGAGGTTTCTCCGGCCTTGGATGCCATAAATGGTTATGGAAAAACAAAAAGCAATGCTTTTACCACACCAAACTTAAAAGGTTTGCTCGTCCTCGAGCAAAAGAAAAAAGAAGAGAGTAGAAGAAGAAGAAATGAAGGAGATGGAGGGGGCCTTGTGGTTCGGCTATAGGAGGGAGAAGTAGTGTTTATGTTGTGTGAAAATGAAGGAGTGAAGATGGGTTTATATAGGAGTGGGGAGAGGGGTAGGGTTCGGTCATGTGAGGGTGGGTTTGGGTGGGAAAGTGGTTTGAATTTGAATGGTGAGGTAGGTGGGGTTTTATGAAGGATGGATGTGAGTGGTGAAGAGAAAGATGGGATTTGATAGGTGAAAGGTTTTTGGGGAAGAGGTGTTGAGGTGATTGGTGAATGGGTGAAGAAGAGAGAGAGTGGTGGGGTAGGTGGGGATCTTGTGGGGTCCACAGATCCTGAGGTGTCAAGGAAAAGTCATCCCTGCACCAAGTGGCGAGCAAAATTGCTCTTCATGCCAATTCTGGCGTTAAACGTCGGGCTGGTGCCCCTTTCTGGCGTTTAACGCCATGTTCTTGCCCTTTACTGGCGTTTAACGCCGGTCTGGTGCCCCTTTCTGGCGTTAAACGCCCAGAATGGTGCCAGACTGGGCGTTAAACGCCCATCTACTAGCCTTACTGGCGTTTAAACGCCAACAGGTTCTTCCTCCAGGGTGTGCTGTTTTTCTTTCTGTTTTTCATTCTGTTTTTGCTTTTTCAATTGATTTTGTGACTTCTCATGATCATCAACCTACAGAAAACATAAAATAACAAAGGAAAATAGATAAAATATAACATTGGGTTGCCTCCCAACAAGCGCTTCTTTAATGTCAGTAGCTTGACAGTGGGCTCTCATGGAGCCTCACAGATGCTCAGAGCAATATTGGAACCTCCCAACACCAAACTTAGATTTTGAATGTGGGGGTTCAACACCAAACTTAGAAGTTGGTTGTGGCCTCCCAACACCAAACTTAGAGTTTGACTGTGGGGGCTCTGTTTGGCTCTGTTTTGAGAGAAGCTCTTCATGCTTCCTCTCCATGATGACAGAGGGATATCCTTGAGCCTTAAACACAAAGGATTCTTCATTCACTTGAATGATCAATTCTCCTCTATCAACATCAATCACAGCCTTTGCTGTGGTTAGGAAGGGTCTGCCAAGGATGATGGATTCATCCATGCACTTCCCAGTCTTTAGGACTATGAAATCAGCAGGGATGTAATGGTCTTCAACTTTTACCAGAACATCCTCTACAAGTCCATAAGCTTGTTTTCTTGAATTGTCTACCATCTCTAGTGAGATTTTTGCAGCTTGCACCTCAAAGATCCCTAACTTCTCCATTACAGAGAGAGGCATGAGGTTTACACTTGACCCTAGGTCACACAAGGCCTTCTTGAAGGTCATGGTGCCTATGGTACAAGGTATTGAAAACTTCCCAGGATCCTGTCTCTTTTGAGGAAATTTCTGCCTAGACAAGTCATCCAGTTCTTTGGTGAGCAAAAGGGGTTCATCCTCCCAAGTCTCATTTCCAAATAACTTGTCATTTAGCTTCATGATTGCTCCAAGGTATTTAGCAACTTGCTCTTCAGTGACATACTCATCTTCTTCAGAGGAGGAATACTCATCAGAGCTCATGAATGGCAGAAGTAAGTCCAATGGAATCTCTATGGTCTCATTTTGAGCCTCAGATTCCCATGGGTCCTCATTGGGGAACTTATTGGAGGCCAGTGGACGTCCATTGAGGTCTTCCTCAGTGGCGTTCACTGCCTCTTCCTCCTCTCCAAATTCGGCCATGTTGATGGCTTTACACTCTCCTTTTGGATTTTCTTCTGTATTGCTTGGAAGAGTACTAGGAGGGAGTTCAGTAATTTTCTTGCTCAGCTGACCCACTTGTGCCTCTAAATTTCTAATGGAGGATCTTGTTTCAGTCATGAAACTTTAAGTGGTTTTGATTAGATCAGAGACCATGGTTGCTAAGTCAGAGGTGTTCTGCTTAGAACTCTCTGTCTGTTGCTGAGAAGATGATGGAAAAGGCTTGCCACTGCTAAACCTGTTTCTTCCACCATTATTATTGTTGAAACCTTGTTGAGGTCTCTGTTGATCCTTCCATGAGAGATTTGGATGATTTCTCCATGAAGGATTGTAGGTGTTTCCATAGGGATCTCCCATGTAATTCACCTCTTCCATTGAAGGGTTCTCAGGATCATAAGCTTCTTCTTCAGATGAAGCCTCCTTAGTACTACCTGGTGCATTTTGCATTCCAGACAGACTTTGAGAAATCATATTGACTTGCTGAGTCAATATTTTGTTCTGAGCCAATATGGCATTCAGAGTATCAACTCAAGAACTCCTTTCTTCTGATTTGTCCCATTGTTCACAGGATTCCTTTCAGAAGTGTACATGAAATGGGTTATTTGAAACCATTTCAATAAGTTCTTGAGCTTCTGTAGGCGTCTTCTTCTGATGAAGAGATCCTCCAGCAGAGCTATCCAAAGACATCTTGGATAGTTCAGAGAGACCATCATAGAAAATACCTATGATGCTCCATTCAGAAAGCATGTCAGAGGGACACTTTTTGATTAATTGCTTGTATCTTTCCCAAGCTTCATAGAGGGATTCTCCTTCCTTCTGTCTGAAGGTTTGGACTTCCACTCTAAGCTTACTCAATTTTTGAGGTGGAAAGAACTTTGCCAAGAAGGCATTGACTAGCTTTTCCCAAGAGTTCAGGCTTTCTTTAGGTTGTGAGTCCAACCATATTCTAGCTCTGTCTCTTACAGCAAAAGGGAATAGCATAAGTCTGTAGACCTCAGGGTCAATCCCATTGGTCTTGACAGTGTCACAGATTTGCAAGAACTCAGCTAAGAACTGATGAGGATCTTCCAATGGAAGTCCATGGAACTTGCAATTCTGTTGCATTAGAGAAACTAATTGAGGCTTAAGCTCAAAGTTGTTTGCTCCAATGGCAGGGATAGAGATGCTTCTCCCATAGAAGTCGGGAGTAGGTGCAGTAAAGTCACCCAGCACCTTCCTTTCATTGTTGGCATTGTTGTTGTTTTCGGCTGCCATGTGTTCTTCTTCTTTGAAGAATTCAGTTAGGTCCTCTACAGAGAATTGTGCCTTAGCTTCTCTTAGCTTTCGCTTCAAGGTCCTTTCAGGTTTAGGATCAGCCTCAACAAGAATGCTTTTGTCTTTGCTCCTGCTCATATGAAAGAGAAGAAAACAAGGAAATATGGAATCCTCTATGTCACAGTAAAGAGATTCCTTGAGGTGTCAGAGGAAAAGAAAAATAGAAGGTAGAAGTAGAAAATTCGAACTTATCAAAGAAGATGGAGTTCGAATTGTGCATTAAGGAATAGTGTTAGTCCATAAATAGAAGGATGTGAAAAGAGGGGAAGTAATTTTTTTGAAAATAATTCTAAAAAGATTTTAAAAACATTTTGAAAAACTTTAATTGATTTTCGAAAATCATGATTGAGAAAAAAGTAAAGTGATTTTTGAAAAAGATTTGATTGAAAAGATTTGATTTGAAAAAGATTTGATTTTGAAAAATTTTGAAAACTTAAAAAAAATCTGAATCAAAAACAGAATCTTCCCTCTTGTGCCATCCTGGCGTTAAACGCCCAGAATGGTGCACATTCTGGCATTTAACGCCCAAAACTCTACCCTTTTGGGCGTTAAACGCCCAGCCAGGTACCCTGGCTGGCGTTTAAACGCCAGTCTGTCTTCTTTACTGGGCATTTTGAACGCCCAGCTTTTTCTGTGTAATTCCTCTGCAGTATGTTCTGAATCTTCAATTCTCTGTATTATTGACTTGAAAAGACACAAATTAAAAATATTTTTGGATTTTTAATAATGAGGAATAATCAAAATGCAACTAAAATCAAATAACAATGCATGCAAGACACCAAACTTAGCAGTTTGTATACTACTGACACTAATGAGAATGCATATGAGATACATAAACACTCAAGTCAAGAGAATTTAAAAATCAGAGCAATGAAATCATCAAGAACAACTTGAAGATTAATGAAGACACATGCATGAATGCAAGAAGAACAGAAACATGCAATTGACATCAAACTTAAAATGAAACACTAGACTCAAACAAGAAATATTTTTGGATTTTATGATTTTGTAATTTTTTTGGATTTTTCGAAAATTAAGTGGAAAAGAAAATAAAGATATCAAAATTCTTAATGAGAATTCCAGGAATCATGCAATGTTTAGTCTAAGACTCCGATCCAGGAATTAGACATGGCTTCATAGCCAGCCAAGCTTTCAAAGAAAGCTTCGATCCAAAACACTAGACATGGCCAATGGCCAGCCAAACCTTAGCAGATCACTGCTCCAACAGCAAGATTGATAGAAATCAACATGCTCTTGTGATGATAAGTTGAAATCTCGGTCCAATAAAATTAGACATGGCTTCACAGCCAGCCAGACTTCAACAGATCATCATGAAACTCTAGAATTCATTCTTAAGAACTCTGAAGAAAAAAAATACCTAATCTAAGCAACAAGATGAACCGTCAGTTGTCCATACTCGAACAATCCCTGGCAACGGCGCCAAAAACTTGGTGCACGAAATTGTGATCAATACTTTTCACAACTCAAATAATCCCCGGTGATGAAACCAAAAACTTGGTGTTCAATACCATGGCATAAACACAACTTCGCACAACTAACCAGCAAGTGTACTGGGTCGTCCAAGTAATAAACCTTACGCGAGTAAGGGTTGATCCCACAGAGATTGTTGGTATGAAGCAAGCTATGGTCACCTTGTAAATCTCAGTCAGGCAAACTCAAATGGATATGGGTGATATACGAATAAAACATAAAGATAAAGATAGAGATACTTATGTAATTCATTGGTAGGAATTTCAGATAAGCGTATGAAGATGCTTGGTCCCTTCCGTCTCTCTGCTTTCCTACTGTCTTCATCCAATCCTTCTTACTCCTTTCCATGGCAAGCTTAAGCAAGGGTTTCACCGTTGTCAGTGGCTACCTCCCATCCTCTCAGTGGAAATGTTCAACGCACCCTGTCATGGCACGGGTATCCATCTGTCGGTTCTCAATCAGGCCGGAATAGAATCCAGTGATTCTTTTGCGTCTGTCACTAACGCCCCGCCCTCAGGAGTTTGAAGCTCGTCACAGTCATTCAATCATTGAATCCTACTCAGAATACCACAGACAAGGTTTAGACCTTCTGGATTCTCTTGAATGCCGCCATCAGTTCTAGCCTATACCACGACGACTCTGATCTCACGGAATGGCTGGCTCGGTTGTCAGGCGATCAACCATGCATCGTGTATCAGGAATCCAAGAGATATCCACCCAATCTAAGGTAGAACGGAGGTGGTTGTCAGGCACACGTTCATAGGTGAGAATGATGATGAGTGTCACGGATCATCACATTCATCAAGTTGAAGGACAAGTGATATCTTAGAACAAGAACAAGCGGAATTGAATAGAAGAACAATAGTAATTGCATTAATACTCGAGGTACAGCAGAGCTCCACACCTTAATCTATGGTGTGTAGAAACTCCACCATTGAAAATACATAAGTGATAGTGTGATCATTGGCTTCGGCCCCAGAGAGGGAACCAGAAGAACCAAGATGAGAATACAAGAGTAAAAGGTCCTATATATAGAGAACTAGTAGTCTAGGATTTACAAAGATGAGTAAATGACATAAAAATCCACTTCCGGGCCCACTTGGTGTGTGCTTGGGCTGAGCATTGAAGCATTTTCGTGTAGAGACTCTTCTTGAAGTTAAACGCCAGCTTCTATGCCAGTTTGGGCGTTTAACTACCATCCTTGTGCCAGTTCCGGCGTTTAACGCTGGGAATTCTAAGGGTGACTTTGAACGCCAGTTTGGGCCATCAAATCTTGGGCAAAGTATGGACTATCATATATTGCTGGAAAGCCCAGGATGTCTACTTTTTAACGCCGTTGAGAGCGTGCCAATTGGGCTTCTGTAGCTCCAGAAAATCCACTTCGAGTGCAGGGAGCTCAGAATCCAACAGCATCTGCAGTCCTTTTTAGTCTCTGAATCAGATTTTTGCTCAGGTCCCTCAATTTCAGCCAGAAAATACCTGAAATCACAGAAAAATACACAAACTCATAGTAAAGTCCAGAAAGTGAATTTTAACTAAAAACTAATAAAAATATACTAAAAACTAACTAGATCATACTAAAAACATACTAAAAATAATGCCAAAAAGCGTACAAATTATCCGCTCATCAAAGACCACTTTCATGAAGTTGTGGCCAAGAAGAAGGTGATCCCTGAGGTCCCTTTCATGCTCAGGAAAAATGAGTATCCATAGATCCGACATGAGATCTGAAGAAGTGGTTGGAAAGTTCTCACTAACCCCATTCAACAAGTCGGAATATTAATGGTTCAAAAGTTCTATGCCAATGCATGGATCACTAGGAACCATGATCAAAGTATGAACCCGAATCCAAAGAATTGGCTTACAATGGTTCGGGGAAAATACTTAGATTTCAGTCCAGAAAATGTAAGGTTGGTGTTCCACTTGCCAATAATGTAAGAAAACGCACGCCCCTACACTAGAAGGGTCAACTTTGATCAAAGGTTGGACCAAGTCCTCATGGACATATGTGTGGAAGGAGCTCAATAGAAAAGAGACTCAAGAGGTAATCCGGTTCAATTGAGAAGACCGGACCTTAAGCCTGTGGCTAGAGGATGGTTGGAGTTCATCCAACGCTCCATCATTCCTACTAGCAACCGATTTGAAGTGACTGTGGATCGGGCCATCATGATCCATAGTATCATGATTGGGGAGGAAGTAGAAGTTCATGAGATCATACCTCTAGAACTCTACAAGGTGGCTGACAAGTCAAACACCTGATAAACCCCATTTTTAGGGTTTATCTTGTATTGAATTTAGAGTATTTTGATAATCTTTTCTCGCATTTAGCCTATGAATTAGCATGGTTTTGTTATCTCTCCCGTATTTGTGCTTAAGTGTAAAAACATGCTTTTTAAGCCTTATTTTGATGAATTCTAATTTCTCTCATAAGATGCCTTGATGTGTTTGCTAGTAATTCCAGGGTTGAAATAGGCTAGGCATGGATCAAAGGAACAAGGAAGAAAGCATGCAAGTGGAGAGAAGCACAAAAGCCAAAGAATTGATCTCGACTAAGCACGCGCACGCGCACAAGGCGCCCGCGCGCATATTGCAGAATCGGCCAGGGACGCGCACGCGTACCGTGCGCGCACGCATCGTAGTCCGCACGTGATTCTGTTATTGCAACACGTGCCTGGCAATTTTGGAAGGTTTCAGCAACCAACTTTGGCGCCAAATTGCATATAAGAACCAAGGATTGAAGGGGATTAATACACATTCACATCTACAAGTTTTCTTAGATATTTTTAGTTAGTTACATTTGTAGAGAGAGAAACTCCAACCTCTCTCTAGGATTCATCTTCATTTTCTCAATTCTCAACCATTCCTTGGTGAGATCTATTACAACTCTCACTTTACTTTGTTCATGTTGTAGATCATCTTCTCTAATCTCAATTAGTGTTTGTAATTGTTCAATTCTCATAGATCTTAGATTTAACTTTGTTGTTTTGGATTCTATTAATTCATTGAAGATCTCATTTTCATTGTTGTTCATTGTTGATTCTTGTTAATATCTTGTGTTGAATCACTTTGATTCTAAACCTCTTCTCAATTTTACTATGTCTTTTATTCTTACTCTCCAAATGTTTGAGAAAATGCCAACTTTAGATATGGAGTAGCATCCCCTCATTTGGCCTAGTGGTTGAGTCATTGGAGACACTTGAATAATGGATGTCAATTGTTGATTAAGAATTGAGAATTGCTAATTGACTTAGAGTGCACTAAAGCTAGACTTCCCTAGGGTAAGACTAGGACTTGTGACTTAAGTTAGTTACTTTTACCTGACTTTCCTCTATAATTAGAGGTTAACTAAGTGAAACAACACTCCTTTGTTATCACAATTGAAGGAAGCTATAGTGATGGAACTTCCAATGTTCAACCTTGGCCAAGGCTTTTAATATTGATTGATTGTTGTTTTCTTTTATTAGCACTTTTATGCCACACTCTTCAAGCCACAAAAGACCACTTAACCAATAACATGCATCCTTGTAGCATTCCTAGGGAAGAACGACTCGGGACTAATACTCTCAGTTATAGATTGTAGAATTGTTTGATGATGGATTTTGCGTCGGTTTAGACTATACTACGATTGATTACTCGATAATTTCTATACCGGCAAAAATTTATTCATCAAAATGGCGCCGTTGCCGGGGAGTGCACATGAGTGCCATGTTTTTGGTTAATGTAAATATGTGAATATTGTAGATATATTTGTCTTTTGCTTGTTTGTTAGTTTTCATTAGATCTCCATTAGTTTTGTTCCTATTTGCCACTATGAATTCTCGTCCTTGTGATTCCGGATATAACTATGACTACGTTGTAGGCGAGGAAAACTTGAATGATGGCTCACATTATGGGAGAGATGAATTCTTAGGAAGGGAACCACATCCATATGAGCAATCATCATGGCAACCTTCCCCTTCAAGTTACTATGATGGTAATCCTTCTTATAATGCATATCATTCCTACGGATATGATGATTCTTATCATGGTTATACCACTCAACCACCATCATTCTATACACCATATTCTCAACCCACATCTTATTTCCACCAATTGCCTACATATGATCCAAGTCTATATTCCCTCTATGCATACCCTTGTGACGACTATGAACAAGCAACCCTTGAATCACCACCACTCCAACATCTTTACCTTCTAACCCAAGTCCCCATGAATGATACACTTGGTATCATTCTTCAAGAGCAAGAAGAGCTCCAAACCGCACTCACGAGTTTCACCTCTACCCTCCAAGAATTTACGTCCCGTATAATTCCACCCTCTACCAATACCAAAATAACTTCCCACCTCAATGCCTTGATGAATCTCCTTTCCAACTATATCATGATTTCCCCTCTCCGCCACAAACCTCCATGGAAGCATATCAATGTCCATTAATCCAAGAGCAATATGATCCCACTTATGTTAGTAAAGCGGAACAAGAATTAAGGGATCGTTTCAAGGAAGAAATGGATCGACTTCAAGCAACCATCCGTCAAAAGATAGATTCTTGGGATTCATACAACAAGCAAAGCATCTCCACGGATGAATGTGAGAAATCAATCGAAGAGATGAGCATGAAGGAGATTTTAAGATCCCAACACGAGGACAAGGAGATGGGATATGTCTTGCAACAAGTGAAGGAGGAAGAGATCATTGAGAAAGAAGAAATGGTTGAAGAGTTAAAGGAAGTTAAACAAGAGGTGGATTTCAAGCTTGAGAACACTTCCACACCAAGTGATATTGTTGATGATCTTGTGGAAGTTGTTGAAGTCTCTCCCATTAAACTTGAAAATGATGTTGAGGAGGATGGTGCGCAACCTCCAAGGCATAGTATGGTAATGAAAGATTGGAAGAGGTTGATCGAGAGATGGATTCAATCATTGAGAATTCCTTATCTACGACTGAATCCCCTCCCATGCCGTTGGTAAGCAATGAAGAAGAGAATGAATTTGAAAGAAGCCACCAAGAGGATGAGGTTGAATTTGAAGAAGCTTGTGAAGAGGTGAAGGTAATCAAGGAAGAGTACAAGGGAGTGGAGCTTGCAAGATCATTGGGACCACCCCTTCCTAAGTCACCATCCAACATAACATTCAAGTGGGTAAAATCCTTATCTCTAATCTTTACTTTCTCACTTGAATATGGTTTACTTAAGACGGATGGGCAACTTAGAGCTCTTTGTGGATTGAGGAGTAAGAAAGGGTCATGTAATGGTTGGAAACATCACTCTAAGTTCATGATGGGCGCTTGCTCAAGGTTGAATGGCAATGGATGGTGTAGAACCAAATTGCGTGGGTCTAGGAGAATGTTTGGAGGCCTAATTGAGAATTCAATGAGTTCGCCAACCAAATGGAAGCACGAAGATCAAGAATTGACATACAAAGTATGGGACCCCGGAACATACATAGAGCACTATCAACTTAGGGGCCTTGCCACTTGCTTGGGCCCCCTTGAAAGTCTTGTACGTTTAAGTTGGGACCCCGGAGGCTATTGGAAGTGCAAACACTGGTGGGGATTCGAAGAAGAGTTCAAGCATAAGCCACCCTAGCAAGGACTCCATCAAAATGTCCAACAAAAGGACTTAAACTAAAAGTGCTAGGTGAGAGACACCCCACCATGGTAAACTCTTTCCGCTCTCTTCTAATTTTGTTTAATAAGTGATTTGAGTTACTATTGTAGGTAGTTTTTTCATCTCATAATTAGCTTGTTTGTGTACATTAGTTGCTACCATATTAACATGTATGTTGTGCTTAGTAGAAATGGAATAAATCTCAAAACCAACTTGCATTTTAGAAAGTGTGTGGTTTTTAACTAAATAAGGAATTGTAAGCACCGTGGGCAATTTAGAGCTTTCAGGCATTTTCCAAAAAAAAAAGGGAGAAAGGAGGGAGGACGCGCACGCACGCGTCCATGAGCGGATGCACCACCATACACCTTCCAGAGAGTTGGGCCTCCCCTAGGCCAGCGTTGTGCCTCAAGCCCAACTCATTCCACGCTGACGCGCACTACGTGCGCGCACGTCCATATAGCTATAGGGAAAGGCACGCGTACACGCACATGCCGCGTGCGCGCAGGCCCAGTAGTGCAACTTCCAGGCCATTTTCCAGAGAGTTAGGCCTAATCTGGGCCAACCTTAAGCTTCCAGCCCAACTCCTCGCACGCGTGTGCGCACGGTACGCGCACGCGTCTTTACCTATTTTCATCATCCATGCCTCAGTGCCTAAGGCGCGCCCGCGTCGATATAAAAATATGAAAACCCTAGACGCGAGGGACGCTGTGCAGTCGCGCACCCTCTTCTCACTCTCATCTTCTCCTTCCTTCAACTCCATCAACCACCATCATCGCCACCGGTCGCAGCCCCGTCACCGCCGGCGACGGCACCGCCGTCGCCACCCAACCCCTCTGCCTTCCTCTCTCTCTCCCTCTCAACCGCTCTGCCTCACCACCCACTCACTCCCCCCTCTGCTCTCCTCCACCACCGGCACGCCTCTGCTGCTCTGCCGGCCACCACCATCACACGGCCAGTCTCTCTCTCTCACCACCAACCAACACTTCGTCGCTTTCCCCCCTCTCTCACTCATCCATTCTGCCCTGTCTCTATTTCTGCATCAACCCCCCCATTTTTGATCCTGCTCAGCTCCCAGGTTCCTGCTCCAACTCTGCTCTCTATTAATCTTTCAATTCTGTTAGTTTTCTGTTAGTTAGTCAGAATCGAAATGTTGCATGTTAGGATAGATAGAAATAATTGCTGTTAGGTAGCTAGGATTGGATAGAGGATTTTAGGCCTGATAAGTGCTCCGTTTGTGCATAATTTGCTGTCTGTTTACTTGGATGTTGTATGCTGATTTTGGACTGCTTTTTATGCACTTCTTGTTGCTTGAATGCTATACTACTACTGCTGTGCTTAATTGATGTTGCTTTCTTGCTAATTGTGCTATTTTGCTATCCGGGAACGTCCAATTTTAAGCCGGGATGCTGCCCAATTTTTGAGAAATTTATTTTTATTTTAGTCTCTATTGCAAATTTGGGCTATTTTCGTTACTGTTGACTTCCCGGATTTGCACCAATCATTGTGAACATGAACCACAACTTCTCTTTTCTTTGAGCCTAAATATCATCATGCCACTAATCCATTTTTTTTAATTACTAATTTCTTTAACCATTTAACTTCTACTCACATTTAACCCTCTTTAACCATTCTTTCAAAGGTATGATGATTTCATTGCTTAATGAGTAAGAGTTGTTAACTTTAGTGACCATAACATTGATGGTTTCCTTTCAATTCATCGCACCCCGTTGCAATTTCATTTTCACTATCAATAATTACATCTCATTGTATGCATTTTGTGAATCCTTTTTACTAGGCAAGCTTTCTTTCATCATAACACTAACTATCAATCTCACCTCTTACTCACTAACTTGTTTAACCTACTCACTTCATTTCTCTTTACTCGACTCATTAACCATTCTTTCGAGTTATGATGATGAATATGCCTATCCCTCAGGTATTGTGTACATAGTTGGATGAATTGATTTCTTGGTTTATGTTTCCACTTATGGTTATTTGCACACCAAGTTTTCAATGCACATCATGATTGCTTGTCATTCATCTTACATCTTGAAAGTTGCTATTAACTGCTATGTGCTACATGTTAAATTGCTATCATATTTGTCTTTTTCAGGATGTCAGATAAAGGAAAAGGGAAAGCATCATCTTCCAAAAAGAGGAAAAAAACACCAGACCCACTTTTGCTTCACTGCTTGCCTATGCTCAAAACCCTCTAAATGACATAGATAAAGCAAACCAATTACTACCGGCTCAGGATACGGTCAAATTTCCCAATCTCTATTGTGGACTCAGATTCCTAAGCTACAATTCAAAGAATCTGAATACTGAGAAGAAGCTGGTTATTCCATCAGATTTGACCGACATCATCCACCAGCGTATTGACCGGATGGGTTTGGCTTTTTTGGATAGGGAATTGAGCCAGGTGAACCGATCTTGGGTGCAGGAGTTCTACTGCAATTTCTTCTGCCATACCCTTGATTCGGTACTTGTTAGGGGGATTGAGGTACCTATCACCGAGCAGGCCATTGAGGATGCCCTTACTTGCCGGCCTAAGACCAGTGACACTGATGCATTCATACAGGCCGAGATAGACCTTCATTGTATGACCTTTGATTTTGAGGCACTGAGAGCAGTGGTAGCCACTCCGGATGCTCCTTGGGTTATGGATGCCGATAACACGGCACCCAAGGGGATGCACTTTAGTTATCTGAGCCGAGAGGCCAAGACTTGGCAGCAGATCTTCGCTCATTATGTCATGCCTACGACTCACTTCACAGAGATCCCAGTTGCTATGTTGATCTTGATCAGCTGTGTGATGGAGGGGAAGGAGGTTTATTACCCCCAGCTGATCAGGCGGTTCATGTGGAGAGCCCACATCCGAGGTCTCTTTCCTTTTCCAGTCATGGTCACTCAGATGATTCAGTGAGCCGGAGTTCCGTGGCACCAGGATGATGTATCACCACCTCCACCGCTCCCTCAGAAGGAGCCAGTTACTATTTCGTGGGGATCCTGGGTGCACGAGAAGCCTGCCTCCCGCCGCCAATCTCGAGCCAGAGTAGCAGTTGAGGGAGCTGGACCCTCTTCATCATCAGCCCCTGCAGGAGCATCTACCGCAGCCGCACCTCAGCCGATTTACTTACTAGTTCAGCGTCTCTTCCGGTACATGGAGCGCAGCAAGCGCCAGATCATGCGTCGCCTAAATCGAATTGACCAGATGTTTGTGGCCCAGGGCCTTGAGCTGCCCCCTCTACCAGAGTCTTCCGGTTCCGATGAGGAGACCCATGCGGGGGAGCATGCAGATTTACAGACTGAGGGTATTCATGCGGATGAGCCAGCACATATGGAGGCACCACCTCAGACACAGGAGTCTCAGCCGGTACCACAGCCACAGCCAGAGCCTATCGGTGTACCTATCCTGATCCTTAGGATTAGCATCGAGGACGATGCTTGATCTTAAGTGTGGGGAGGTAGCCAGTGGCATCATTAGAGGACCGGTGAACATTTTGGCCACTTTCCTAGCTACCTTACTTTGCATACCCTTTGTGTATAATTGATGCATTTTGAGTTTATTTTGGATACCTTTACTGCTTATTTTGGATTTTAGATATTTTGATGCTTTTGGATATTTCTAGATGTTTTGGATGATAGATTCCATACTTTTAGTTGGATTTGTCTTTATACATTTTTTTGCATATCTTTCTTTTTAGTTTGGGTTGTGATTAGAAATCATACTTTGAATTGCAAAAAAAAAAAAACGTAGTCACCCTTTTTGCATAAGAAATTGGTTTTAAGCAGAAAAGAAAAAGGGTAAACTAAGGAAACTTTTGAATTTTTCAATCACAATAATGCTTAGTCAAATATTGAGATTTTTCAAGAAATTTAATTATAGGGCACCAACCCAATTGATTGAAGAAAATTCTTGGTGAAACTTTCTCGAATTCATACTTTGCGAAGCATGTATTGAGCCTAGAACACAAGCTTGTGAGACTTAAGCCTATTGATGTGGTTACATTTTATAACCACTTATTTTCCATTCTTGTGTGAAATTGTTCTCTATCTATGATTGTGATCCTTGATTTGTTTGATTCTATATGTCCATTTATTTCTTGTATTCATGCATTTGTATGATTGAGGCCATTATTTCATTAGCCCACTTACCCAAATAGCCAACCTTTTACTATCCATTGTTAGCCAATTTTGAGCCTAAGCTTAACCAACTTATTCTCATTTTAGCACATTACAAGCCAAAGGCGGAAAACCAATGAAAAGTCCTTGTTTGGATCTTTGATTAGCCTAGGCTAGTGAGAGTGTTTATTATTCAAAGTTGGTGAGGCTTGGGAACATTGGATGGGAAAAAAAGGGGTAGTACACTTTCATGTTTAGGAATTGGGTACATAATCATGTATTGATTAAATGTATAGACCTTATGCATTGATGTTCTTCATATAGTTTGAAAGAAAAAAAAGAAAAATGAAAAGAAAAAGAAATAAAAGTGAAAAAGAAAAAAAAGAGAAACGAAAAGAAAAGAAAAAAATGTATATAGAAAAATAAAGAAAAAAAAAGAGAAGAAAAAAATAATAAAAGGGGACAAAATGCCCCAACGTGAAGTTCAACAAAAGGGAATCAATGCATAAATGTTATGAATCAAGAAATAAGATGCATGAATATGTAAGAAAAAAGTGAAGAATGGGTAGTTAGAGTAGTTTGAATTTGTATAGGTCATTATATAGGTTAGGTGGGAAAGTCTATACTAATCCAAGATCCAAACTCTAGTCCACTTAACCATAAATGAACCTACCTTGACCCTAACCCCATTACAACCTAAATGAAAGACCTCATGATAAATGTATGCATGCGTTGAATAAGTGTTGATTGTTAGAAGAAAATCAAATTTTGGAAAGCATGATTAGAAGAGAATTGAGTGAATTAACCCTTAAACACTTGAGTGAATAGAGCGGATACACATCCGGTGAGGGTTCAAAAGTTCAAGTACATGTGTTCACTCATATTATTTATATTCTTACAAGTTTGAACTCTTTTTGATAATTCAATACAATTGTGGTTGGGACTTAATTCCTATTGCCCTAGCTCTTGTGCTTACACATGTCCTCTTGGGAATTGATTTGTTTGAACTAAGCATTTCCATTTACTTTAGATAGTTGCATTTAGATAAGTTCATATAGTTTAGTTGCATTCAATAAATGTCACACCCCTTAGTTCCTTCTTATTTTAGCATGAGGACATGCTAAGGTTTAAGTGTGGGGAGGTTGATAAACCCCATTTTTAGGGTTTATCTTGTATTGAATTTAGAGTATTTTGATAATCTTTTCTCGCATTTAGCCTATGAATTAGCATGGTTTTGTTATCTCTCCCGTATTTGTGCTTAAGTGTAAAAACATGCTTTTAAGTCTTATTTTGATGAATTCTAATTTCTCCTTGATTCCATAAGATGCCTTGATGTGTTTGCTAGTAATTCCAGGGTTGAAATAGGCTAGGCATGGATCAAAGGAGCAAGGAAGAAAGCATGCAAGTGGAGAGAAGCACAAAAGCCAAAGAATTGATCTCAACTAAGCACGCGCACGCGCACAAGGCGCCCGCGCGCACATCGCAGAATCAGCCAGGGACGCGCACGCGTCGTAGTCCGCACGTGATTCTGTTATTGCAATACGTGCCTGGCAATTTTGGAAGGTTTCAGCAACCAACTTTGGCGCCAAATTGCATATAAGAACCAAGGATTGAAGGGGATTAATACACATTCACATCTACAAGTTTTCTTAGATATTTTTAGTTAGTTACATTTGTAGAGAGAGAAACTCCAACCTCTCTCTAGGATTCATCTTCATTTTCTCAATTCTCAACCATTCCTTGGTGAGATCTATTGCAACTCTCACTTTACTTTGTTCATGTTGTAGATTATCTTCTCTAATCTCAATTAGTGTTTGTAATTGTTTAATTCTCATAGATCTTAGATTTAACTTTGTTGTTTTGGATGCTATTAATTCATTGAAGATCTCATTTTCATTGTTGTTCATTGTTGATTCTTGTTAATCTCTTGTGTTGAATCACTTTGATTCTAAACCTCTTCTCAATTTTACTATGTCTTTCATTCTTGCTCTCCAAATGTTTGAGAAAATGCCAACTTTAGATATGGAGTAGCATCCCCTCATTTGGCCTAGTAGTTGAGTCATTGGAGACACTTGAATAATGGATGTCAATTGTTGATTAAGAATTGAGAATTGCTAATTGACTTAGAGTGCACTAAAGCTAGACTTTCCTAGGGTAAGACTAGGACTTGTGACTTAAGTTAGTTACTTTTACCTGACTTTCCTCTATAATTAGAGGTTAACTAAGTGAAGCAACACTCCTTTGTTATCACAATTGAAGGAAGCTATAGTGATGGAACTTCCAATGTTCAACCTTGGCCAAGGCTTTTAATATTGATTGATTGTTGTTTTCTTTTATTAGCACTTTTATGCCACACTCTTCAAGCCACAAAAGACCACTTAACCAATAACATGCATCCTTGTAGCATTCCTAGGGAAGAACGACTCGGGACTAATACTCTCGGTTATAGATTGTAGAATTGTTTGATGATGGATTTTGCGTCGGTTTAGACTATACTACGATTGATTACTCGATAATTTCTATACCGGCAAAAATTCATTCATCACCACCTTGGCAAGGTTAGCCTTTTCTCATCTCATTTTTCACCTATGAAATTTGGATGGGATTGACATAGAAGGAGACATCCTCATTGAAGAGGACAAGTCCATCACTAAGAAAAGGATGGAGCAAACAAGATAGCCCACTCATGGACCTCAACAAGAGCATGAGGAAATTCCTCATGAAATTCCTGAGATGCCTCAAGGGATGCAATTTCCTCCACACAACTATTGGGAGCAACTTAATACCTCATTGGAAGGCTTGAGTTACAACATGGACCAACTAAGGGTGGAGAACCAAGAGCACTCCATCATTCTTCATGAGATTAGAGAAGATCAAAGAGCTATGAGGGAGGAGCAACAAAGGAAAGGAAGAGACATAGAGGAACTTAGGCGTTCCATTGGATCTTCAAGAGGAGGAACTAGCCGCCATCACTAAGGTGGACCCGTTCTTTAATTTTCTTATTCTTATTTTTTCTGTTTTTTTATTTTTATTCTTTATGTGCTATCTATGTTTGTGTCTTCATTACATGATCATTAGTGTCTAGTGTCTATGTCTTAAAGCTATGAATAATTCCATAAATCCTTCACCTCTCTTAAATGAAAAATGTGCATAATTACAAAAGAACAAGAAGTACTTGGATTTCAAATTTTATCTTGAAATTAGTTTAATTATTTTGATGTGGTGGAAATACTTTTTGTTTTCTGAATGAATGCTTGAACAGTGCATATTTTTTATAGTGAAGTTTATGAATGTTAAAATTGTTGGCTCTTGAAAGAATGATGAACAAAGAGAAATGTTATTGATAATCTGAAAAATTATGAAATTGATTCTTGAAGCAAGAAAAAGTAGTGAAAAAGAAAAAAAAAGTAACAAAAAAAAGAGAAAGAAAGAAAAAGAAAAAGCAAGCAGAAAAAGCCAATAGCCCTTAAAACCAAAAGGCAAGGGTAAAAAGGATCCAAGGCTTTGAGCATTAATGGATAAGAGGCCCAAGGAAATAAAATCCAGGCCTAAGCGGCTAAATCAAGCTGTCCCTAACCATGTGCTTGTGGCATGAAGGTCCAAGTGAAAAGCTTGAGACTGAGTGGTTAAAGTCATGATCCAAAGCAAAAAGAGTGTGCTTAAGAGCTCTGGACACCTCTAACTGGGGACTTTAGCAAAGCTGAGTCACAATCTGAAAAGGTTCACCCAGTCATGTGTCTGTGGCATTTATGTATCCGGTGGTAATACTGGAAAACAAAGTGCTTAGGGCCACGGCCAAGACTCATAAAGTTGATGTGTTCAAGAATCAACATACTGAACTAGGAGAATCAATAACACTATCTAAAATTCTGAGTTCCTATAGATGCCAATCATTCTGAATTTCAAAGGAAAAAGTGAGATGCCAAAACTGTTCAGAAGCAAAAAGCTACTAGTCCTGCTCATCTAATTGGGACTAAGTTTCATTGATATTGTGAGATTCATTATTGTATATTATCTTCTTTTTATTCTATTTTGTTTTCAGTTACTTGGGGACAAGCAACAATTTAAGTTTGGTGTTGTGATGAGCGGATAATTTATACGCTTTTTGGCATTATTTTTAGATAGTTTTTAGTAGGATCTAGCTACTTTTTAGTATATTTTTATTAGTTTTTAAGCAAAATTCACATTTCTCGAATTTACTATGAGTTTGTGTGTTTTTGTGTGATTCCAGGTATTTTCTGGCTGAAATTGAGGGACCTGACCAAAAATCTGATTCAGAGGCTGAAAAAGGACTGCTGATGCTGTTGGATTCTGACCTCCCTGCACTCGAAATGGATTTTTTGGAGCTACAGATGACCAAATGGCACGCTCTTAATTGAGTTGGAAGGTAGACATCCAGGGCTTTCTAGCAATATATAATAGTCCATACTTTGTCCTATTTTTGATGATGCAAACTAGCGTTCAAATGCCAGTTTCCTGCCCTATACTGGCATTAAACGCCAGAAACAGGTTACAAGCTAGAGTTAAACGCCAAAAATAGGCTGCAAACTGACGTTTAACTCCAAGAGAAGTCTCTACATGTGAAAGCTTCAATGCTCAGCCCAAGCACACACCAAGTGGGCCCGAAAGTGGATTTCTGCATCATTTACTTATTTCTGTAACCCTAGTAACTAGTTTAGTATAAATAGAATCTTTTACTATTGTATTAGGGGTCTTTTTCCCTATTTTTGAATTCATATGCCATTTGAGGAGGCTGGCCATTCGGCCATGCCTAGACCTTGTTCTTATGTATTTTCAACGGTGGAGTTTCTACACACCATAGATTAAGGTGTGGAGCTCTGCTGTTCCTCGAGTATCAATGCAATTACTACTATTTTCTATTCAATTCATGCTTATTCCTGTTCTAAGATATCCGTTCACACACAAGAACATGATGAATGTGATGATTATGTGACACTCATCACCATTCCCACTTATGAACGCGTGATTGACAACCACTTCCGTTTTACATGAAAACAAGCTTGAATGTATATCTCTTGGGTTCCTAATCAACGATTCACATCGACTCCCCTCTGACAATGGGGCATCTGAATCCGAGATCGGAATCTTCATGGTATAGGCTAAAATCCATTGGCAGCATTCTTGAGATCTGGAAAGTTTAAACCTTATCTGTGGTATTCCGAGTAGGATCTGGGATGGGATGACTGTGACGAGCTTCAAACTCGCGACTGTAGGGCGTAGTGACAGACGCAAAAGGATAGTAAATCCTATTCCTACACGATCGAGAACCAACAGCTGATTAGCCATACGATATCTGTGCATGGTATTTTTCATCCGAGACGAGAAATCCGACAGTTGATTAGCCGTACAGAAACCGTAGAGGACCATTTTCACTGAGAGGACAGGAAGTAGCCATTGACAACGGTGACACCCAACATACAGCTTTCCATAGAAAGGAGTATGAATGATTGAATGAAGATAGTAGGAAAGCAGAGATTCAGAAGGAATAACGCATCTCCATACGCTTATCTGAAATTCCCACCAATGAATTACATAAGTATCTCTATCTTTATTTTATGTTTATTTATCTTTTAATTATCAAAACTCTATAACCAGTTGAATCCGCCTGACTGAGATTTACAAGATGATCATAGCTTGCTTCAAGCCGACAATCTCCGTGGGATCGACCCTTACTCATGTAAGGTTTATTACTTAGATGACCCATGCACTTGCTGGTTAGTTGTGCAAAGTTGTGAAAAAGAGTTGAGATTACAATTGTGCGTACCAAGTTGTTGGCGCTATTGATATCACAATTTCGTGCACCAGAGGTCCAACAATGGCTTTTGGGGTAAAGGAATAAGGATGGATGAGGAGTTTGACATTTCTGACTTAGGAGGGGTTGAGTCAATTTAAATTAGGTTTTTAAGTTAGGCGAATACGCCAATTTCAACCCAATTACTCCCAAGAATCATCACCTCAATATACACCACCTCCAATGTATGCGAACTTTCAACCACAAGATGAATTTTTCTTTCCACCACAATCCTCCATAGGAGAATGTCCATATCCATCAATCCAAGAGCAATAAGATCCTAATTATGTTAGCCAAGCAGAACAAGAGCCACGGGATCATTTTAAGGAAGCAATGGATCGACTTCAAGCAACCATCCATCAAATGGAGCAAGAAGAAGGCCGAAAAGTACATGAATCTCTCATGGCTAACATTGCCAAAACGAGAGCCACCATTGACCCATGGGACTGATGCAACAAACAAAGCATTTCCACAGATGAATGTGGAAAGTCAACCGAAGAGCAAAGCATGAAGGAGATCTTGGAATCTCAACTTGAGAACAAGGGACTGGAATGTGTTGTGCAACAAGTGGAAAAGATGGAGAGTGTTGAACCACCACATCCTTATCATGATGAGCCACCCTCCTATTATGAACCCCTTCTCCCAACCGATGAACCCTTCCATCCACCCCAACCTCTAATGGATGACACCCTTGATCTTATTCTTCAAAGGCAAAGAGAAATGCTGGGGACAACACTAGAATTCGCGGCTGCCGTGACCGAGTTAGTAAGTCGATTAGCTTCCCAACATTTGGACACTTAAGGAAATCCCATGGCTACATGTGGAGAATCTAATAAAGACCGTAGCATGAAGGAGAGATCAGGAACTCCGGTGGAAAGTGAGGAATGTGACTTTGTATTGGAACAATTGGAGGAAGCCGTAATTGTTGAAGAGGAAGAAGTGGTCGAAGACTTAGGAGATGCTGAACCTCCATGGAAATCTAGAGTTGTAGAGTATTCCTCCAAGAAGCTTGAAATTAATGTTGAGGAGGGTAGTGCACAACCTCTAAGGCATATTTCCTATAAATAATTGGACGGAATAGATCAAGAGGTAAGTTCCTTTGGTAATGATGATCATGAATCAAGCCCTCCTAGTAATAAATCTGCATCCACAAGTGAAATCCTTGAGTTAGAAGATCATTCTCCCGATGGCATTGAAAGAAACGTTGAGGTAAATTTCTCTCAACCTCATATTTATGATTTGAGTGATGGAGAAGAGTTGGATAAACTCGGTGAGGAAGAGCTTGAAAGTGAAGACTCTCTTCAAAAGGTGGAAGTCCTTCGGCAAGGTTGGACGGGAGTTGAATATGTTTTGTCAAGATTGTTGGAGACTTCTCTACCAAGGTTGCCGGCTACTCCTTTATTTGAGTGGGTAAAACTTATGTCTCTTAGCTTTATTATCCCACTTGAGTGTGGTATTCTTGAAACGGATGGCCAACTTAGGAGGCTTTGTTGAATGAAGCATAAGAGAAGGATGTTTAGTGGTTGGAGTTGCAAATCAAGACTCATCAAGGTTGAGATTTCAAGAGCTAGATGTAAGGGTTGGACTAGTGATCAATTGGTTAGATCTAAGAGAAGGGTTTGGTACTTCATTGAGAATTCGGATTGCTTGCAACCCGGTTGGAACAATGATGATCCACTTAAAGACGGGTGTAGAAACAAGATTTGGGATCCCATCATATAAGAGGATCAACTTTGGGAGCTCAAAGGTTGTGAAAAACTTCATCAAGGCTTGGTGAATTCACTTGAAAATATTGGAGCTTATTGGAAGTTCAAGCATTGGTGAAAGTTTCAAGATGAGTTCAAGCACAAGCCACCATGACAAAGAGCTCACTAAATGTCCAACTTAAGGACTTTAACTGAAAGTGTTAGGTGGGACACACCCCACGATGGTAAATTCTTTCTATTTTCTCTTTAATTTATAATGGTAATAAGTTGAATTTTCAATTTTAGTTGGGTTTATTTGGTTTTCACCTGTTTAATAATGTTTAGCATTAATTTGATAGCTTGTTGGTTCAAAAAAAAATTGTGTGTCCCACGCGTGAGCATGGCCAACGTGCACGCATCATGTTGAATGTTGCTTTCTGGTACAGAAACCAGAGAGTTGTGTGGTGCACGAAATTGTGATCAATACTTTTCACAACTCAAATAATCCCCGGTGATGAAACCAAAAACTTGGTGTTCAATACCATGGCATAAACACAACTTCGCACAACTAACCAGCAAGTGTACTAGGTCGTCCAAGTAATAAACCTTACGCGAGTAAGGGTCGATCCCACAGAGATTGTTGGTATGAAGCAAGCTATGGTCACCTTGTAAATCTCAGTCAGGCAAACTCAAATGGGTATGGTGATATACGAATAAAACATAAAGATAAGGATAGAGATACTTATGTAATTCATTGGTAGGAATTTCAGATAAGCGTATGAAGATGCTGTCCCTTCCGTCTCTCTGCTTTCCTACTGTCTTCATCCAATCCTTCTTACTCCTTTCCATGGCAAGCTTAAGCAAGGGTTTCACCGTTGTCAGTGGCTACCTCCCATCCTCTCAGTGAAAATGTTCAACGCACCCTGTCACGGCACGGCTATCCATCTGTCGGTTCTCGATCAGGCCGGAATAGAATCCAGTGATTCTTTTGCGTCTGTCACTAACGCCCCGCCTTCAGGAGTTTGAAGCACGTCACAGTCATTCAATCATTGAATCCTACTCAGAATACCACAGACAAGGTTAGACCTTCCGGATTCTCTTGAATGCCGCCATCAGTTCTAGCCTATACCACGAAGACTCTGATCTCACGGAATGGCTGGCTCGTTTGTCAGGCGAGCACTCGGTTGTCAGGCGATCAACCATGCATCGTGTATCAGGAATCCAAGAGATATTCACCCAATCGAAGGTAGAACGGAGGTGGTTGTCAGTCACACGTTCATAGGTGAGAATGATGATGAGTGTCACTGATCATCACATTCATCAAGTTGAAGAACAAGTGATATCTTAGAACAAGAACAAGCGGAATTGAATAGAAGAACAATAGTAATTGCATTAATACTCGAGGTACAGCAGAGCTCCACACCTTAATCTATGGTGTGTAGAAACTCCACCGTTGAAAATACATAAGAACAAGGTCTAGGCATGGCCGAATGGCCAGCCTCCCAATGAGGGTTCAATCATCAAAACATGATCAAAAGATCCAAAGATTGAAAGATCTCCAATACAATAGTAAAAGGTCCTACTTATAGAAAACTAGTAGCCTAGGGTGTACAGAGATGAGTAAATGACATAAAAATCCACTTCCGGGCCCACTTGGTGTGTGCATGGGCTGAGCATTGAAGTATTTTCGTGTAGAGACTCTTCTTGGAGTTAAACGCCAGCTTTTGTGCCAGTTTGGGCGTTTAACTCCCATTTTGGTGCCAGTTCCGGCGTTTAACGCTGGAAATTCTGAGGGTGACTTTGAACGCCGGTTTGGGCCATCAAATCTTGGGCAAAGTATGGAATATCATATATTGCTGGAAAGCCCAGGATGTCTACTTTCCAACGCCGTTGAGAGCGCGCCAATTGGGCTTCTGCAGCTCCAGAAAATCCACTTCGAGTGCAGGGAGGTCAGAATCCAACAGCATCTGCAGTCCTTTTCAGTCTCTGAATCAGATTTTTGCTCAGGTCCCTCAATTTCAGCCAGAAAATACCTGAAATCACAGAAAAACACACAAACTCATAGTAAAGTCCAGAAAAGTGAATTTTAACTAAAAACTAATAAAAATGTACTAAAAACTAACTAGATCATACTAAAAACATACTAAAAACAATGCCAAAAAGCGTATAAATTATCCGCTCATCATTGTGCTGGAATTATGCGGTTAGGGTGCCAAGCGCACAACCCGACGCGCACGTGTCGTTTGCATTTTTGCCTCCCACGCATGAGCATGGACGACGCGCACGCGTCATATCTCATGCTGCCATCCCTGGTACAAAAAAACAAATACTTACGCGAGAACAGTGCAAGTATTGTGCGAGGAGCACAATTCATATCCACGCGTACACGTGGCTGACGCGTACGCGTCAGCTCCTCATTCCGCAACCCACGTGTGCGCGTGGACGACACTTATGCGTCGCTTCTTCTTTTCCTTTCTTCTTCTTTCTTCTCTCCTTTCTTATTCTTTCCTCTTTTGTTTCTTCTTCCTTTTCTTCTTCCTTCTTACTTTATTCTCCTATCAATTTTCAAAAATTTACTTCTCATTTTTTCTTATCTTTCTTTTCTTTACTTATTACATTTGCATAGTTGCATTCATTGCATTTTAATTTTGTTGTTTGTTCCTCTTTTCTTTTCTATATTTGTTGTTTCAATATTGGTGTTAAATTTTCCTACTCAACTGTTGAATACTTCTTGCATTGTTTTGGTGCTTAGTGGCTTGTTTTATATTGTTAGGTGATATTATTTATAGGTCAATTCTAATCTTTTATGACACTTGTATTCTTTTTACATTGATATGAACTTATATTATTTTTTCAGACCCACTCTATCTCCCTCATTGTTGCAATTCTTGCACTATTGATATGCCATTTGCCTATATTGTTTTCTCACTTGCATGTTGTAGCTACCATGTAGTTGAGAACCTCATTATTATTTGGCATTAGCCCACCCATATTTTATTTATTTGCATATCTTTATTTATGGGTTATTCTTCTTCCTTTTTTTCTTCTTTCAAGATGGCCACCAAGAAGGGAAATGGAAAAGCTTCGTAATGGGGCAACAAACAAGTCTCTCCGTACAATCTTTTGAAGAAAGCTCATCAATTGTAGCAACCAGTCCACTTGCACATCTTTGCATGCACCGAGGACGGTGAAACCTTTAAGTGTGTGGAGGTCGATACCGACTTTTGTGGGTAACGATTCCTTTTTCCAACACCAATTCTTACTCTTCTTTGTTAGTTAGTTGTTGCATTGCATAATAGATTACATGTGTAGTTAGTTGCTTGCATTTATGTCTTACTTGGTTGAAGTGATGAATTCTTTTCCAAGAAATTATTTTATAGCATTTCACTAATTTGAATTAAAATTTTTATTGAACTTGCTTGAAGAAATTCAATTTGGAACATGGTTTAGAGCTCGAACACACAAAACCAGTGAGATTTTGAACCTATATGATTGGTTGCATCTTATCAACCAATGTTTTATTATGGTGTGTATTGTTCTCTCTAAAATTGTGATCTTTGTCTTGCTTGATTCTATATTTTCATTATTTGATGTGTGCATGCACTTATGTGATTGAGGCCTTTGTTTCACTATAACTCACATACCCATATGGCCTTACCCTTTCATTATCCTTTGTGAACCAATGTTGAGCCTATTTTACCCCATTTGTTCTTTACTTTAGCAAATTATTAACCCTAAGCGAAAAATAATGAATGAACTTAATTTGAATCCTTGGTTATCTTAGACTAGTGAGAATGCTCATGATTTAAGTGTGGAGAAATTGGGTTTGAAAACATTTGGTTTGGAAATTGGGTGTTGTATATTCTTGTGAAAATGTGAAAAAGATAGTTGAGCACATATTCTTACATTCAATACTTTAATCATATGCATTGAGAAAAATAAGAAAAAGGAAAAGAAAAAATATAGTAAATACATACAAATAAAAAGAAGAAAAACAAGAGAGAAAAAGAAAATAATAAAAGGGGACAAAATGCCCCGAAGTAAGTGGCGATAGCAATGCATATAAGTTATATTCAAATTTAGGATGCATGAATATGTGGCAAAACATAGTTAATGGGTAGTTAGATTTTGTATTTTGATTACATGGATTGTTTTAAGTTAGGTGGAAAGTTTAGGTTAAATACAATCCTACCTTGACCCTAACCCCATTACCACCCTTAACAGACTTCTTGATATGTGTATTCGTGCATTAAATTTTTGTTGATTGGTAGAAGAAGAGAAAGTCTTAGAAAACAAGCTTAGTAGAGAACTGAGAGAATCGACCCTCAAACACTAGAGTGATTAGAGTGCATACACTTCCGGTGAGGGTTCGATGCTCGATTCTTTGTTCTTGGCTTTCACGAGCTTTCTTCTTGCAAGTCTATTTGTACTTCATTTTATGATTTGAATTAGTGGAATCCAGTTCATATTTGTTCTTAAAAGATTTATTTACTTTTAACCAAGTAGGTAGAAGTATTTCACATGTAGTTGTATCCATATAGATAAGTTGCATTGCATAAGTCTTACCATTTTCCTTTCACTCTTTTGGTTCTCTTGAACTTATCATGAGGACATGCTAATATTTAAGAGTTTAAGTGTGGGGAGATTGATAAACCACTATTTTACGGTTTATTTTGTATTGAATTGAGTGGATGTTATCAAGTATTCTTACACTTATTCATATAAATTGCATGGTTTTATAAATCCTTTCGAATTTGTGCTATAATTGAAAACATGCTTCTTTAGCCTTAAAATTGCTAATTTTTAATCCTCTTTTATTACCACCGATGCCGTGATATGTGCGTTAAGTGATTTCAGGTTTTTTACGGCATGAATGGCTTAGAGGATGGAAAGAAAGCATACAAAAGCGGAAGGAACACAGGAAATCAAAGTTTTGAGAAGCTGTCCTCGATGTGAACACATGGACAACGCGTACGCGTGACCAGTGCAGTAGGCAAGAGACGCGTATGCATGACCAGGAATTCGTTCAGCGACGCGTACGCGTGACGAGCGTTACGTGCCTCAGTTACGAGAAAATGCTGGGGGCAATTTCTTGGCTGCTTTTGACCCAGTTTCAGGCCTAAAAACTTAGACAAGAGGCTGTAGAGTAGAGCTGGAAGGGAGATTCATTCACTTTTCATTCATTCACAATTTTTAGGTTTAAATGTAGGTTTTCAAAGAGAGCGGCTCTCTCCTCTCTTTAGGTTTTAGGGTTTCTAGTTTTATTTCTTCTCCAATTCAGATTTCCATCTTGCTTTAATTTAGTTTCTCTTCTACATTCTATTATTCTAGCATCTTAGTTTATCTTCTCTTATTGATTTCTTTATTTTTCCAATTTAGTTTATGAACTCTTCATGTTAGATTCAATTTCCTTTTAATGCAATTTGAGGTATTTCATGTTTATTGTTTCTTTCTTCATTTGTTGTTATTGATTCCTTGCAATTGTTGGTCTTAGATTTTACATTCTCTTATTACTTTTCTATGCTTTTATTTTGTGTCTTTCAAGCATTTGATAAAATGCTTAGGTGGATTTTAATTTATATTTTTATATTATTGACTTGGATTGATTATTTAGAGACTCTTGAGTTATCAAAAGTCTTTTATTGATTGGTATTTGAAGATTGCCGGTTAGCTTGAACTTCACTAAAGCTAGTCTCTCACTATGAGTTGACTAGGACTTATGAACTCAAGCCGATTGTATGCACTTGACCTTCCTCTATTGGTTCGAGGTTAACTAAGTGAAGGCAATTCACATTTACCATTACAATTGATGATGATAATGAGGATAGGACTTCTAATTCTTAATCCTTGCTAAGAGCTTTCTTAGTTATCAGTTTATTTTCTTGCCATTTTACTTTCTTATTTCTTATTACAAAATCCAAAAATATACTTTTCCATAGCCAATAATAACCATACTTTCCTGCAATTCCTTGACAGATGACTCGATGTTTAAATACTTCGATTAATTTTATTAGGTTTGCTTAAGTGACAAACAATCTAAATGTTAATTGAGGTTTAATTGCCGGTTTAGAACTATACTTGCAACGTGATATTTTTGTGAAAATCTTTACCGACATTTTTCCTCCGTCAGTGAAGTGCTACAATGATTGATGTACTTCGAAAGTCACACTCATACACTCATATTTTTTTATAGTTGTTATTTTTTATTTCTTTGATAATTAATTAATAAAAGCATTCCTCAAAGCAAATTCACTTGGTAAAGGCACAAATATTTTGTTAAAATAAATAATGAAGTCAATCTTAAAAGTTATATAATTTCTAACAAAAATAGTGATGCGGGTGCATCATTGCCTATTTTTGGTAGTTCTTTTAGTAGATTTTAGTTTAATTTTCATACAATTTTGTTAATAAATGAGTAAAAGCATGAAAAATCTTTGCATTAGGAAAGATCTCAAGCATAGGTGAATTTTAGCTAATATATAAGGGAAATATGATAAAATAGATCCCACTAAGTGAAGATTTAATTTTGAGTATTATTAGCACACTAAGTATATAAAGATCATCTTGTATATTACTTTGATACACTTATTTGCTTGATGATAGGTAAAATAGAAGCAGAGGAAAGGAAGGAAGAGAACCAACATTGGTGTGCAAGTATCAAAGACCCAACATCGAAGGAAATATTGATGATGATTCAACGTTGGTATGAAGAAAGATGGAACCAACGTTGTTGGCAAAGTTGGTGAAAGTTGGACCTCAAACGTGCCAAGAAAAAGGTCCATAACTGGAGCTATAGTTGGAGTTGTAGTTGGAGGTCCAACTACAACTCAAACTACTGGTGCAACATTGGAGCCAAAGTTGGTGGCCCAACGTCACACTCCAATGTACGCGGCTTGGCCAAGAGGAATTCAAGGTGCCATAGTTGGAGTTGTAGTTGGACTCCAACTATAACTCCAACTATGATCCTGACAATCTGATGGGGTCTACTTCAAACAAGAATAACTTTAGCTATAGAGCTCCAAATGATGTGATTCTAAAAGCATTGAAAAGTAGACATTTAGGACTTTCTAAGAATATATGGCACTATATGATGGACACTAAGCTTGTGGGAGAAAACCGCCCCGAAATGTGCAAAGATAAACATTTCTACCTGTAGTAAGGTCAACTGAACTCTACACCTTCAATTGCATGTAACTCAAGCTGTAAAGATCCAAATAATGCGTTTTTAAAAGCGTTGAAAAGTAGACATTTAGGGCTTTCCAGCAATATATAATAGTATGGGGTAGACAATAATTTTGAGCTTCAGAATTGGACATTATTATCAATGCTGATACACCAATGTTTGAGGTCAATCGTTGGGTCCAACTTTGGGTCCAACTTTGGGTCCAACTTTGGGTTAAACGTTGAAGCAGGCCTTGGTGGACGAAATTGTGATCACATTAATGTAGTATTCCTTATTGTTGTATGGAATCATTATTATGGCTCTTTGCTATGTGTGGACACAACTCCGTTCAACTAGCCAGCAAGTGTACTGGGTCGTCCAAGTAATAAACCTTACGCGAGTAAGGGTCGATCCCACAGAGATTGTTGGTATGAAGCAAGCTATGGTCACCTTGTAAATCTCAGTTAGGCAGATTAAATAGTTTTGGGTTTCGAAAATTAATAATAAAAAGAAAATAAAAGGGGATAGAAATACTTATGTAAATCAATAGTGGAAATTTCAGATAGGCGTATGGAGGTGCTGTGCTCCTCTTGAATCTCTACTTTCTTATTACATTCATCCAATCCTTCTTACTCCTTTCCATGGCAAGCTGTATGTAGGGCATCACCGTTGTCAATGGCTACATCCTATCCTCTCAGTGAAAACGTTCCTATGCTCTGTCACAGCACGGCTAATCATCTGTCGGTTCTCAATCAGGTTGGAATAGAATCCCTTGATTCTTTTGCGCTTGTCATCACGCCCAGCCTTAAGGAGTTTGAAGCTCGTCACAGTCATTCAATCCCAGAATCCTACTCGGAATACCACAGACAAGGTTTAGACTTTCCGGATCCTCATGAATGCCGCCATCTATTTAGCTTATACCACGAAGATTCTGTTGGGGAATCTAAGAGATATGCGCCCGGCCTAAGGTAGAACGGAAGTGGTTGTCAGTCACGCGCATTCATGGGTGAGAATGATGATGAGTGTCACGGATCATCACATTCATCAAGTTGAAGTGCAACGTATATCTTGGAATAAGAATAAAAGAGAATTGAATAGAAAGTAATAGTAATTGTATTGAAACTTGAGGTACAGCAGAGCTCCACACCCTTAATCTATGGTGTGCAGAAACTCCACCGTTGAAAATACATAAGTGAAAGGTTCAGGCATGGCCGAATGGCCAGCCCCCAAAACGTGATCACAGGATTCAAAATACAATCCAGGATGATAATATGATAGTAAAAAGTTCTATTTATAATAAACTAGCTCCTAGGGTTTACATGAGTAAGTAATTGATGCATAAATCCACTTCCGGGGCCCACTTGGTGTATGTTTGGGCTGAGCTTGATCTATCCACGAGCTGAGGCTTCTCTTGGAGTTGAACTCCAAGTTATAACGTGTTTTGAGCGTTCAACTCCGGATCATGACGTTTTTCTGGCGTTTAACTCCAGACAGCAGCATGTACTTGGCGTTCAACGCCAAGTTACATCGTCAATTTCCGAATAAAGTATGGACTATTATATATTGCTGGAAAGCTCTGGATGTCTACTTTCCAACGTCGTTGAGAGCGCGCCAATTGGAGTTCTGTAGCTCCAGAAAATCCATTTCGAGTGCAGGGAGGTCAGATTCCAACAGCATCAGCAGTCCTTTTGTCAGCCTTTTTCAGAGTTTTGCTCAAGTCCCTCAATTTCAGCCAGAAATTACCTGAAATCACAGAAAAACACACAAACTCATAGTAAAGTCCAGAAATGTGAATTTAACATAAAAACTAATGAAAACATCCCTAAAAGTAGCTTGAACTTACTAAAAACTACCTAAAAACAATGCCAAAAAGCGTATAAATTATCCGCTCATCACAACACCAAACTTAAATTGTTGCTTGTCCCCAAGCAACTGAAAATCAATTAGGATAAAAAGAAGAGAATATACTATAAATTCCAGAATATCAATGAATATTAATTATAATTAGATGAGCGGGACTTGTAGCGTTTTGCTTCTGAACAGTTTTGGCATCTCACTTTTTCCTTTGAAGTTTAGAATGATTGGCTTCTCTAGGAACTTAGAATTTCGGATAGTGTTATTGACTTTCCTAGTTAAGCATGTTGATTCTTGAACACAGCTACTTATGAGTCTTGGCCGTGGCCCTAAGCACTTTGTTTTCCAGTATTACCACCGGATACATAAATGCCACAGACACATGACTGGGTGAACCTTTTCAGATTGTGACTCAGCTTTGCTAGAGTCCCCAGTTAGAGGTGTCCAGAGCTCTTAAGCACACTCTTTTTGCTTTGGATCACGACTTTAACCATTCAGTCTCAAGCTTTTCACTTGGACCTTCATGACACAAGCACATGGTTAGGGACAGCTTGATTTAGCCGCTTAGGCCTGGATTTTATTTCCTTGGGCCCTCCTATCCATTGATGTTCAAAGCCTTGGATCCTTTTTACCCTTGCCTTTTGGTTTTAAGGGCTATTGGCTTTTTCTGCTTGCTTTTTCTTTTTCTTTCTATTTTTTTTCGCCACTTTTTTTTTCGCAAGCTTTCTTTTTCACTGCTTTTTCTTGCTTCAAGAATCAATTTCATGATTTTTCAGATCATCAATAACATTTCTCTTTGTTCATCATTCTTTCAAGAGCCAACAATTTTAACATTCATAAACAACAAGATCAAAAATATGCACTGTTCAAGCATTCATTCAGAAAACAAAAAGTATTGTCACCACATCAATATAATTAAATTAAATTCAAGGATAAATTCGAAATTCATGTACTTCTTGTTCTTTTGAATTAAAACATTTTTCATTTAAGAGAGGTGAAGGATTAATGGATTTATTCATAACTTTAAGACATAGTTACTAACTACTAATGATCATGTAATAAAGACACAAGTATAGATAAACATATAACATAAAAAAAATGAAAAGCAGAAGAAAAATTTAAGAACAAGGAATGAGTCCACCTTAGTGAGGGTGGCGCCTTCTTGAAGGACCATTGATGTCCTTGAGCTCTACTATGTCTCTGAATTGTTGTAATTTAGTTTCTCTTAGTTTCCTCTTCAGAGTCCTTTCAGGTTCTGGATCAGCTTCAACAAGAATGCCTTTTTCCTTGTTCCTGCTCATATGAAAGAGAAGAGGAAAAGAAAAGGAAGAGGAATCTTCTATGTCATAGTAAAGAGGATCCTTATTATTAGTAGAAGAAGAAAGGGGATAATGGAAGGAGAGGAATGAATAGTCTGTATAAAGAGTAAGGATAGGGGAGGTGATAAGAGATGAAGAGAAGTGTTAGTAAATAAATAAATAAATAGAAGAAGATGAGAGAGGGATTTTCGAAAATATTTTTGAAAATGAGTTAGTAATTTCGAAAATTAAAGATGAATTAAAATTAAAATTAAAACTTGAAACAATTAGTTAATTAAAAAGAATTTTTTGAAAAAGAGGGAGGTATTTTCAAAAATTAGAGAGGGAAAGGTAGTTAGGTGGTTTTGAAAAAGATAAGAAACAACCAAAAAGTCAAATTTGAAAAAGATAAGAAAATAAGTTAGATAAGATATTTTGAAATCAAATTTTGAAAAAGATAAAATTTTGAAAAAGATAAGATAAAAAGATAAGATAATTAGATAAGATAAAAAGATATGAAAAGATAAGATTAAAAAGATATTTTTTGAAAATATATGATTTTAAAAGATATGGTTTTAAAAAGATATGATTGAAATTAGTTTTGAAAAAGATTTAATTTTTAAAATTAAAATTAATTACTTAACTAACAAGAAACTAAAAGATAAGATTCTAGAATTTAAAGATTGAACCTTTCTTAACAAGAAAGTAACAAACTTCAAATTTTTGAATCAATCACATTTACTTGTTAGCTAATTTTCGAAAATATGATGTAAAAGATAAGAAAAAGATTTTGAAAAATATTTTAAAAAAAATTTCGAAAATTAATAAAAAAAAGGAAAAGATTTAATTTTTGAAAAAGTTTTGAAAAGATAAGATTTTTAAAATTGAAACTTTGACTTGACTTGTAAGAAACAACTAATTTTTAAAATTTTTGACTAAGTCAACTCAAATTTTCGAAAATTAGGAGATAAAAAAGGAAAAGATAATTTTTTTATTTTTTTGAATTTTTTTTATGATGAGAGAGAAAAACACAAAAATGACCCAAAACATAAAGATTTTGGATCAAAACACAAGATGCATGCAAGAACACTATGAATGTCAAGATGAACACCAAGAACACTTTGAAGATCATGATGAACATCAAGAACATAATTTTGAAAAATTTTTGATGCGAAGAAAACATGCAAGACACCAAACTTAGAAATCTTTAATGCATGGACTCTAACAAACGAAAAATGCATATGAAAAACAACAAACAACACAAAACAAGAAAACCTCAAGATCAAACAAGAAGACTTGTCAAGGACAACTTGAAGATCATGAAGAACACCATGAATGCATGAATTTTCAAAAAAATGCAAGAAAAAATTTTTAAAGAATGCAATTGACACCAAACTTAAAAATTGACTCAAGACTCAAACAAGAAACACAAAATATTTTGGTTTTTATGATTTTATGATTTTTTTTTGTATTTTTATTATTATTTTTTTTTCGAAAATATTTTTGGAAAAACGAAAAATAAAAGAAAAATTTTTGAAAAAGATTTTTGAAAAGAAAACTACCTAATCTGAGCAACAAGATGAACCGTCAGTTGTCCATACTCGAACAATCCCCGGCAACGGCGCCAAAAACTTGGTGGACGAAATTGTGATCACATCAATGTAGTATTCCTTATTGTTGTATGGAATTATTATTATGGCTCTTTGCTATGTGTGGACACAACTCCGTTCAACTAGCCAGCAAGTGTACTGGGTCGTCCAAGTAATAAACCTTACGCGAGTAAGGGTCGATCCCACAGAGATTGTTGGTATGAAGCAAGCTATGGTCACCTTGTAAATCTCAGTTAGGCAGATTAAATAGTTTTGGGTTTCGAAAATTAATAATAAAAAGAAAATAAAAGGGGATAGAAATACTTATGTAAATCAATAGTGGAAATTTCAGATAGGCGTATGGAGGTGCTGTGCTCCTCTTGAATCTCTACTTTCTTATTACATTCATCCAATCCTTCTTACTCCTTTCCATGGCAAGCTGTATGTAGGGCATCACCGTTGTCAATGGCTACATCCCATCCTCTCAGTGAAAACGTTCCTATGCTCTGTCACAGCACGGCTAATCATCTGTCGGTTCTCAATCAGGTTGGAATAGAATCCCTTGATTCTTTTGCGCTTGTCATCACGCCCAGCCTTCAGGAGTTTGAAGCTCGTCACAGTCATTCAATCCCAGAATCCTACTCGGAATACCACAGACAAGGTTTAGACTTTCCGGATCCTCATGAATGCCGCCATCTATCTAGCTTATACCACGAAGATTCTGTTGGGGAATCTAAGAGATATGCGTCCGGCCTAAGGTAGAACGGAAGTGGTTGTCAGTCACGCGCATTCATGGGTGAGAATGATGATGAGTGTCACGGATCATCACATTCATCAAGTTGAAGTGCAACGTATATCTTGGAATAAGAATAAAAGAGAATTGAATAGAAAGTAATAGTAATTGTATTGAAACTTGAGGTACAGCAGAGCTCCACACCCTTAATCTATGGTGTGCAGAAACTCCACCGTTGAAAATACATAAGTGAAAGGTTCAGGCATGGCCGAATGGCCAGCCCCCAAAACGTGATCACAGGATTCAAAATACAATCCAGGATGATAATATGATAGTAAAAAGTTCTATTTATAATAAACTAGCTCCTAGGGTTTACATGAGTAAGTAATTGATGCATAAATCCACTTCCGGGGCCCACTTGGTGTATGTTTGGGCTGAGCTTGATCTATCCACGAGCTGAGGCTTCTCTTGGAGTTGAACTCCAAGTTATAACGTGTTTTGGGCGTTCAACTCCGGATCATGACGTTTTTCTGGAGTTTAACTCCAGACAGCAGCATGTACTTGGCGTTCAACGCCAAGTTACATCGTCAATTTCCGAATAAAGTATAGACTATTATATATTGCTGGAAAGCTCTGGATGTCTACTTTCCAACGTCGTTGAAAGCGCGCCAATTGGAGTTCTGTAGCTCCAGAAAATCTATTTCGAGTGCAGGGAGGTCAGATTCCAACAGCATCAGCAGTCCTTTTGTCAGCCTTTTTCAGAGTTTTGCTCAAGTCCCTCAATTTCAGCCAGAAATTACCTGAAATCACAGAAAAACACACAAACTCATAGTAAAGTCCAGAAATGTGAATTTAACATAAAAACTAATGAAAACATCCCTAAAAGTAGCTTGAACTTACTAAAAACTACCTAAAAACAATGCCAAAAAGCGTATAAATTATCCGCTCATCACAGGCCTGGGAGCATTTTTCAATGTCTGTGACACAAAAAATGGCCCCAATAAAGGCCAATACATCCTTGAAGCATGCATACACTTCTCAAGCAAGTAAAGCCCATCAACATCACTCAATCCATGGCACACAAAGCATCTAGATTAGGAATTTTTCATTGAAGTGTACTTTCATTTCAGTTTTGTAAGCCTATAAATAGGCATTAGTTTTCATTGCCTGGGGGGGAGTTACGAAGAATTGAAGGAAAGGGGAGAGAGTGAAGACCAATTCAAACTTCTGTGAATTGACACACTCCAAGGGGAGCCCTCAACCACTTTTCTTTCTTTCACTTCTTTTCTTCCTTAGCAGTAGTTGATTTTAGTTTGTAATTTTCTTTTATAAATTCTAAATTTTCATGTTCTGCTTTGAATTCTCCATCTTCATCTTTATTTTTATGCACATTAGTTTCATGGAAATTGGTTTCTGTTTGAGAGCAATGACCATGTAAACCCCACTTCATTGGGTTACGGAGCTCTGTTGTAATTCAATGGATCAATAATAGTTTTCATTCTTCTTCTTCTTTCCTTTCTCTTGATTTCACTTGAAAGCTTTCGGTCTTCATACAATTGTGGAGTTGTCTTGTAAAAGAAGCTATTCATAATTGGATCTCCTTTGAACCTTGGAAGAGGAATAAGGAGATTATGCTAGAAATGCTTTCTCATGTTGGACCAGATTGGGGTTTGGATGGATATAATAACATATAATCCTACCAACACTTTGATCAAGAAATACATGTGGTATAATCAGTGACCACACTTCATCTCTTCCCATGAGTAATTAAATCAAGAAATTGGGCAATTGTTCAAATTTAGAGAGATTGGATTGCCAAGGAATTGGAATCCAATCACTAAAGATTGCCAAGGAGATCATTGAATGCATTGATTGAGAAAGAGATGAGAATGAACTTAATCCGGAGAATGCAACATCTCCTAAACCCAATGAATTCCCCATCTCTGATTTACCCATTCTTTTTATTTTCTGCTGTTTATTTTCATGCTTAATCACCCCATTTCCATTTATTTTCCTGCAATTTAAGATTCAACACTTTAATTTCTTGCTCTTTACTTTCCGTCATTTACAATTCCATGCAATTTACTTTTCCATTAATTTTCTGCACTTCCAAATCCAATTCTGCTTAGTTCAACTAGAACAACCCTCCAATTAAAGTTGATCATCCAACCAATCCCTGTGGGATTTGACCTCACTCTACTGTGAGTTTTTACTTGATGACAATCTGGTACACTTGCAGGTGGAAATTTGTTGAGAGACAAGTTTTCATGCATCAAGTTTATGGTGCCGTTGTCGGGGATTGGTTTTGTATTGATAATGATTAAATTAGAGGATGACTAGATTGAACACTTTTATTACTTTTGTCTTTATTTTCTATGCTCTCTAACTGTTTATGATAATGCCTCACCAAGAAGCCCCTGTTTGTGACAGCTCTGTCACTTGGTGATTTTGTTATTAATACAACAGTTTATTTTACTTGGCTTATTTTCAAATAAAGTGAGCATATGATCACATTCTATGTTTGGTGTTGCCTTGCAACAATCTGTTTTTAATCTCTCCGGATACTTGCATCAATTCCAAGAGAAAGTGTCACACTAAGTTTGGTGTGCCACTTATTTTTATATGTAATGTATCCAGCAACACCACTTGTTTGTACAATCATAATGCTCTGCTTCTTGGGCCTGTAGTGTTATTTTTTTTACCAAGCTTGCTTAAATTCATGCACTACACATGCTGTATTTCTCTTTTTGACATTCATGGTTGAAGCACAATCCCAACGCCACTGCTGATACTTGTTGCTTGCCAGAAAAACACTCAGTCTAAGATGGTGATTGGAGGGAAAAAGTATGCAAGGAAGGACAACAAAGGTAAAGATGAGCTACAAAGGTTGAAAGTTCCTTTCCTTCTTAATTCCTCCCAGTATACTTATTTACAATCATGAATGTCTTTGTTTGTTTTGAAGTTTAGGATCTAGCTCTGTTTTGTTTAAATTTCTTCTAGCTTAGTGATGAGTGGATAATTTATACGCTTTTTGGCATTGTTTTTAGGTAGTTTTTAGTAAGTTCAAGCTACT